>NC_022026.1:23393882-23399260 GCF_000317375.1 Microtus ochrogaster
GCCCAATTCTGTTTAGATCTTGTACAGTAATTCTAGCTGCAGTAAGTCCAGGACTGTAGCAGTCATGCCAGACCGGGAACTCAGTGTTCCATACTGCTCCCCCACCTTTCTCTGGCTCTTACATTCTTTCCAAATCAACAGATTTGAGTGGGATGTGAACAAGGGCATTGGCTCAGTGGGGGAGGATGGAAAGGTGATGATGGATCAGCTACTAGGAACTACCTACATGACTACATTTAGAAAGACCAGAAAGGCACACTAAGCTGGGTGTGGTGTCACATGCCTGTGATCCTAGTACTTCGGAGGAGGCTGGGCTAGGAGGACTGTTGAGTTAAAGACCAGCCTGGGCTACTTAGTGAGTTATAGGCCAACCTGGGATACAGGGTAAGATCCTTTTTTTTTAAAAAAAAAAAAGCCTGACCCCACACACAAACACACATTTTAAAGGCACACTAGAGAGAAGATATATGAGCAAAGCTAACTTGAGTGTGATTGTATGGAGCCAGTCACTTGCAGGTGATTTTATTGATAAGTTTGGGTCATCCAGGGTTTCAGTTACTGCTTCTCGCCATCAAGGCTTAACTTTCAGAAGGTGACCTCACTTCCCTTCATCAGGAAAACACTCTGACTATAACCTCAAAATACTACTAACCTACTACCAATGATGCAGATGACACCGGCCAGATACTATGCTGAGTTCTTATGTGTATGGTCTGATCTTCTCCTCACGACAGTCCAGATTCTGACAGCACTCATGAGGAGTGGAGGAGCAGGGAGGCTACATTCACAGCCAGCCAGCTGATAGGTTACGGGACTGGATTTCAACTTTAGCACCGTCTGCCTTCGTTGTTCAACTGAATTCTCACCTCCCATTCATTTCTTTCCTTTCTTCCTTCACTCCCTCCTTTCTTTTCTCTCTTCTCTGCCTTCTTTCCTCCATCCTGATTGAAAGAGATTAGAAAACATCCTTCCCCCACTTTCAATTCTAGTCCCCAAGTAAACAGCGGGCATTTCAGAGAAATTGCCATTAATATATTTATGAATATTGCATGCGAGGGACAAGGAAGGAGAGGAGAGAAGTATCTTTAAGTATTTATTTTAACTGTGTGTGTGTGTACACCTGAGTAGGTACCCACAAATGACAGACAAGATTGTCATATCCTTTGGAGCTGGGATTACAGATGATTGTGAACCACCAGATGTGGGTGCTGGGACTCAAACTTAGGTCCTCTGTAAGAGCAACAAGTACTGAGCTTTTTCTGCAGCTCTGAGACAGAAATTTGAGAGGGGGAGAGGGAGGAGAGAGAAAGAGAGAGAGGGAGGGAGGGAGGGAGAGAGAGAGAGAGAGAGAGAGAGAGAGAGAGAGAGAGAGAGAGAGCGCCCTATACTGGAATGTCTCTGTTATTAGAATTACTGATAACATCTTCTGGGTGTGGTGGTGCATATTGTAATAACAGCGCCAGGAGGTGGAGTGGCAAACCTGGGTTACAGAACAAGATCTTGTCCTAAAACAAAATAAAAGAAAATTATCAATAACTTCTAAACGGCAGTTAAAATCATGAGGGTAACTTTCTGAGGAGAGCTGGAGAGGGGAAAGTCGGAAAGAGGTGGTGGAGAAGGAGAAGACGAAAGAAGGGAAGTGGGAGGGAGGGGAGTCTGCTTTGGGGAAGAGCCACATTTGGTGGAAGGATGACCAAAAGGATATGGGGAAAGGGGTCGGGAGTGTCCAGAGGAATCGCAGAAACCAAGCAATGCAGACCACAGAGAACAAACGGAAGAAGCGGCTCAGAGATGAGGGCATCTGTCTGTGGGGCTTTGTTCCCTATGTAAGGGAGGTTGGGGGAGGTCTTTCCCTAAAGTAGCCACTGGGCGGCAGTGGCAGCAGCAGCTGTGTCCAGGGACAAGCAGAAACCTGCTTGGACTGGTCAGGTGAAGCCTGGCAGCCTTAAATCTGGGGAACCCCTTGAGTTAAGCCAGCTTGAAGCAGTAGAGCAGGAAGCTGTTTTATGCCAGATCTTTTAAAAAATTATTTAATTTTATTTTCATTTTATATACCACCCCCAGTTCTCTCTCCCTCCCATTTTCCTGCCCCCCTCCTACCATACCCCCCTCCATTCACTCCTCAGAGGGGTTAAGGCCTCCCTTGAGGACTCAACAAAGCCTGGCATATCAAGTTGAGACAGGGCCAAGCCGCCTCCCCCCCCCCCATATCAAGGCTGAGCAAGGTAACCCTCCATAGGAAATGGACTCCAAAAAGCCTGTTCGTGCACTGGGAATAAGTCCTGGTCCCACTGCCACCCCACTTTCCCCCTCTCCCCCAGTAACAGATCAAGCCATAAAATTGTCACCCACATTCAGAGGGCTAAGTTCTGTCCAATGCAGGATCCCCAACTGTCAGTCCAGAGTCAGCGAGCTCCCACTAGCTCTGGTCAGCTGTCTCTGTGACATCATGATCTTGACACTCCCTTGCTCTTATGATCCCTCCTCCCTCTCTTCAGCTAAGCTCCAGGGGCTCAGCCCAGTGCTTGGCTATGGGTCACTGCAGCCAGATCTTTTCTAACGTGGCACTTCTCCATGACTAGAGTCTACACACCAAGTCTCAAGACACACTTCACCTCCCATGAAGAGGTCAAATTTATCCCTGGGAACAGAATAATGTGAAGAACATATAACAGACTTGTAGCATTTTATGACTTACAAGTGTTTGAATGCCTATTGAGCAATTCATATTCTGATACCTATGTTTTACTGCCCCCATTTCACTGCTGAGGAAACTAGAAATAGGTGCCCAGGTTTATACAGCTAATAAACAGAACAAGGATTTGAATTCAAGATAGCCTGGCTCCAGGCAGACATTTGGGTTTTTTATATCACATCCCAACAGTCAGTAGCCCAGGACTCAGGTTGTGCCTGAAACAGGACAGGGTCTCCAGGTTCCTCCCACATCCAGAGTTGTAGGTCTTCCAAGAGATCCAGCTTCTGGCTTCTAGAGCGTCCTTTTCAGGCCCACCTCCTCCTCTCTCTTCCAGGATGCAGTTAGGTCACATTCCTGGGACCTGAGGATCAGGTTCTGAGTCTTGATTGCTTCTAAGCTCCACTTAAAGATTCTGCTCCAGCCTGCTCATCCCTCCCAACAAGTACTGCTCACCTTACCCACAGCATCCTCCAGACCCAATTTGCCTGGCATGCTAGAGACAGTGGTACTTAGGAAGCCAGATTAAGTTCCTGAAGCCTCAGAGCCACAGTTGCTGTCAACTGTTCGCTGTCATTAGGTTTTTAATAATGGAAACTTGCCCCGCATGCCTTCTCTACTGTATTAAGACCAGGTTCTCCTGGGGTGATGGAAAGAGACAAGGTGCTGTGTAGGAAGGGGTGGGAGGTGTAAGGGAAGCTCATTGGCTAGCATCCACATGGAGATATGAACTGCTTCCTGGCCATCTGTTCTTACATGTGTCATAGGCATCTTAAAACATATATGCTGGAAAATGAACTTCCTTTCTTTCCCCAAATGTTCTTTCTTATAGCCTTTCCTGGGCCAGTTTACAGAAGTTCCCTTCTTCTAGTTGCCCAGGCAAGAAGCCTGGAATTAGTTCTTTTTGACAGAGTCTTAGTGTGTGACCCAGGCTGGCTTTGAACTTGGAGCAATCATCCCAGTCTCAGCTAGTGACATTACTGGCATGTGTTGGCGTCACTCTTGATTCCTCTTCCTGTGCTGCTTGCCGTGCTATTTGTCTCAGCACAGAGCTTTCTGGAGAGCAGGTCAGACCATGGCACTCCTCTCCAAAGCTTCTGTGGCTGTCTCTCACAGGCTAAAGGCCCTACACTGGCTCACAAGAGCCTTCAAGACCTGGTCCCTCTCAAATACTCTGACCTCATATTCTGTTCTTCTTTCTCAAAATACCTGGTCTTCGTTCAAGTCACTCCAGTATTCAAAACAACAAATTCTTCCTTATCTCCTTCATTTTTCTCTATAACAATGATCATACTCTTTATGTTTTGTTGATTTATTATTACCTCCAATATTATGTAACGCCTGTTAAGCTGACAGATTTTTAATTTTTATTTTGTGTGCATTGATGTTTTGCCTTCACGTACATCTGTGTGAGGGTATTGGGTCCTCTGGAAAGGAGTTACAGACAGCTGTGAGCTGCCATGTGGATGCTGGGAGTTGAACCTGAGACCTCTGGAAGAGCAGTCAGTGCTCTTAACCACTGAGCCATCTCTCCAGCCCAAGCTGTCAATTTTTAATCTGTTTGGTTCACTCGTAGCAAGCTACCAGGATCTAGAACTGAAAGTTCTTGGGAAATGTTTGTTGACCCTTTTCCAGGTCTGATCCAGTAGCATGGAGGATCAAGTTCTCATGCTCATCAAGTTATGGATGTTAGAGTTTGGCAAATCTTGATCTTACCATTAATTATCAAAATACTCAAACTATCTGTATCTTAGTTTTCTCATCAATAAAGTAGAGGCAGTAATAAAACCTATTTGATAGCGAGCCTGTAGAATCATCAATGGGTATAAAGTCCTTAGAGCAGTGCCTAGCACGGAATAAGGACTAGATAAACATGTGCTGTAATTAAATGCATGCAGAGTCGAGATGGTTATCAGTAGTTTACATTTTCAAAAGTCCTTCAGTGTGTTGACTCGCTGTTGTCCATGTTAAAATTCATTTCCCATGTCTCTATGCCCATAAACTTATATGATCTTCCTGTAATTTAATTATCTTCAGTGGCCTGGCTCTTTATCTGTAAACGTGGATGTCTCCTTGTGTACACAATCATTTTGAAGCTGTTAAATAGTAATCTCACTGGGTCCCAGTTTCCCAATCTGCATGCTGAGTGGGTTGGACTAGATAAACCTCCAAGAGCTCTTCTAGCTCTGACAATCTGCTGGGATGGGACAGGAGGAGGGATAAGCGCCACCCCGAGTCCCACCCCCGAGAATATGCCCTCTGGCTGCCAAGAGGGAGGGTGACAGAGTCAGCTGGGCTCAGCTTCAAGGGCACTGGGTAGGAGTCTTGCTAAGGCAAGGGTGGTGGAGGCAGTGCCGCTGGGCTGGAAGCAGGTGTGAAGTAGGGTGGCTTCAGAGGGAAACAAGAGTACAGAGACCTAGGACCAGGCTGAGAGGAGAGGGAGAGAGTCCCTCAGTCACTAGGACAGAGCTTTGATGGGGAGTTAGATGATAATTCGAGCCTGGGTATCTTCCCTTTAGATGTTGCTGGTCAGCCTCCACCCTCTTCAGCTAGCCAGGCTCTGAAGGAGAGGAAGCTACAGAACATCACTGACTGCCTGTCCAAGTCCCTGCACTGCCTGATGCCCATCAGTCCCTGGGCTGGACTAAGGGAGCTGGGTAGGAGCTGGGCTACGGGAGCTGGGTAG
>NC_022026.1:23399420-23401995 GCF_000317375.1 Microtus ochrogaster
CTGGGTAGGGGCTGGGCTAAGGGAACTGGGTAGGGGCTGGGCTAAGGGAACTGGGTAGGGGCTGGACTAAGGGAGCTGGGTAGGGGCTGGGCTAAGGGAGCTGGGTAGGGGCTGGGCTAAGGGAGCTGGGTAGGGGCTGGACTAAGGGAGCTGGGTAGGGGCTGGGCTAAGGGAGCTGGGTAGGGGCTGGGCTAAGGGAGCTGAGTAGAGGCTGGGCTTAGGGAACTGGGTAGAGGCTGGGTTAAGGGAACTGGGTAGAGGCTGGGCTAAGGGACCTGGGTAGAGGCTGGGCTAAGGCAGCAGGGTAGTGACTGGGCTCAGGGAGCTGGGGAAGAGCTGGGTAAGGGCTAGGCCGGCCTGGATTGCACTTGGATCTGATCCTCCTCGCTCTCCTTGTTGCTTTTCCTCTTTTGTTGCAGGTTGGTCAGGACTGGGAAACTAGGGAAATCAGACATTCACTTCTGTCCTTTCTACCTCTAGGGGGCCATGACCAGTTCAGAATCCTTGCTATTTACATCTTTAGGCCCCAGCCAAAGTTCTGGAGATGGACGCTGTACCTTTAACGAGGAGTTCAAGTTCATCCTGTTGCCTGTGAGCTATGCGGTTGTCTTCGTGCTGGGCCTAGCCCTCAATGCCCCAACCCTCTGGCTGTTCCTCTTCCGCCTTCGACCCTGGGATGCAACAGCCACTTACATGTTCCATTTGGCATTGTCAGACACCTTGTATGTGCTGTCACTGCCCACCCTCGTGTACTACTATGCTGCCCGAAACCACTGGCCCTTTGGCACTGCCTTCTGCAAGTTTGTCCGCTTTCTCTTCTATTGGAACCTCTACTGCAGTGTCCTTTTCCTCACCTGCATCAGCGTGCACCGCTACCTGGGCATCTGTCACCCTCTGCGGGCGCTCCGCTGGGGCCGCCCGCGATTTGCAAGCCTTCTCTGCCTAGCTGTGTGGCTGGTGGTAGCTGGCTGCCTCGTGCCCAACCTGTTCTTTGTGACAACCAGCCCCAGTGGGACCACCATCCTGTGCCATGACACCACCCGGCCTGAGGAGTTTGACCACTATGTACACTTCAGTTCGGCAATCATGGTGCTGCTCTTTGGCTTGCCCTTCTTGGTCACCCTGGTCTGCTACGGACTCATGGCCCGACGACTGTATCGCCCTTTGCCGGGAGCCGGACAGTCATCGTCTCGGCTCCGCACGCTCCGCACCATTGCTGTCGTGCTGACTGTCTTTGCTGTCTGCTTTGTACCGTTCCACATCACCCGCACAGTTTACTATCTGGCAAGGCTATTGAAAGCTGACTGCCAGGTGCTGAACACGGTCAACGTGGTCTACAAAGTGACCCGGCCCCTGGCCAGTGCTAATAGCTGTCTGGATCCAGTGCTCTATCTGTTTACTGGGGACAAGTATCGACGCCAGCTCCAGCGGCTATGCAGAGGTACGGGGCCCCAGCCTCGGACTATGGCCTCCTCCCTGGCATTGGTGACCCTGCATGAGGAAAGCAGCAGGTGGGCAGACACCCACCAGGACGTCATCTTCCCTACCTATGGGGGAGACAGATTATAACCCTGGACATGGGCTATGAAAGGAATGGTGGTAACTGCAGGACGGAGGGAAGGGAGCCTGTCACTGACACCTGATGAGCGGCTGCCCTCTTTTCAGTCCACCTTTGGGGCAGTTACTTCTCCGTCTCTACTTTTTCTGCTTTTCTGTCCTTTCCTGGGGCCCCTGATTCGATTTCTAGAACCCGCAAAACTTCCTCAGTGCTCTTTGCCCGTTCTGCTTCCCCGGGCCCTTCCACAGCATGCCTTTCTCCAACCAGAGTAGAGAATTCAGCCAGAGGGGTGAAGGGTGGAGCGATCTCAAGACTGGCCTGATGTATATAATGGAACAAGCCAGAATCAGGAAGCTGGGGTGCTAGCATATCACAGATGACATATTTGCCATACATAGCATCCACACCCACTTCCTGGCGCCCTCTCAAAGACAAGCTGGTCTTACCTGCCAAGGTGCTGAAATAGTATACAAGACCTCCAAACCTGCCTGGCAGAGTGCCACCAGCAGCTAGAGCTTGGTGCTGTTGAGCTGCTGAGCAGCCATGAGGTAGAGTACAGCCCTTGAGGGGGGGCTCTGTAGAGCTTCCGGAGGCAGAGTCCAAGTTGACAGCAACCTTGGGAACAAGAACGAGACTAGACCCACCTCTGGGACTGTGGAGAATGTATTTGGTAGCTCCCATATGTTTAATAAAAGGAAGAGTGGACAGCTCTGACTGACAGGGAAGAAGACCTCTTGAGTCCATGGCTCCAAGTTCTAGAACTGATGGGCAGAGCAGGTTTGTGCAAAGGATAGGGCGCTGACAGGAATAGACGCCCAGAACTGGCTCTTGACTGGTCTCTCCCCTTTCTCTAGTTAGATAAAGGATAAACCTGTCACCAGCTCGTCCGGAATCGGGCTGTAGGATTTCAAGGCCAGGGTGGGGCACTCGGTTTTGCACCTGTTCAGTCCTCTTGCCACAGCGCCTAATGAGTTAGGAGGACCTGGTGGGTGTACGGAGCCGGGGGAACTCAATCCC
>NC_022026.1:23402095-23425675 GCF_000317375.1 Microtus ochrogaster
GGAGCCGGGGGAACTCAATCCCGAGCCTGAGAGTTAAGAATTTCTGGGCTGGCTTTCATGAGAAGGGAAATCTATTTTCAGCCTCTTTTCCTAGGAAATCACCTTAGGGCCTATGGGTCTTCTGAGTCAGACCCCAGCCTTTGCTGCCCTCTCTGGTCTCCAAGTCTGGTCTACCCTACTTATCTACCGATACCAAGTTCTGATTGGCTTCTATGTGTTCTCTCTGTCTCTGGATAGTAGGGGAGGGAGGTGCTAGGCTAAAGAGTAAGGCAGCTTAATCTTCATGCCCCTCTGCCCTCCTTTCCAGCCTTTACAGGGATTCTCTCCCTTGGAACACAACAGTTCTTCTATTAGTAGTAAATTATTGACCTTTTTTTTTAAATTGTCGCCAGGTTCCCACTCCTAAGGCCACAGCCCCCTTGCCTGTCACCTGTCCTACCTAAGATTATTCTCTTCAAGCTCCTCCATTGTCAGGCCCCATAACTCCAAGCTGCTTAGTCAAGACTAACTTCCTGGACTTTACAGATTGCTACTATGTCCCTCTAGCCTAGAACTAGCTACAGAGACCTGGGTGGCTTTGAACTCAGAGATCGCCTGCCTTTTTGCCTCTCTGAGTGATGGGATTAAAGACGTATGCCACCAAGACTTTATTTTTCTTTGTCTTTTTTAGTTACTTCCATTACTGATTTTATACTTTACACTGATTTTATATCATTTTAAAAAGCCATAAGCACTCATACCTTAATCTTGGCGCCTCATCTTGCTGCTCTTCTGTTTGTCTCTACTCAATTCCAGCACTGCATTTCCAGGAAGAGAGCTCTACACCCCTCTTACTCACGGATTGCTCCAAACTCTCCAAACTGCATGGCCTCCCGCTCTGCTGCTCTCAGAACACAAATTACATCTTTGGCAAGAATTTTAATGACACACACACACACACACACACACACACACACACACACACACACACACACATTACTTTTATCCATCTTTGACCTCTCTACTCCACTTGACTCTGTTGCATGTCTTTTATAGTTGTTTAAAACATAAAAAGAACACTTCAAAGGTCTCACTGTGACAACACTGAAGGAGATGTGGAGAGAAAAGATTCACCTATTTCACAACCCTATTTTCACTTTTCAGACTTCATGTTTTCTTGATTTGTATTCATGTACTGTAGAGGTGTAACCACAGTGTATAAAAGTCTGTTTTTAGGGTATTATGGTATGATAGACTATAATCCCAAGAGCTGATAGTAGAGGCAAGAGGGTCATAAGTTTGAAGTCAATCTAGGCTATGTAGTGAGACCCTATCTCAAAACAAATAAGTATAATCTTCTCTTATTTTAAACTCTCTCCTTTCCCGTGTCGATGCAGTCTTTCATGCTTATTATTTCAATAGCTATATAAAACTACTCCCATTGGTAGATTATATCTTATTAGACTCTCCCTTGCTATTGAACATTTAGGTAGCTCAATTTTTCTGTGCTTTGAATATCTTCCTGTTTGTGGCTTTTTTTCTTCTTGGCAATTCTGTGTCGAGTCTAGTACAAGCTCTCAGGAGTAAGATTACCAGACCAAAGAGCATGAACGTTTGTATGGATTGTGATTTTTCAAAATGACTGCATACATTTTTACTGTCACAATGATATACGGCTATCCTCGTCCCACTGCAGTTCCAGCATCAGCCTTTATAGGAAATCTTTCTGGATGGTAAACATTCAATTTGTTAATTTCACTTCTTTGCCTCCTTATGGCACTGAACACGTTCTCTTGTGTTTATTATTCGCATCATTCTTCAGCTATTTTAGTGGTGAGCTTCTATTGAAATGTGATAATTATTTAATATGTGTATTGTCATTGATCATATTTGACATATTTAACTCATTTATTATAATGCTTTATTTCCTCATTCCCTTCCCTGGATTTAGAGTCTCTTTCCTCCTGCTTGTCCTTCATTACTTCTCTCTTTGCTGTCATCTTCTTGTCTGACTCTCAACATGTGGGGGTTATCTAATCCTTTCTCGCTTCGCAGACTGGTGAGATCCTCTGGCAGAGAACAAATAGCAGGTGGCTATGATTTGATTTAGTTGACTTCTGGTCCTTGAGAAAACCTCACAGGTCACACAGGGCTGGGGTTCCCCTTCATTTTCCAGTTGAAGAAACAGACCCAGTGAGGTGTCATGCCTGTGACTTTCTACACAATGGCAGGAAGAAACTAGACCCTGGACGGGTTCCCACGACTCCTTTCATTCTCCCATGCCAGCTTGGTGTTAGGCCAGACCTTTGTCCCTCTAAACCTCAATTGCCTATTGGATAGGTTCACTTAGATCTTCCACTGCTTCTAACCCATAATATACAAAACGAAACCACCTGAACCAGTTCCCCTACTCGTCTTGCTCATTTCTTTTTTCTTCTTTTTTTAAAATTTATTTATTTATTAAAGATTTCTGCCTCCTTCCTGCCACCGCCTCCCATTTCCCTCCCCCTCCCCCAATCAGGTCCCCCTCCCTCATCAGCCCAAAGAGCAATCAGGGTTCCCTGACCTGTGGGAAGTCCAAGGACCGCCCACCTCCATCCAGGTCTAGTAAGGTGAGCATCCAAACTGCCTAGACTCCCCCAAAGCCAGTACGTGCAGTAGGATCAAAAACCCATTGCCATTGTTCTTGAGTTCTCAGTAGTCCTCATTGTCCGCTATGTTCAGAGAGTCTGGTTTTATCCCATGCTTTTTCAGACCCAGGCCAGCTGGCCTTGGTGAGTTCCCGATAGAACATCCCCATTGTCTCAGTGTGTGGGTGCACCCCTCGCTGTCCTGAGTTCCTTGCTCATCCTCCCCCTCCTTCTGCTCCTGATTTGGACCTTGCGATTTCAGTCCGGTGCTCCAATGTGGGTCTCTGTCTCTGTCTCCTTTCATTGCCTGATGAAGGTTAATATTCAGGATGATGCCTATATGTTTGTCTTTGGATTCACCTTCTTATTTAGCTTCTCTAGGATCGCGAATTATAGGCTCAATGTCCTTTATTTATGGCTAGAAACCAAATATGACTGAGTACGTCCCATGTTCTATTCATGACATCTTTCTTAAATTACCTAGGCTCTAAAGCTTCTGGGAAAATTCATTCTTTTCTCTTCCTATCTCCAAGTTCTGACATTGCTTTTTTTTGCCAGTTGTAATTGGCCTTCTTTTATGGTCCCAATGCTACCCTTCTAATATTGACTCTTTTCATGTTCTCCCTGACTGAATGTCATAGGTTTCTGGATAGTCCTTACCTCTTGCCTCCTTTTACACAAATGCACATTGTCAGCTCAATCTGTCCAACACTTCTCTCAAAGTCTTTGATAATTTTTTATTGTCTACAAGTGAAAATAATTTAGGCAGAAATTCAAGAAGGTTTTATAAATCTTCTATTCTCCCTCTATACAAATGTCTCTTCTCTAGGTTTTTGTGTTTGTTTGTTTGGTGTGTGTGTGTGTGTGTATCTTGGGACAGAGCCCACGGTCTTGCAATTGAGCTATGTTTCTAAATTTCTCTAGGTAAATAGGTCTCTTGTTTTCTCTCTCTGGATGATACTTGCACTTTCTTACCTCTGGACTTTCATTGTTTCTGTTCTCTTTACTGAAATACCACCCCCCAAGTTGTCCTCTTTTAAACTTTTTCCCATGGGCCAGGCTTAGGTCTCAGAGACTTTCTCTGTTGATTCTTAACCAACAGTGATCTTTCTGATGTTGTCTTCTGTAATTACTGTCCACAGCAGTCAGTTAGCACCTTTAACATTTCTTGACATCACGGACACTATTTTGAATTATAAGTTAATTCTTCATGCATTCTTGGCTTGTGTACCCCACCTATAAACCCCTTGAGTTAATGTATTATAAAGGAAAGGACACAAGACTGGGGATCAGGACGCCCAAGTTTGAGCCTTGAATCTGGAAATGGGACTCAAGTGTGTCACCTTAGATGAGTCATTCAAATTCTTTGAGCCATAATTTCATCATCTATGAAATGGAGATCGTAATCTCAGTTTTGTGTAATACTTCAGGTTACAGTGAGGCTGTGCAGAGCTAAAGTGCTAAGCAAATATCAGTAGCTGTTATCATCTCATTCTATTTGTTTAATAAATGGTGCTTAATAAATATTTAAAGTATGATTACATGCTAGCAATTCAGTTTGTTGTTTCTCTTCCTGGATACTGTCCACTTTAAGATGCTTACATGAATCTCAAAGAATCAAAGAGCCAGCTGGGTTGAGCATTTAAAAAAATGTTTGGAGTGGAAGTAGTCTATCCAGACTCTCTCATATTTTGCTGTGTGGGTTCCTTGGCCCATGTATAAAGCTAGCCTGAATGAGAGGAGAGGTGGTAAAGCTGACCTTTCCGCTTTCCCCATAGTTTATATCCTTCATGCTATCATTTCTAGCTGACTAGGCAAAGTTAGCTGATCTCTTGGCGCTTCAGTTTTCTCATTGCTAAATTAGGGTAGGAATGCCTAGTTGGCAGGGCTGTGATGAAGAATCCATGCAATCATAGCGAATGAAGAGCATCACTTGCAGTTCCTGTTGGTGAGACCCCTTTTCAATAGTTTTCAACTTTAACAAAACCAGATGAGCATCCCAAGATCTAGATTTTGATCTCACTCTGCCTAGAAGTGATATGTAAGAGCTTGACAAACATAAGCCCTTGTGGGAGCCGGAAGGCTAAAAGCTGCTCACTGAAGGCTAACACTAGTGATGAGCTGGAAGGAAGCAGATCCCGCTTCTGGCATCAAGGGAGTTTTCAAAAGAGAGATTTATAACTAATTTTAAAAAGATTTGAATCAAAAAGGTTAAGAAAATAAACAGTTGTGTTAAGTGCACAAGAGAATGGAGGAAGTCTAAGAAACTCAGAACTAAAAATAAAAACACTTTATTCTCTGCTGGTTTGGATTTGTGCGCCCAGAACATTAGTCAGTGACATCGATTAAAGAGATCATTCTTAAATAAATTTTCTTTTAAAAAATTTAATTCTTTGTATATATATGCCTCCTGGTGTGTGTGTGTGTGTGTACCTATGAACGCAGATGCCCCTAGAGGCAAGAGGCATCATTGGATTCTCCTGGACCTGGGGTGGTTTTGAACTGCCTCACATGGGTTCTGGGAACTGAACTCAGGGTCCTCTGAAAGAGCAGTACACACTCAACCACCAACCCATCCCTTCATCTCCAAATTTATTATTTAGTCATTTCTATTTATTTAATTTTTTGAGATGGGATCTCACTATGTGGTTTTGGCTGTTCTGGAACTCAATATGTAGAGCAGGCTGAGTATGGACCTCTGCCTCTTGAATGCTGGGATTAAAGGCATGCGCCACCATATTTGGCCTTAAATAAATTTTCTTCATGCTTTGCATAGTCCTCTTCCACCTCAGGTTTCTAAGTTCCTTACTTATTTGCGCAGTCTTCAGAAGAATCCACTGAATAGCAGTGCAGTCTGTAGGCTGAAATTTCCAGCATGAGTTGAGGTGTAGTTTCTCACCAGAAGAAAGTTTTGAAAAAGTATTTGAGTGCAACTAAAGAGCTGGCATATCTATAAGGGACCTTGGTGTGTTTGGTGCCAGAGACAATGTATTTGGGTTACAAAATGGGACAAAGACAAATGATTCGTCCTTGAGTGAAAGTGTAGATTATTAAAAGATAGCGACTCTCTAAGAGAAAGAAGATGAAGTACTTCTTGGGGGTTGACTGATTATCACCATTAATTCTGTACTATTGGGGTCCTAATCATGTTCTTGGATCTATTCAAGAGAAGAAAAACAATTCGATGTGTTTGGGAAACTCAGGAGAGAAGCTAAGCGGAGCACCAGGGTGATGGCACCTGCTCAATTTGTGTTATTCTCAATGATATTTAGCTTAGTGCTCATTGTAAATCACACTTTTTTTTTTTATTACACAATAGCCTTCTACTTCCAACAGCAATAAGATATTATTCTGGTTCCGGGGAGATTCCTTTCCAGAGGGTAGTCATTATTTTTGATTTCTGACAATTTAAGGTATTATGATTTGACTTTTGAAAAAAAGTTATTGTCTTTATCCTTTTTTTCTAATGAAACTTCCCAAAGAACTTTTTCCAGGATAGTAATAGGTGCTACTATGCTTTTAAGTGTATGAGTTAAACAATTGTAAACACGTCTCTTCACTGCTAGATTTATTAAGAATCATAAATCTCTTTTCCTATGTTTTTGTTTTTGGTTGTTTTTTTTTTCAAGACAAGGTTTCTCTGTAGCTTTGGTGCCTATCCCGGAACTAGCTCTTGTAGACCAGGCTGGCCTTGAACTCCCAGAGATTCGCCTGCTTCTGCCTCTGCCTCCTGAGTGCTGGGATTAAAGGCGTGCGCCACCACCGTCCGGCTAAGAATCATAAATCTCATAATGCCCGTTGTTGTGAATTCCAACGAAGAAGGGGCTATGCATATATACGAGACTGGGAAATTATAAAGAAAGGGGTTCGGTTTGGCTTAGACTGTGACACTGACAAAGGAGCTGGGCTGCTGCTACTTCCGGTACAAAATATGAGGGCAAGCAGAGGCATAACAATGCAAAGCAGAAAAAGAAGCCTAGCTTTATAGCAATATACTCTCAAGTTAATAAAGCCAGCTGCTTAAAAATTAAGTCATTCCTTTTTAATGACCTAATCATCCCTTAAAGATACTACCACCTTTCAAGACTTTTATATTGCAAAGAAAATTGAGTGTAAGTTTTGAAGGTAAAAACCACATTAGAACACAGAATACATTTTTCTCTGAGCTTGTTAAGCATGGCAACTTTTATTCCCCACAGCACATCCCAAGAAACTGCCGAGATAGTCAGTGCTTCTCTAAGGAGGGAGACCTACTGAAACCAGTAAACCAGAAGATATAAGTTGTCCTATGGCTCCAGCTCCTCTAGATTTCTTTCTTTCCACTATGAGCAAGTACATAGCAAAGAAAAAGAAAAGAAATGACCTGGTCTAGTGGTACAGGCCTGGAATCCCAACTTCACAGGAGGCAGAAGGATTACCAAGTTCAAAACCTGCTTAAGCCACAGACTGAGATCCAGTCAGTAAAACCTTGTCTCAAGACAACAAAATAAACAAGGGTACAACTAGAATATTTGCTTCGCGTGTATGAGGTTCTATTGTAGTAAACCCCCAGAACTGGAGATGATGGGAGAAGAAAGTTGTAATTTATATATTATTTATTTATTTGCAGTGGGAACTCATGCCTAGTTCTGTAAAACTGGTCAAGAGCCTTTGGTTGGAGAAGTCATGGGCCCTAATGGGAAATTTACTACCACTGCTTTGCTGACTAGCCAGGCTTGCCTTCCAAATACTCAAGAGAACCCTTAGAACTGCTCGTTTTGCCATCTTGCCAGTTCTATGTTTATCCTTTTGACTGCAAAATGGTCACTCATCTTTGAAGAGTTTTGTGTTTTGCACAGGAGGAAAGGAATGTTTTAGTCACATTTGTCTGTCTGAAACCAAATTAATTACCTAAAAGAACAGCCCCAAGGAGCAAAGACTTATTTTAGCTACCGGTCCTTGGCTCTGTTGATTCTGGAAACAAGGTGAGTCAGAATAGCACAGTAGTGGGAGTATGTGAAGGAAGATATTCACCTCGTAGGGAGAAAACAACAAACAAAGCAAAAAATAAATAAACAGTTGTGCCAGTAGAATGGACGCTGCCTGGAACCATAGCTCCCAGGATGCTAAAGCAAGAGGATGTGCATAGGAGTCTAGCCTCCCTACACAGGGAGCTGGAGGTTAGACCTGGGTTACATAGTAAGACCATGTGTCAATAGAAAAGAAAGAAAACAATTTGGACTTTAGGCTTCCTTCCTCTTTTAAAAATATTTGTTTGTTTGTTTGGTTTTTCAAAACAGGGTCTCTCTCTGTGTACCCTGGCTGTCTTGGAACTCACTCTGTAGACTCATGCTGGTCTCAGACTCAGAGATCTGCCTGCCTCTGCCTCCCGGGTGCTGAGATGAAAGGCGTGCATCACTATCTTTCAGCTCAGGCTTCTATTCTTTCTGCTTTCAGTGATACAATTCATTTCCAAGGTATTTGAGCCCAGTGCCTCATGTATACGAAGGAAGCACTCTACCACTGAGCTATATTCCCAGTCCGTTTTGCCTTTTGAATGCTTTATTTTGAGATAGGGTCTCATTCAAATGGCCTGTCAGGATTTGAACCTGTGGTTTTCCTGCCTCAGCCTCCTGAGAAGTTGAAATCACAAGCCTGTGCCACCAGACAGAGTTTTGTTTTAAGGCCTGGGGATTGAACCTGGAGCCTTGTGCATGCTATGCACCTGCTTTCTCACCGAACCACATCCCAGTTCCCTTTGTGCTTTGATTTTGAGATAAATTCTTACTAAGTTGCCAGTGATAACTTTGAGTTTAAGTCTGTAGCTCAGGTAAGCCTTAAATTACAATCCTCCTGCTTCAGCCTCTGGCATAGCTGGGATTACAGGCCTATGCTACCAAGCCCGGCTAGGTCATTAATTCTTTATTATATGCACCTCAGATTTTCTTTCTATTTAGAATCATGTTTATAACTGCTTACTATGTTTTCTAATTCAGATACCTGGTTGACAAAAGACAGATGAGGATGGTCCAACTCTAAAGCCATTTGCTTTCCTTGACTTTAACCTGGAGTTTCCATCGGAACAAATAGTGCCGATCTTCAACTTTGTCACCAATTCTTGGCATATGGCAATTTGATTTTAAAATTGTTTTTTTTTTTAAATTTTGATTTGTGAAGACATTGCCAAACCAATAGGTCTGGCTTGTGTAAGTTTTAATTAGCACTAAATTCTACCACTGGCAAGATGGTTTAGTGAGTAAAGGCTCTTTCAAGTCCAATGACCTGAGCTGGATTCCCAGAACACGTATGGTTGAAGGAGAGAACCAAGCACGTTGTTGCCTTCTGACTTTTATAAGTGCTCGGTAGTGTGTACCATCTCCCTACTCCTACCCCACAAATAAATAAAATGTAAGAAAATAAAATTTCAAAAACGTAAGAATTAAAATACATCTTTAAAATTACAGAGTTTTGTTATCTAATTGTAAAGCCTTGGTTTCTCAGTATAATGAAGCAAAGTCCTTATCGCAGAAGAACCAGACGATATAGGCAAGCAAAACAACCTGATTAAGTAGGCAATGCTTTCTTAGGGTCAGGAAATCATAATCATGTAAAATAACTTGATAATTAGGCTTCATTATACATTTTTAAAATTGCTGCAGGCAACTTGTTAGTACAGAAGAATTCTGAATAATCATGAGAAGGCAGGAGCTGGGTGCTCCATTCTCTGATGTTAAGCATGTGTGGGAACTTCTTTCCTGGGTACAGTATGGGAAAAGCAACTTTTCAAAGAAGAAACTTGATAGATGCTGTTTCAGCCGGTGATCACAGTCAGTATCAGCATGGATGCTTGTTGATTGTATTCATTCCAGATATTATGTGATAAAAATAGCTTCCTGCCTCTTTTGTCTTTCTCTTTAAAACTCTTTTTTAAATTTTTTCTTTTTGTTATTATATTTTTATTTTTAAAACAAATTTTAACTTTAAATATATTTTGACCATATTCCTCCCTTTCCCTGAGTCCTTCCAGACCCTCCCCCTACCCACCCAACTTTTTTTTCTTCCTCAAAAAGCAAACAAAATCCCAATACAACAACAAAACTCCCTAAAACCAAGAAAACAAAATAGAAACATCACCCAAAAAGAAAAGAAAGGAAAAAAGAAAAACAACTGAACTGCAACCAAATGAAAGAACATGAGACCTGTCCCAGATTGGAAGAACATGAGACCTGTCCTGGAATGAAAGAACACGAGACCTGTCCTGGAATGGTTGACACATGAACATGTGGCTTTCCCTTGAGTGTCACTCATATACCCAGTGTCACTCCATTGGAGAAAACTGATTTTCCCTCTCCCAGCAGATATAAATGACAGCTCAGTTGTTAACCTTACCCTAGTGACTAGGTTTCCATTCATTCACTCATTCCATTTTTATATATAACAAAATAAAATAAGATAAAATAAAACTATCACATAGAAGTTGGACAAGGCAAACCAACAGAAGAAAATGAGCCCAAGAGAAGGCACAAGAATCAGAGACCTACTCATTCCCACACTCAGGAGTCTCATAAGAACACTAAACTGGAATCCGTAATACATACGCAGAGGACGTGGTGCAGACCTGTGCAGGCCTTGTGTGTGTTGCTTCAGTGGCTATGAGTGCTTAAGAACTGTGCTTAGTTGATTTAGAGGGTCTGGTTTTCATGCTGTCCTCCATCCCTTCTGGCTCTTACACTCTTTCTGTCCCCTCTTCCGCAGGGTTGCCTAAGCTTTTATTTTTGAGTCCTTAAAACTCATTCTCCAGTGTGGCATGAACATGGATTGAGGAAAGCCCACAAAACCGCAACCCCATGCAAAGAACTACAGGCAACCAAGAAATGCTGAGAGTGGAGGAAATAGTCTTCCCCAGGGAAGAACACATCAATTTTTTAATCGAACACCAAATAGCCAGCCTGAATGTGTATATATATATGACATCGTATACACTGAGCTGGATGTATTTATGTATTTAGGAATATATGCATGTATATAGCAACAATGAAAAAAGATGCTACATATTTGAAAGAAAGCAATAAAGGCTATGTGGAAGGAGGAAAGAAAAAGGGAAATGGGTAATTATATCATTATCTCAAAAAATTAAAAGGCTATTTTTAAATATAATTTTTAAAAGGAGGAAAAAATAGACAAACTCCAATAGAGGGCAATCCTATAATCTTCTTGGCCAGTACTTTCCAAAACTTTCAAAATCATTAAAAACAATGAATGTCTAAGAAATTGTCCTTACCAAGAGGAATCACATGTAATGTGGTATCCTGAATGGGGTTCTGAAGCAGTAAAATGTCATTATATAAACGTGCAAGAAAGTTGAATGGAGTGTCGTTAATAATGATGGATTAATATGGATACTTTAATTGTAACAACTATACCGTAACAACATAATATGCTAACATCAAGGGAAGCTAAGCACAGGGTGTATGAGAATGATGTACTAGCTTCAGTTTTCAGGGGCTTTTTTTGAGATAGAGTTTTCTGTGTAGCCCTGACTGTCCTGGAACTCTGAGGACCAGGCTAGCCTCGAACTCAGAGATCATCCTGCCTCTATCTCCTGAGTGCAGATATCAAAGGTATGCACCACCACTGTCTGTCCAGATTTTCAGTTTTTATCTAAATTATTTTGGGTAATTGTATTAATTGCTTTTCTATTGCTGTGATAAAGCCCTATGTTCAAGGCAACTTATAAAGCATTGAATTGGGCTTATGGCTCACAGTTTCAGAGTGTTAGAGCCCATGATGATAAAAGGCAGCCAGCGCAGCAGGTGAGAGCTCACACCTCACAAGCAGGAGGCAGAGAGAGCACATGGGAGTGACAGGACATTTTTGAAGCCTGGCCCCATGATGCACCTCTTCCAACAAGGCCAAATCTCCTTATCCTTCCCAAACAGTTCCACCAAGAATTCGAACATATGGGCTTATGGGGGCTATTTTCATTCAAACCACCACCACAATAAAGTCCAGAGAGCCCAAAAAATTCTTTATCAAAAGAGACTACTAATTCTTGAATAGATACATGTATGGGATCTATTATATATGCATACACATTTTAATTAGTTACTTCTTTTTTTTTAATTAGTTACTTCTTTTACTTCTTAAGTTTTAAATTAGGAATAGCCTTAATTCCCCCCATGATCATTAAATACAGATAGCCTTGCTTCCAAGTTGTGACAGTGGTACTTTTCTGGAAAATTCTATTTTCATTATTACTCTGCCATGTTGAAGAGTTTGAATCTCATACTGTAGATATCATTACTTAGAGGAAACCTGAATGTCCCATGAAGCTTTCATAGGTGTTGTTTTATTTAAGGGTTCTGTCTCCAGATAAGTTTATAGGATGCTGAACACTCACTCCCCTTGGGAAAATCACAATGAACAGACTCTCTTTCAACTCCACCTGCCCCCATGACCTGCCTAAGGACCGGGTGTCTTGCACCTGCCTTCTGGATTCCACATTAGTGCATCTCTCACCCTCCAGGAGAGCAGCTTCCTCTGGTAATTAACACGCAGACTCACAACTGATCAGGATTCGAGAAGTGAGAGGCTATGGAGTGCTCAGCTCTAAATGGGCCATGCATATCCAGTCCCTGTGCCCTAAGGCTCAGAGGTCATTGTGGAAGAGGAGGCAGAAAGATTGCAAGAGCCTGAGGAGGTGGATGTCTACAGAGAATCAATGCTTTTGTACATGATAGGAGAGTTACACATATGAACAGTTCTGACGGCATGCATGTACAAACTTAAGCCAAACAAAACCCCAGCATGGAGGTGGGAGTTGGGCATGAAGTCCTGCCTCTACCTGAGGAGTTATTGGTAATTGACAGCTGTCAAGAAAAAGAAGAGTTAGGTTTTTTTTTAAGGGCATGGGGCCTGGTAGGTCTAACATGCTCCAATAGATGACCACACACCCAGGAATATATAGGATTTGCTTATGGGACTTGATGGTTTAAAACAATGAGGACACAAAGTTGGGTGGATATGGAATGGGGTAAGATCTTGGAGTAGATGTAGAAAGGGATGAATATAATCAAGACACAATGTATGAAATTCTCAACAAATTAATAAAAATCTTTTAAAAGAAAATTACTATGTCCATTAATGTTCTAAACTTTAGAGCTAAAGTCTAAAGACTCTAAAAACACTTCAGTAAGTATATCTATCTACTCTAGCACCTCCCAAGCTCGTTTTTACTATTATCTTCTGTTCAGTAATTATTAGCATCTAAGAGCATTAGTGGTACCCAGAGAATAAGTTAGAGTATATTGGTAGGGCCATTGTAGAAGCAAGAAACAATTTTAAGTAAAGGATGACTAATCGGATTTAAGATTCAGCAAGGTAGCCTGATTTCCGGAAGGATTGACTAGAGCAGATTTTCCTAGAAGGAATAGCAATAGTCAATGAATTTTGGTAAAGCCTTTGTATAGATTATGGTAGTAGGGGAGAGGAGGAGCTTGTTGGATTAAGAAAAGGTAGCAAATTTGATATGATTTGGGGATACAATGGGAATTTGGAGGAAGGTGATGACTTGCTTGGGACAGGGATGAGTGGAAGGTGTTTGTTGGGGACTGGGAAATTGGATCCATTTGACTATTGCTTACAAGGGAAGTCTGGGTTAGAAATAGACCCAAAATTATGTAAAATAAGAGAAGGTGGAACAGTTAAGAGTCAAGCAAAGGCAAAAAGAAAAGAAATTCAAATGGGCCCTTAACTTTGGGGTATGTGGTGAATTTGAAAATGTGTCTTATTTTTGTCTGGATGTATGTGGCTTTGCGAGTGTGAGTGAAGGGCCGGAGGAGGCCAGAAAAGGGTGCTGACTTCCCTGGAGCTGGAGTTCCAGGTGCCTGTGGAGTAGTAGCCTAATGCGGGTTCTGGGAACCAAATTTGGCTTCCTCTCTCTCTGCAAGAGCAACATGTACTCTTAACCATGGTGCTATCTCTCCAGGCTCTCCAAGTGCCTCTTGCTGTTTTTTTTCTGAAGTAAGAGACATCTTTGTTTTTATTTCCTCCTTTAAACTTCCCACAGTTCAGGAGCTGCAGATGGCAGCATGAAACACAGGTATCCTGTTCCCATGTACTTAGCATGTTCTAGGCCCTGGATTCCATTCCTAGCACACATAAGCCAGGTGTGGTGGCACACTCACGTAATCTCAGCATTTTGGAGATAGAGGCAGGAGGATAAGAAGTTCAAGGTCATCCTCTGACACCTAGCAAGTTTGTGGGCAGCCTGGGCTATGTGAGATAGCATCTCAAACAAACAAAAAACAACAACAAAAAAACCCCAGGAAAATAAAACAGAGTACAACTTTTAGAAAGAAAAAAAAAACTCTAGATAGAATTTTGTAATGATTAAGATAGCCTGGGACCATTTCAAGGCGAACAAATGTGAAACACTTATGTCAGTGGAGAACTGATCTCGAGTAAGGCACCTTTTGTCTGTCTAAAATCACGCTTGGCAGTGGTGAGGAAGGAAGCCTTTGTATTTGAGGACAGAAGATAATTTTTAAAATTGTACATGAATATTTGTAACCGCACTGTTCATAGTAGCTGAAAAGTGGGACAAAAGAGTTGTCCTTCCGCTGATGGCGGGATCAACAAAACGCGGGTCATCCTTAATAGACCGTTATTCAGCCACAGAGAATGGAACCTTGAAAATACACTGAAAGAAAGAAGCCAATCATGAAATAACACATGCCATTTTGTTCCATTTCTAGGAAATACTCAGACTGGCACAGCCTTAGGGACAGCAGGCAGTGACTGCGGTGTGTACTCGGTTTCTAGCGGTGCTTGAAAGAATCCCAAAACAGCTGGCGGTGGTCGTTGTACAGCTGTCTGGAGATACTAACCACTGCTGGACTTGGCACGTCAAACAGGCTAAATTTATGGGATGCAAAGTACATATTAATTTAAATGTTTTATTAAGATTTTTAAAAACTGGAGTGGTAACTGCTTGGTCATTGTTTGAGTCCTTCAGGATCTAGGTTTTCAAGTTCAGCCAAGGCCCGAGACTAGAAGGGCCTCAGGATGTACCCCTCTGAAGACTGAGGGGGTGAAACTCCTCAGGGACAACTCCTGTGGGGGTGTGGGCAGGGGCAGTACTATTGTCAGAAAGGAACTCTTAATGTCCACTCGCTGAGCATGCACACAGCCTCCTTCATCTTCCTTTCCCAGGACTCTCTGATTCTCTCCAAAGCAGGTGCTCTCAAGGGGAGCCTGTTCAATCACAAGAGAAGCAGCTTCTGGGTGTTGGAGCAGCCGTGCTGGACTTTATGCTGGTCAAACAGCTTGTGTAGGGCATCCATGTAGAGCGCATGGTATTTGTTCACCATCTCTGGGCTCGGGTTTTCAATACGGGGCAGGGGCAAAGGCTCCCCAACTGTCAAAAGAGATAAAAAAAACCCAAGAGTGAACGTGCCAGAACCCTCATTTTTTTCCACCCTCCTCTCCTTTCTAGGGCCACTCCTGTCAGTTCTCAGCTTCCCCCACTCTGCTGCCCTCTTATTTGGTGGAGGAGGGGTAAGATGCAGCTACATAGATGGGAGAAAGAGCTTAGATGGCCCCGAGGCTGAGAGCAGCACTCACCTATAGTGACAATGGGCTTGTGGTATGGTAGGAGTCCCAAGGAACCTTGATTGAAGCCTTGTCCATAAAAGACACAGAAATAGAAACCAAAGATCCGGCGGAAGAAGCTTTGGAACTTGTACATCCAGCTCTCCTCATGAAACAGCACTTGGTCATATACCTCAGTTTCTCCAAACGTGAAAGTAGGGACCAGATGAGCGCTGTAGGAAAATCTTCATTTCTCAGACACAGGCTATTGTGGAAACCACGCTGGAAGGACTTTTAAGGCCAGGCACTCTTCCATTAAGATGCAGTGCTAGAGGCCTAATTCATTCTTTTTGCACTTTACAGGGTCCCCTATTTGGTATGCCCTGTCTTGAGAATTTCCAGGACAATGAGAGTATTAACTCCAGCCTAGATTCCCAAGGCAAGACACAGAGATCCAGACAGGAAAGAAGAGGTTGGAAGAGACCCACATGGTGACCAACTTCCAGTGGGTGTCGAGAATGAAACATCTAACTTTCTGTTCTAGAAATCACAGGATACGGGTAATGTGGATATATACGCATATTTGAAATGCCCCTCCCCAAGGAGAACAATCAGAAGGTAGTCTGTCTGTCCTTGGGTCATGGGACTGGAGTATTGTTTCTTTTCTAAAGGCCACAAGAGCCCACTGTGAACAGTGGATGCTTTAGGGAAAAAACAAAACAAAACAAAAAAACTAAGGCTCCTTACAGCCCATATCTGAAAAAAAGAGAACACAGCGATTTGGTATGTGTTACCTGATTGGTTCTTCATAACACAGAGGACATGGTGGGGAAACCAGAGCCCAGGTCCATAAAAGAGAAGACCATACAGGCAGCCAGAGAGTAGCAGGTCCTAGACTAGAACCCAGGTCTCCTGACCAACTTAGAGCTCTCCCTGTATATTATAGTCTGGACTGGTAGGCCACTGAGGGAAGGTTATTTAAAGACAGGTTTGTGTCCTCCCTACGTATGCAGCAGACAAGTGCCCCTGTGTCCAGTGAACTAGACCACTGGACTGGTAGGCTCCCGATCACTCCAGACACCAGCTCCCTTTTTCCTTCCTTTCCCAAGACAGTGCACTTAACATTTAACAACCCACCCCCATGTGTGCAAGGTACATGGTAGGTATTTTATGACTGAATTCATTCATAACTCACTGGACCTGGGGGCTTAGATCTATAATCGAAGCTACTCATGAAGCTGAGGCAGGAGGATCATGGAGCTGTGAAGCCTAGTCATCCCATGCAGGAGGAACAACCATCAGTAGCTGTATCAGGAAGATGAAGATCCCAAGGCTCAAAATGCAGTCCCAATATATATGGTAAGCCACACAGCCAGCGATATTATTATTAATTATTATTATTATTATTATTATTATTATTATTATTATTATTATTATTATTACTTATCTGGCGCTGGGATGGAACCTAGAGTCTCACGCATGTTAGACAGTTGCTCTACCACAGAACTACAGTTCAAGCCTCCTGGAGCCAGGATTTTCAATCAGGCTCCAGACTCCAGCTCTTCGCATAAACCCATTGTTTTGTAGTGTGCCTTGCACTTACTATCCACAGACAAATGTGAACTATCTGCTAGTCACAGAGAAATGTGGACTTAATTGACTTTAGCCTGAGTCTAACTGCCCTGGACATTGTACTATAGTTCGTGGCCTGATTTCCTGGGAACTGGTGCAACTCACTGAGAGGAAGCGGATGGCCTAAAGCTTAAAAAAAAAACAAAAAACTACAGCCATCTCTCCTACTCAGTCCTAAGTTCCTAGAGGGCAATCTCAAGTGGTACTCAGTTTGCTACAGTCTACAGGGTAATGAGTGGAAAGGGACCCCTACTCCTCCCGTGGGGGGACCTACCCGTGTCGGAGAGCTGTGCGCACAAACCCTTTGCGCTTCTGGAGGAGGAGGGTGGTGGTGTTAGGCACACTCTGCAGGGCCTCTCCTACTCCTCCCACAACGATGCCCACGAGGTTTCCAGTGCCGTGGCTCAGCAGGTAATCGATGGCTGGCTGGCTCACAGAACACACTCCTAGAGAGAAACAAGGGCAGAGCGGGCACAGTCATGAGGAGAGGAGCAAATGCCAGAGAGAGTAGACTGGTTTCTGGGTTCCCATGGTTCACAGGAGGAAAAGCTCAAGGAGATGGGACAGAAGTGTGAGGCAGAGAAGGCAGTAAGCAGAGAGAACACATTTCACTTGAAGGCAAGGTCAATCGGAAGCTACAGCAGGGTGGTTTTTACTGGGAAAAATCCAACTTTCTGAATCACAATTCTGATTCCACCCTTTTCAGTCCATGAATAGCAATACCTATTGTTCATTGAACACATACTCTGTACCAGGTATTATGTTGAACACTTATTTAAGAGATTTGAGAGAATTCTCATTAAATCGTTGTACTAGTTCAGCACTTATTTTTCAGGTGAGGAAGCTGAGTCTGCTAGAAAATTAGCTAATTTGCCTATGATCTTTTTTGTTTGTTTGTTTCTTGAGACAGGGTTTCCAGTAACTATGGAATCAGTCCTAGAACTCATTCTGTAGACCAGGCTGGCCTCGAACTCACAGAGACCCACCTGCCTCTGCCTCCCACGGGGTGCGATTAAAGGCGTGCACCACCACCACCACCCAGCTAGTTTGCATGTGATTTTACAGCAAGCAACAGAGCGAAGATTTAAGTCTGGATAGGTTCACCCCAGGGCATAAGCCTTCACACTGTGATTGTAGGGCAAAGGAACGGTGCAGTGTAGGGAGAAGAGGCTTAACGGGTGCATGGTATGAAGCAGCTACAGTGAAATGGCCCAGAAACTCCAGTGAGTATGATCAGAAGCACCTTTGGCCATGAGGTAGTCCCGAATAATGGGGATCTTGAAGAACCAGGACAGCGTGGCCAAGTGAGGAGTGATGCCTGGGAAGGTCTCCGAGAAGCCTGTGGCCTCAGTGCAGAAGTTGCAGAAGGCGCCGAAGGTCAGGAGACCATGGGGATGGACCCCCATGATGTAGTTGTGTGAAGGTGACAGGTCCTTTGTCTTCCGGATCTGCAACCATGGAAACAAACAGCAGAGAGAGAGAATGAGCACACATGAGGTAACAAGGTGAAGACATGTCAGGGATTTGGGTATTCTCTGAAACAGTTGCCTAACAACAGACAAAGCACACAAGGCTTTCAAGAAGCCTGGACTTTGATCCCCACAGCCCTGGGATGACAAGACAGGATCCAGGGCAACTGGGACTAATGAGCCTCTTCTCTTGCTTGTGGGTTCAAGCAGTTTCAGCCATCGGTATCCAGGAAAGCTTTATGCACATTATCATTTTCTTTGTGCAATGTTGTATTAGATGTCATGACCAGGAAGCTCTGCTTGAGAAAAATCAGGACTCGGACTGAAGGGCTGGCTCAGCAGTTAGGAGCATTTGCTGCACTTGCAGAGGCCCCAGCGCCCATGTGGTTACTCACAACCACCTGTAACTCCAGTTCTAGGGGCTCCAGCGTTCCCTTCTAGTCTCCTCGGGCACTGAATGTATGTTGTTTGCTTACATACATGCTTACGCAAAATGCTCACACACAAGTAAAAAGAAATATATTTTAAAAATACAAACACTGGCCGAGTTTGTCATCGACTTTAAAGATTACCCAGAGGAACCTCAGAGCAGCCTGTCTCTAGACCTCCTTTCTGCGGTGTCCTCCTTTGCCTGCCTCCAGTATCTGCCTGGGTAGCTTTCCGTGAACACTGAAAGCGCCGCTTGGATACTGCCACAGCTATGAAGCATTTCCTGGCTAGCCTTCACCAGACTCACTTCTGTGTCTTGTACCAGATTCTAATTACGCACTTACCCATTCTTGCCATCAGATGTGAGCACCTTGCTCATGAAGAATCACGTTGTTGTTCCTTCTCTGAGGCCCAAACATGTGGTTAGTGGAAATTTTTGAATCGCTTTTGTTAAATTGAATATACTTCCACTCAGCCTGTATCATAAGGCAGGTCGTGCCAAGAGCGTCCAAAATATCCCAGCAAAGTACAGAAGACCATGCTGTAAGCCAGCCAGAGCTGACACTTTGCCAAGATGCCCAGTTTTCTTATGGAGAATGCTAGTTCTTCGATATAATGTCTGCGTTTTGAGTGTTGAGAGGGACACTGGGGAAGGGATACTTACTGTAATAGGGAAATAGTCCCTGATGTGGGTCCAGACATACCAGTTTCTTACCCAGGCTGAACGCCTGCCACCTGAGACAAAAGTGCCAGTAGAGGATGATGTTAGTATTGCTATTCCACACCTCTCAGTCATCCAGGGATTCCCTAGCGCCGTGGAGGACCACGTCTCTGCTACAGAGGTGGGAAAGGAAGACATTCCAGAATAGTTCCAGCTGCCTGGCATTCGAGTCTCTGAGAATTTGGAAGGGAGGTCTGTGGCATGGTGAGTGGGACCCTCCCACAAGCGGGCTTATCGGCTATGGTGGAATATTCTTTTTCCCAGGTTTGCGAGTCCTACCTTGATTTGGAGTCTTCCAGTCCAGGAGTAACCAGACAAAGTAAAGTGTTGGCAGCAGCCACAAGGGTGTGAACAGCAGGCCAAAGAACAATGGCTGCAGGATCCAAACTGAGGGAAGAGTAGGCAAGGCCAGGTTTGTACTGGCAGCAGAACTCAGCCACGCCCATGCTCTGAACCTGGGCTTCAGCACAGTCTCGGTCCCAACATTTATCCTTCGGATTTTTTTTCTATCATCTACCATATGCAATCCCCAGTTCTCCTCCTACCTCTCATCCTGTTCCTCTGACTCCCTGTCTAGTCCCCACTCCTGGACTCTGGCTCTGTGCCTGGAACAAGCTTTTTATCAACTGCTCACATTCAGCTATCAT
The DNA here is from genome assembly GCF_000317375.1 of Microtus ochrogaster. Classification (NCBI taxonomy): domain Eukaryota; kingdom Metazoa; phylum Chordata; class Mammalia; order Rodentia; family Cricetidae; genus Microtus; species Microtus ochrogaster. The sequence goes on from NC_022026.1 coordinate 23,422,173, forward strand.
TCCCTCCATGTCTGTCTCCTGGCTCCCTTTGACTCCATCATCCCAGAATCTGTGTTAGGTATGAGTCTACCTTCCTTTGTCCTCATACTCCCCATCTCTTCCTTGACCATTCCCAGCCAACATCCCCATCCGCATACTGTTTCCTCCCCACTGTTCTTGTCCTCTTGCCCATCCAACATTCCTGCCATGGTCTTTCTCTCACTCAATACTACCTCTCCACTCTCAGAGTAGCAAGCTCTATGGCTCAAATGCTGGCTCTAGAGCTGGGCATGTGAACATACAGCTGCAATTCTAGCACTCAGAAAGCTGAGACAAGACAATAATGGGTTAGAGAGCACACTGAACATGGACTTCTCTCATAAAATCCAACCAATGCAGCAACAAAACAACAACAAAGGCCATCAAGAAGACAAACAAAGAAACAAAAGCTCTGCAGGCCCCACTTTTCTAAGCCTACAATGCTAGCTGTTCCCCTGTGCCATTCCATGTTGCAGGAAACTCCTGTAAGCACATTTACAGTCTATAGGTAGTGCAGGTTAAGGAGTGGCTACAATTGGCTGGCACATTCATATCTATTGGGACTGCCCCCAACTCCTGTCTTTTCCCACTGTGCCCTGGGCCTTCATCGCTTCCTTTCCATTCGAGGTACAAGACCCCACGGCTCAACTCTCTAAGTCAATCAAAAGACCAAGAATGAGACTTCCCAAGACCATAAGAACATCCCCCAGGTCTGGCCCTGCCTCCTTGGGTTGGCTTCTTGCTGGGCACTCTTGGTTCAGTACTCACAGATGGCAAGGTAGCTCAAGGGCCACTGCAGAAGGCTCAAACTCTGTAAGTAATCAGACTTCTTAGAGCAAGGCATTATGCCCAGGTGCCTGAGGGAGGTAAGGGTCCCAGAGCCTGTTCCAATGAAGGGTGCCACCAGCCTCTGCAAGCTCACCTAATAGTGACTGATGAGGCTATGAAGAGCTGACACTTGCCCTCTCCCCTCTTTTCCATAACTCCCTCCTCCCACCCACTGTGGAGGCCTGTTCAGTAGCCCTGGGGACTGCCGTCGCAGGTCTAGCCCCGCCCATCACCCTTTGACTCTTTTCTGTGACTATGGGGACAACAGGATGAAGAAAGGAGAGCAGAACAGTCATCCAGCCTAAGTGACAGATACCCAGAAAGGGGGCAACTCTCTCACAGGCCACTCAGGCCACAGGAGGCGTGCACTGCAGGAATTAGCTGGTGGGAGGAATATTCTGAGGGTTCTAGGGTGAGGGACACCTGGACTTGGATTGCTGTTGCCCTCAAGCTACCCGACGCTAGGCTGCGCAGTCTCACACTTTCCCTGCAGGTGCACACCAGTAGAGACTGGAGCACATGCTCGTCTTTGTATTTATTGATAACTCTTGTGTGAACCCAAGCACCAGAAAAACAAACAAACAAAAAACCCAACTATTAACATTTTGTCATGCTCGTTTCATCTCTCTGCTTGTCTGGGAGGAGTATTTGACAGCCACCGTGTGACACCATGCCATGTTGTCACTAAGGCCTTCTTTATGCAGATATAAAACCGCAGATGACTTCTTCGGCAGTGCCACTACCCCGTCACCCTTAACAAATGTACCGATTCCCTAACACTACCTGATGTTCAATACACACGCAAGCGTCTTTCTAGTTAGCTCTAAACAAGATTCCCTGGTTATATTAGGCTATTGTGCCGCTCTCACTCTCTCTTGGTAAAGTAAAACCAGAGACAAAATCACTTAAATAAACGTATGGCTTAATGAATTATTATCTGATAACACCAGGCAGCCACCGTTAGGTAAAGACGTAGAACTTTTCCATTTGGCCCAGCCCCTCTCCATGTGGCCCATCCCCACCCCAATCCTCTTTCTCCTCTCCAAGCAACCATTATCCGGAAAGCTGGAGTCATCCTCTTCATGATTTTCTATGGGCCACCTGTCCAGATGTGATTGAAGTTCTAAATTTTAAAATTGCAGTTTTCTTTTTAGCCTTCTACTCTGGAGTAACTAGACTTATAATGGTGTTACAGAACAGTACAGAGAGCCCCCTCCACCCTCCACCCAGCTTGCCCTCTCTGTTGTTGAGTGTGCTGTGGAATCAGGGACTGTTGTTAAAATGAAGAAATCCACACAGAGAATCTCTGTTACTGTACTCTAGGTTTTACTTGAATTGTGACTGCTTTTTTGATGGTGTCCATCTTCTGTTCCAGGATCCCATTAAGATTCCACATTCCCCCTAATCACGGTCTCCTTTTATTTACACTCTCCTGGTCTCCCCTGGCCTTTCTTGATGTTGGCACGTTTAAACAGGTCAAGTCCATTTTGTTTTATATCTCCCTGGCTGGCTTAGAAGTCTCTATGTAAGCCAGGCTGGCCACAGAAACCCCACCGCTTCCTGAATGTTGGCGTTAGAAGTGCGAGCCTCAAGTCTGTTTATTTTAAAACTATGGGGCCGGGCGGTGGTGGTGCTTGCCTTTAATCCCAGCACTCAGCAGGCAGAGGCAGGTGGATGTCTGTGAGTTCGAGGCCAGCCTAGTCTACAAGGGCTAGTTTCAGGACAGGTTCCAAAGCTACAGAGAAACCCTGTCTCAAAAAAAAAAAAAGTGTGTGTGTGTGTGTGTGTGTGTGTGTGTGTGTGTGTGTGTGTTTTGCTGGGTACTGAACCCAGGACTTTGAGAATGCTGGTCATATGCTCAACGACTGAACTACATACCTAGTAGTGTGACTATTCTCAATGTCTGGCAAATTCTAGGCCATGGATGTCAAGTGCGCAATCTTGAGTGTTTCATTTTTGATTTCTGTGACCGGATGATCACTTATGTGTAATGAGCTCGCTGGAATCCTATGGAGGCGTTTGTTTTGGGGACTTCGATGGGGAACAATAAGACGCACAGTAATAGAGAAAACAAAGGACCTATTTCCAAAGGGGAGAGGAGAGAATGCAAGAGAGGAAGGCAGGTGCCAACTGACCTTTGAGGCAGTTTGATGTTAAGGAAAGTTCCATGTGCTTCAGTTCCCCTTATCCCAGAGTGCCCTCCTCCACCTCCAGGCCTAGAAACTAGCCTGGCTCCAGGGCAAGTGGTAGGTATTGCTGAGCAGCTGCTCTGCTGAGGTCCTGATGTCAGCTGGGATTCAGGCTGAATCCTTGGCACTCTGCTTTCCAAAAGAGAATGTCCTACATCGCCTCCTGCCCACACTCTTCTCATCCTTGTAGATTATTTTCTCCAGGAAGCCAGCCTCCTAGCTTAGCATTTTTTTTATTGAATTTTCCTCTGCTCCCTTCCCTGCTTCTCCCCTCCCTTTCGACCCTCCCCCAAGGTCCCCATGCTCCCAATTTACTTAGGAGATCTTGCCTTTTTCTACTTCCCATTAGCTTGACTTTTTTTTTTATTGAGAAAAGGAAAAAAAAACAAGTTTCCATTCCCTCCCCCTCCTCCCACCCTTCCCCCCCTCCTCCAACCCTTCTCCCCCTCCCCCCACTCCTCTCCCCCT
>NC_022026.1:23426030-23440918 GCF_000317375.1 Microtus ochrogaster
GGTTGTGAGCCACCATGTGGTTGCTGGGAATTGAACTCAGGACCTTTGGAAGAGCAGGCAATGCTCTTAACCACTGAGCCATCTCTCCAGCCTAGCTTGACTTTTTAATGATGTGTGAAGTCTCAGTATTCATTTCTATTTCCTCCCGTCCCCCCAGAAAAAAAAAATAGAAGGCAAATTGTTTAGAAGACAAACTACAGAAAGTTTATTGGTATATATGTTACATTTGCTACCAGATCCCACCCCTGGCATTAGTATTTTTGTATATAAAACTTCATGGACCTCCATGTGATAATAAGTGTGTTTTTGAATATCAATTGAATAACACATGACACACTGAGCCTGCGATGTGCATAGATTATGACTGTATTTGTATCTGTTTGAAACAATATATGTGCAAGATACTATTTGTTCATTTTAGACAATGCTCTGTAATAATGAAGTTACTCCCTCATGCGTCAGCAGCTTGCTGCCTACAGGCTGTGAACAATGGCTTCTTGCTTCTTTTTAAATAAAAGTTTATGGGGGCTGAAGAGATGGCTCAGTGATTCAGAGCACTGACTACTCTTCCAGAGGACCTGGATTTGATTGCCATCATCCACATGGCTACTCACAACCATCTGCAACTCTAGTTCCAGGGGATCCGGTGCTCTGCCTTCATGGTTCACACATGGCTAACAGATACACTTGCAGGGTACCTATACACATGAAAATAAAATGACTAAAATTTTATTTCCTTTTTTTCTGATTATGGAAAGAATCCGTGTAAATCGGTCAATTTTCAGAGTACTCAGGAAACTATACAAATAACCTCACCTTTCACGAGTAGTTACTATTAATTGTAAACATACTGGCGTTTGTTTTTCTTGAGTATTTTTTCCTATATAAATGCGGTCATCAATATAAAATTACTGTTCAGTTTGGATTCATGAGTCCAACACATCAAGATGTGTATCTAAGCTCTCACTTAAGTGACTTAAGTGCTTAGCGCTTCTATTTCATCATCTGTCAAGATTAAATATTGGCCCATATCACAGGATTGTCATTTGTATATAATAGCGCATGCAGAGTCCTTGGCTCGGTGCTTTGCTCATGTATATGTTCATATTAAAGGTTCAATAAATGAAACAATAATCAGAAAGTTCAATGTTAGTTTTTAAAATAATCAGCTAACTAAAATACATCTCCCAAGCCGGGCAGTGGTGGCGCACGCCTTTAATCCCAGCACTTGGGAGGCAGAGGCAGGCGGATCTCTGTGAGTTCGAGACCAGCCTGGTCTACAAAGCTAGTTCCAGGACAGGAACCAAAACCACAGAGAAACCCTGTCTCGAAAAAAACCAAAAAAAAAAAAATACATCTCCCATATTCCATTTTGTAAGCCGTTTTGTATGAAATGGTAGACCGTGACCATTTCATGTATTATTTCATGTTACTATAGCTTCATACATGACATTTCCTTGTATGGCTACACCAGAATTCATTTCTCAAACCTTTATTGTATGTGAACCACTACTTTTCTTAATTAATAATTAATCAGCTAATTAATTTTGAGACAAGGATTCACTATGTGGCCCTGGTGAACGTGTAATATAGACCAGCTTGGCCTCTAATTTACAGAGATTTGTCTGCTTCTGCCTTCTGCGTGTGTGACTAAAGAATTGAGCCACCAAACCTGGTTTATTTATTTAGTTTTGCTCATTTTAAGAATTCTCTTGTGTTTGTGTGGGGGGGGCACGTGAGCATGAACATATGTGCCTAAGGAGTCCAGAGGAAGGTATTGGATCCACCGGAGTTGGAGTTAGAGGTAGTCGTGTGTGAGCTGCTTGATTTGGGTGTGGGAACTGAACTTAGGTCCTCTGGAAAAAGATGTATGAGCTCTTAACCACTGAGCTATTCCCTTCAGCTCCTTCTGCTTCATTTTAGACAAGACTCACAAATGGCCCAGGCTGGCCTTGAACTCATCCTGATCCTGTAGCCTCCACTCCTGACAGCTGAAATAATAGATGTGGGCTACCATGCTCACTCAGAAGCTCTAACTTTTAGATAAGTACTTTCCAAACTCAAGTCAGATTTTTAGGTAAGTGAAAGGTTACTTGCTGGCCAGCACACCTCCTTTATTGTGTTAAATGTCCTCTCCCCCAGTGAATTTTAGGAGTTCAGGCACAGTGCAGAAGTCAGGCGCTTTTCTAGAATGTCATTGACGTGAAGATATGGCACAGGCATAGGAACCAGAGATCTTGCAAGAACTCTGGGCTTGAGGAGAGACCATGACCCTCTTCTCCAAACAGGTAGGCAAGTAGGTTTGTTACCCCCCCACCACACCTATCTACCAATCCTACTAGACTTTTTTTTTTTTTTTAGATTCATCTGAAAATAATTAAAGCCAGGTCCAGTAGGATGTGAATCCTGGAAAAATAGGATTTTTTTAAGCAGCGGATCATTGAGGTCAGTCTGTACTTAGAATAAACTTGAGTAAGAGATCTGTGTTTCATATTATTTTCTTTCCCCTTTGAGAAGAAAGAAACTGAGTCTAGTTTCACCTGAACTAAAACGGTGAGAGTGTTTTGCAGTTTCCATGGTCAGAATATCTGGGCCATCCAGGGACTTTTTTGGCTGCCCTGAATTATATGAAAGGAAATGCAACAATAACCAAAAGAGACTAGAAAACCTGAGGCTATGGAGACCTGGTTGTTAGTGAAAACACTAAATCTTTGTCTTCATTGTCGTTTTTAGTAATGTGACATCATTGAATTGTATTAATTAGAATCTGTTGTTGATGGCATACTCTCAGCTCTCCTTATTTTGGGGTTTTAGAGACAAGGGTTTCATGTAGCCTAGGTTGGCCTTAAACTTGTTATGTAGATGAGGCTGGCCTGAACTCTGATCCTCCTGCCTCTACCTTCCAAGTGATGGTATTAGAGGGTGTGCAACCACACTTAACTTTTGATGTCATACATTCTTTTATCAATTTATGGGTCTTCCCTTCCCTCCCTCCCCCCTCCCTCCTTCCTTCCTTCCTTCCACCACACTTAACTTTTGATGTCATACATTCTTTTATCAATTTATGGGTCTTCCCTTCCCTCCCTCCCCCCTCCCTCCTTCCTTCCTTCCTTCCTTCCTTCCTTCCTTCCTTCCTTCCTTCCTTCCTTCCTTCCTTCCTTCCTTCCTTCCTTCCTTCCTTCCTTCCTTCCTTCCTTCCTTCCTTCCTTCCTTCGTTCCATCTTTACTGACACATGTTATTCTTCCACACTACACTGCCTGTCTCTGTTACCCACAGATTCCATCAGGACACATTTGTTCGCTAGGAACAATTCCTGGGAGGACTTTCTTCCTTGAGAACTACACATGGCAAGCGTCACTTGCCCCCGAATTGCAACCTAGCAGCTCCTTGGCTGGTATTGTCTTAGCTTCTTCCTCTGAAGGCTGAAGGGTTCTTTCTGGTGCTCTAGGTTTGGAGGTAGAATCTTACTTGTTTTGTTTTCAATCCTCAGCGTCTACGGATTGATCAAAACAGTTTCAAATGCGCAAGTGAGTTCTGTCAAAATAGCATGTGGGCAGAACCCAGTGAAATTAGGTCATAGAGGAGGCTGGACAGGTGTTACCATTCTCCTGAGTCAATGTCTAGTCATATGGAGATCTAGATATTAAAAAAAAACAATAGGTTGAAGCTGTAAGGTCAGCAGTAAGAGGTCAGCAGTGGGGGAAGGTTAAGAATAAAGCAAAAGCCGATGTCATTCCCCAAAGTGACAAAGTCAGTAGAAACTACACCGGTCCAAGTAAAGGTTACTAGAGCTCAGAAGGGCAAATTAACCTTTTCACTCTCTACCCATCTGATGGGAGACAATCAGACTGAGATTTTACCATTTCCCTACCCGCCTTGGCATGCTGGCCAGTCTGCCATGTGGTGTCACTGGCCAACCTCAGCTTGTTTCCCGTGTTTCTCTGTCTATCTCTGGCAATCTGCAGACTCCTCTAAGCTTTTAGGATGAATTCATTTTTGTGTTCTGTGGGAAGCAGCCAAGCTGGAGGTGGGAAGGGCTGCGGATTTGCTCATTGCAGCATGGCAGCTGCAACAGTGAAAACTGCGGGTTGCAAAGAATGAGCTTGTCATCCTGAATGTGGCCCAGTAACTGACAGCTGGGAAACTTACCTCAGTCCTGTTTAAGGCGATTAGACTGGAAGGGCCTAAGAGTCACTCAGCTTAAAGGGGAAGCTTATTGGCTACAGGCTCTCTGGTGCCTATGCACCTTCAAGGGGCTCCTTGGAGACATTGCCTGTGACCACTGGGTAGGTAACAACGTTGCTCAATGCTGTATCAAGGATTTAAAGAATGACGTGGTTACCTACCCAATGGATGTTTCTGGAAGAGGTTAGGTTTTCAGCCTTTCCAGAATTGGTTCTAGAGAGACAACAAGCCATAAACAATGATAAAACACACACACACACATACACACACATACACACACATCTAATGGGATGGGAGAAGCTAGCTGATATGTTCAGATTCTTCCAAGGCTTCACCTGTACATTATAAGATACAGTATAGCTTCCATTGTCACTGTAGCTGCTGGGAGGGAGTGGTTCTCTGTCACTGTAGGGTACTGGGAAATGATATCACCTTTTATTGTACTTGGCCTGTTCTAAAAATACAAAGTTTGGGTATGGGTTTGAGTACAGCTAATGGGAGGGAGAGAAACTTTATCATGCCCCAGGACTATGTTTTGTTTCCATGCAGGAATCAGAAAAACATAGGAGTCTGGGTCTACTGGCTAGGCCAGAGGTGGGAAACACAGATGTCTTTAGGGACCAGAGGTACTAGAAATGGAGGAACAAGCTGAGAGTCCTAAGGAACGATCATGTGATGACCCAGACAGATGCTGCTAAAGCCTTCCGACTTTTTTTTTATTATTTTAAGCAATCGGATACATACAAGAAAATTAAAAGAATAATCTAAGGATATGTTATTCTCATATCACCAACTACCTAAATTCAGTACTTGCTAATATTGTGTCTATTTATTTTGCCTCTTTATAGGTACACATGGGGTGTTTGCACATATGTACAGGTGTATACATATCTTATCTTTTAGAAGCATTTCTAGTTTTAAAAATGATGACCATGCATTTTAAACAAAACAAAACTTCAGATTTGCCCCCAGGATTTGTGGATAATGAGGGATGGCTGGGAGAGAAGCACAGACATGCCCGGACAAGTCCGGTAATTCAGTCCACACTAAGGATCTGACATGGAACAAAATGTTAGCAGAAGCTAACATGGCCTTCAGGCACCTCCCATCCCTCTTATTTCTAGAAATAGTATATGATCCTTCCCAAATCTGCTCATGTTTTTCTCTCTCTTTTATTTTGTGCCTTTATGAAATGCATCATACATATAAAGAGTTGAAAGAAAAATAAGCGAGCATATATGTCCCCACCACCCAGAATGAATGTTACTGTATTGGGGATAGGTGTCTCAGAGATAGCATGTGTGCCTTGTATGCGCAAGGCTCTTGGTTCGATTCCAGTGCTGTAAAACAAATCCAAAAGAAAGTGATAGAACTAGGAACTTCCAATGCCTTGCCTATGCTCATCTGATTCCCCTGTCCCCCTGCACCATGAGCAACCACTCTAGTGATGTTTGCCTGTTATTCTAGATTTGTAATTTTTATCCCGCGTGCATGCAAGCCTCCTAAACAAAAGCCCTTATTTAAGTTTACCTTCATTTGCTATAGACACCCCTCAACTCATGACTGTTTTACATGCTGACAAACTCACTCTAACTAAAACATAAGTCAAAATGAATTTTAAAGCCCTGAGCTGCCTAGCATTGTAGCCTAGTAACACAACACGCTGTAGACTATTTGTTCTTTCCCTTCTTGATTGAGTGGCTCACCGGGAGCAGTGAGTCACTACCATTATTAAGTATCCTAAAAGAGAATCACTGACCTGGGAAAAGATTTAAAATTCAAAAACTAGTTGTTAGTCAATGTACGTCATTTTGTACTGTCAAAGTTGACAGGCTGAAAGGCAAATTACCATTGACTCAGTGTGTTAGTCATCTGTCTGTCACTGGTCAGAATGCCCAGTGACGGAGATGGAAGCTTTATTTTTGCCCATGGTTTCGGATGTTTTAATTAATGCTCATTTTGGAGCCCTTTGTCATAGTGGGAGAATGTGACAGAGGAGGCAGACAGGAAGGGGACAGATTCTCAATATCCCTTTCAACGACACACTTCAAATGATCTAACTGTGTTCTAATAGGCTCCACCTCCTAAAGGGCCTACCATCTCCCAATATTGCTAAACTGAGGATCAAACTTTTAAGAACACATAGGCTGACTGGGAACTGGTGGCATATGCTTTTAATCCTAGAACTCAGGAGGCAGAGGTAGAGGCAGGCAGATGGCTGTGAGTTTGAGGCCAGACTGGTCTACAAGAGGCAGTTCTAGGACAGCTAGGGTTGAAAAACAGCAGGTTAATGTCTGTAAAAGTTGGTCTGAGTGCTCAATGGACCGGAGCTCAGCTTCCTGCTTCCTCTGAAAGTGTCCCCACCTTATTTAAAGTCAGAACTGAACTTCCACACTCACCCCCAACCCCTCATTCTTGATGCCTCATATTTTCTCCAGCTCAGACCCGTTGGAAAGAAGTATGAGTCCAAGGACTTACGTGCAAGATATTGTATATCTCATTCATCGTCCACCAAATATCCGGGTATTTACTATGTGTAATCTGTGCTGTGTTTCATAGTACTCTAAGTGCTGTGGTTGCAGAAGGGACATAGAGAAAACTCCGTGTCCTTAAGGAGCTTACAAGGGAGGGAAGACACTAACAAACACACAGCATGCTATGTACAATGCAATAGAGTAACGCCAAGTGCTACTGTGGACTGTGAGGGAGATCAATCAGACTGACCAGGATGGAGAGCGAGCTGTGGTTTTAGAAAGGCTGATGGGGGAAGACATGTGGAATATAGAGGTAGTGGTTTCCCTGGCAGGGAAGATAGCAGCTACTAAGGCCCTGAGTGAAGAGCACACACAGCTTGCACACGGAGCAGCGAGTGGGCCAGCGTGGTTGGAGTGGAATGAGCAACACTAAACAGTAGGAAGCTAAGTGATAGAGCAGGTGATTCACTTAGCCAAGGCCAGTGAAGATGGAAGTTATCTTGAGTCATCAGTGAATGTACACGGAGCTGAAGTAAAGCCCAAGGCTGGGTTTCGTTCATTTCCAGAGACTGTTGTTAATGAGATAAAAGCTGCATTTCCCAGCCTCTGAAACCTCCCCTCTGTTGTTTCTCTACTGAAATACCTTTTCAAGCACAGAACCAGCTCAGATTTGAAGCCAGCCACTGGGCTGGGGAGGAGGCTTAGTGGGTAGACTTCTTGCTGTGCAAGCATGAGGGCCTGTGTTCAGATCCCCAGAATCCATGGAAAAGGCTGGGAGCGGCAGTGCGTCCCTCTGATCCCATAGTACGGGAAAGTAGAGACAGGATGAAACTGGGGACTTGCTGGTCAGGTCAGGCAGTCTAGCTAGTCTCTGAACTCCAGGCTCAGTGAGACATGTTGTCTTTTTTAAAAATTGTTTTTATTGACCTATATATTTTTCTCCACTCCCCTCCCTTCCTCTCCCCTTCCCTTCTACCCTCTCCCATGGTCCCCATGCTCCCAATTTACTCAGGAGATCTTACCTTTTTCTATTTCCCATGTAGATTAGATCCATGTATGTCTCTCTTAGGGTCCTCTTTGTTGTCTAGGTTCTCTGGGATTGTGAATTGTGGGCTGTTTTTTCTTTGCTTTATGTCTAAAAGCCACTTATGAGTGAGTACATAAGATGTGTTGTCTTTAAAAACAAGGAGGAGCCAGGCAGAGTAGCACAGGCCTTTAGTACCAGCACTCGGGAGGGAGGCAGAGATGGTTAGGGTCTCTGAATTGGAGGCTTAGCCTGGTCTATAGAGCAAGTTCCAGGACAGCCAGGGCTACACAGAGAAACCCAGTCTTAAAACAAAGCAAAACAAAACCTCCAGTAAATAAAGAAATATGGCGGAGAATGAAAAATTTCAGCAGATTGCCTGGCCTAGGGCATCTCAGAAAGGACACTGGAATTGGTCACTGAGGAGCAAGGAGTCTATCAGCAAAGTTATTAATACTACGACTAAAGAGACAACAGCATGGTGGGGTTCCCAGGAGAGTAAAGGCCCAAACATTAGACCCAACAGCAGCATGGTGGGGTTCCCAGGAGAGTACAGGCCGAAACATTAGACCCAACAGCAGCATGGTGGGGTTCCCAGGAGAGTAAAGGCCCTCAGAATTAGAGACAACAGCATGGTGGGGTCTCTGAAGAGAGGAATCAAAACCTATGTGGCAGAAATGGGTTCTTCTTGAGAATGGGGGAGGTTATACAGCAGAGACTGCGGACAGGTTCTCTGACTCCCAGGTGGGAGGAAGGGAAGGGTGTGGTGATCAGGGTGTGGTACTAATACCATTTTAATGTAAACTCACTTCTCAGGTGACAGATTCTGGCTCCAGGAAATTGGTAAGCCAGGGACTCACGGCCAGTGTCTCAATAGGGTGGCTGTCAACACCTGTGAAAGAGAGAGCTGCCAGGAGTATCTGAGCCTTAGCAGCAGCTGGATTCTACCATCACTCTCTTAAACAGAGAGCAATACAGCAAGATACTGCCTGATGTTGACCACTGGCCTCCACATAGGCCTGTAGACCTATGCTTTACACACACACACACACACACACACACACACACACACACGAAAGGAAGCCACTCATTTTGACTCCTTTAGTTGCAGTGATAAGTGCACATTTGAACGAGCATATTGGTACTAGACTGATTTATGTAAGTTAGAATGTAGGCTGAGCGCATGCCACAGATTCTTTAAATAAGACGGTGATGAATTTGGTCTCTGGTAGCTCAGCTCTAGGGCTGGGCCATCTCGTGTTATGGTCTCATTTTACTGGCATGACCTAAACTGGCTGAATCAGAACGCTCTAGACCAAGTAGTTTCCCTGTTTAATATTGTTTCTTTAAATTCCATTTTCTACAAGCAGTTAGAGGAAGGCTTGTAAACCCTGAGTAGGGTTTCGCCATGTCCCTGCTCAAAGCCTCTCCAGAGATGAGGGTTATTTCTGGATGATGATGTGGAGAATGTCTCAGGACAGGTTTTTTTTTTTTCTGTTTTCATTCTTGAGACAAGGTCTCACTATGTAGCCCAGATTGCACTGGAACTTGTGATCCTCCTGTCTCAGCTTCTTGAGTGCTGCTGGGATTTAGGTGGGTATCATATGCTCAGCACTCTTGGACATGTTTAAGTAAAAAAGAAAAGTAGGGTACAAAATTGCATACAAAGCCTACATTTTGTACAAGGAGAGGTAAATTGGAATATGTACATATTCACATAACATGAGAAATGCATGCATATATATTAGAATTTGTATATACAAACATTTGTATATAAACAAATTCATACACATACATTCACACATAATAAAAATTCTTTTGGTTGCTAAAAGAAATTTAGAAGGAAGAAAACAGTAAATTAGCAAATGCAGTTAGCTGTGGGAGTGAGTGGAATGGAACTAGGTAGTGGGCTGTTGTTGGAAAGGAAACTTTTCTGAATACACTGTATCATATCAGCTAATAAGTGTGGGAAGAATGACAGAAGTAGAAAAAACATTATTGTTCAATCTCTGAAGAAACAATAGTGTCAGGCAATGAATGGTCATCATCAGTGACTGCTAACATCATGAGGTGAAAGGTTTCTTTAGAATGTCACAATGAAAAGTTTCAGTGTGGCAGGGTGGCTCACACTTGTAATCCCAGCACTCGGGAGACTGAGGTGGGAACATGGGGAGTTTGAGGTTATCCTTGGCTTTATAGTAAGTTTCAATCTAGTCCAGGATACAGGAGATCTTGTCGAAGAAGAAGGAGAAGAAGAAGAAGAAGAAGAAGAAGAAGAAGAAGAAGAAGAAGAAGAAGAAGAAGAAGAAGAAGAAGAAGAAGGGAAAGAAAGACAGACACCGTTAGCATCTGCACTGCCGATAAAACCTTAGAGTATCTGAAGAGATAGCTCTGTGCCTCCTTGGTTGAACCTGAATCTACATCCCTTCAGGCTGACATCTATTTTACAGGAATAAGGAAAATAAATAAGTTAACATACATCATAAGGAGGCAAACAGACAAATCAGGAATATAGGATTTGCCTCTATAGGGCAAGGCTGTTGTTTTTTGTTTTAAGAAATCACTGATATGAGCAAAGTGGGGTGAAAAGAAAAGGAACAACATCATACAAATAGTTTATAGGTCACCATAAGCTAACTTGAAAAAATGGCTTGAAGGCAGCTGTAAGAACTCAGCTAAGCACAGAGTATTATATGGGGAACTGGTTGATTTGGTTAGGTGTGATAATAGCTTTATTTTATATAAGAAAATAGGCTTTAATGTATTGGTTTTATTTTTAGATGTGATATACAGAAGGATAGACTAGCTAGAACAAGTAGTAACAGTAAAATTGGCTAACTGCGAAATCCAGGTGACACGATTAAGATTTATCATCCTATCCTCCTCCATACTTTGATATATGTTAAAAAAGCATTAATTAACTTCCAGTCTTTATTTAGATAAGAAACCATATCTAAAGTTACCCCCGGGTCTAGGAGGTCCTACTTGATCAAGCCACCATTTATTTCAGATCTTCTGATATCTTCTTCCCCTATTTAGTCTGTTCCAGTTACTGTCTGTCTGTTCCCTGACAGTTTCATGGCAAGTATACTGACTTTCCTGGGTGTTTCGATCCCTCTGCCTGGACTATCCTTCCCCTGGAGTAAGCAGAACTGGGCCCTCTCATTCAGATCTCTGCTCAAGTAATACATTACTGGGGGCCTCTCTTGCTCCTATAGTTAAAATATAATTCCCTGCTACCTACTGATCGTTAATTAAACTTTCTTCAATTTTCTTCCTGGCAGTAACTGATAGGAACATGACAGTGCTGCTTTCTTGTCTGCCTGTCCAGTTATTTTATTTCAGCTGCCAGCCCAGCATCCCGACCAGTGCCTGCCACCTACTAGGAATTCTCTAATTCTATATTAGAAGAGTATATGACTTCTTGAGGACATGGAGCACCACATCACTATGACACACCTGCTAACGTGCTAATCCTCTAGGAACACAGTGTACCGGCCTGACCTCTATATGTCATATGGTATGGGTGATCTTGGGGATAAAGATAAGGCATCTAGCAGACTCTGCTTGTCTTCAGGGAGGATTTGTTTGTACAGATGCTTTGAGGCTATTGCCTGGCTGACCTCCAGGCAGCCTGGTTTGTAAAGGGGGTGGAGTTCTCCTCTAGCTATCCATCCAACTGCTGCTTCCTGACTCACCCAATTCCTGTCCCAGGCCATTCCTAAATTCTATTTTCTTCTAGTTGCTATGGGAAACAAGAAAGCTGGTGGTTGAGACAAACTCTACCAGATCTGGGTGAGTCCATACTACAGGCCCTAAATCCCTTTTTTTTCTTCCTTACACAGTACATCCGAAGATTGCGGTGCGGAGATGCTCTGAATAGTTTTCTCCACGGCAGTCTTGGGTCAGGGGACTGGTAGTAAGTTTGAAGGCCTCTTCTAACAGGGAATTCTGCTCCCCCCATATGTTTTCCCTGTATACTCTCTCAATCACCCAGCTTGATCCTTCCATGTCCTGCAGTCACGGGACAGAATTCAACTTGGGCCTTTGGCATCCTAGGGACACCTATTGAGAGATAGCTGGGCAGAAATTTCATTCAACTATCTTGAGCTCCTTACATTCTAAAGGACATTAGACAATACAGTGATGCATGCTTGGGTGCTTGGGTAATAGTGTTGTCTCATTGAAATTTGGAACAAGGATGTCACAATTTCCTGGTAAGTATTGTCAAGGGCATTCTTTATTATCCCCCAAAGCTTCCAAGTGCGTTTCAGATATTCTTAATGTTACACTTTTATTTTTCAGAAGCGAACATGACAAGTGGCAACTTGCTTTTGCAAAAGACATTAAAGAACCTCAGAGTAATAAAGTGTATATCTCATAAAGATAGCAGTCTAAGAAATATTATATGGCTATTAAAGAAAATCTTATTAGGCAGCGGCGGAGATAGCTCAGTTGGTAAAGTGCTTGGCAAACAAACATGAGACACTGAGTTCGATCCCCAGCATGCACCCATGTAAAAAGCCAGGCAGCCAGGGTTTGTAAAGTCAGGGCTGTGAAGGCGAGGCAGGAAGTTATCTGGAGCTGCCCGCCAGCTAGTCTCGCTGAATTGCTAAAAATTCCAAGCCTTGGTTTGTATTTCTCAGCACTGTGAATTCGTGGTAGCATTAGATAACAAAATGTTCAGTTCGATCTCACTGATACTCGGTTGCAAATAACAAGCATCTTCTTGGCTGAGTTCTAGTAACCTTGCTGTAATGACAGTGATCTCTGCTGGGCTCTGTGCACATCCTTCCTCAGTTTTGCTGCTCTACCCAACAAGTTTGCCCGTAGCTGGCACACTAGATGAGATACCTTCCTTTGATAGCGCACTCTGCTTGTTTTTATGTGCTCAAAGAGAAACAATGCTTTTGCCAAAAACAGATACTTGGCTCATTATCTACTATTTGAGTCCAAAAATCAAAGCAGTGCGTTTCAGTTTTGTCACAACTTTTGTTGATGCTTTAAACTGCTTGGACATTTCTCAAACCCTGGAAAACTGAAAAGCTGTTCAACTGGAAGGAAACTGACCAAAAATAACTGAAGAACAGTGTAAAGGGGATCAGATTTCACGGCCTCTCCCATTGCAGACTTTTAGTGGCTTCCTCTTCAGTAACAGAACAGGAGCTGGAGACGGGGCAGTTGTTATCAGCACATACTGGTCTCACAGTAGACCTGAGTTTTTGTTCCCAGCACACGCTCAGTCAGCTCACAACTGCTTGTAACTCCAGCTCCAGGGGATCTGATATCTCTGGGCTCTTCAGGCACCATCCCCATACACATGCACACATACCCTCACATACACCTAAGCATAATTAAAATAAGAAAATAAATCTTTAAGAAATACTTAGACTACCATCCCAAGCACTTGCCCAGACCTGAGAAAGTTGGCACCTGCTTTCCCTCGCCCTAAACCAGTCTCCTTCCTCCAGTTCACCTGGCCCTCAGCTTGTGAACAGTTGACGTCATCAGTATAAACAGGACTTTGGACATTACTGTGAGGATTTTAATTGTGAGAAAAAGGGCTTGCCTATAAACGTAACTCTGTTGCTTTCTTACTTTTTATTCTATTCCCCCCCCCACACACTTTGGCCACAATTAGAAAAAAGTGTAAGTAACTGTGTTGACAGACATTCTGTGCCTGTGTGTGCGCGTGTGTATGCACATTTGTGTGCACATATGTGGAGGCCAGATCTGGTGCAGGCCTGGTGCTGGTAACCATAGCTGCTGTCATTTCATGAGTACAAGGGCCACGTTGTGTTCAAAGGACAGTGTTTCCCAACATTCCCTTCTGTCCTCTTTCACGGGTTTTTCACCCTCTCCTTCATGGTGTTCCCTGAGCCTTGGGGATAGGGGTGATGCAGATGTCTGGGACTAAATGCTCACCAGTCTCTTCCTGAGCACCATGTGTCTTTACATTAACTGTTGCCTGTGACAAAATGAAACTCTTCTGAAGACCAGGAATGGAGCAGTACTAAAATCTGTGGCTATAAATGTAAGTATTTACGAGGCAGCTTGACAACATCTTCGTTTAGCAAACTAACAGTAGTTAATTCTTCCCTAAGATCTGTGAGCTATGGTACCAGGCATGAATTCCCTCCTATGCAGTTGGATTCAAATTGAATCAGAGCTATGCACGCCATTATTGTGACAGCGGGTGTATCTTGACTGGCAGGTCAGTATTGTTAGAACATGCAGGGTCCAGCACTGGGTAAGAACATTCATGATTTTGCCCCCCAGTGGCCTACATAGCATCTTTCAGCATTGTTAAAGCTAGCCAGCAGGAAGGAATTTTCCATGTTAGTTCTAGGTTGAATCTTTTCTTTGTCCTGAAACCAAAGTGTTTGGTGTTTTCAGCAATAGGTTTTTTTTTTCTTCTGAGACAGTGTTTCTCTGTGTCTAAAACTCTCTCTGAAGACCAGGCTGCTGGCCTCGAACTCACAGAGATCCGCCTGCCTCTTCCTCCCGAGTGCTGGGATTAAAGGCGTGCGCCATCATCGTCTGAGTATCATCTGGTTGCTTTGGACAGGCTTTCTCGCCAGCTGCTCATAGGGAAGTGTTTCATGCATGGTGCTAGGATTTTTGCTTAATAAGCCATGGTTTGTGGTAGAAGCATTATCCACCTATCTAGGGTACCTTCATTCAAACTCTTTTAACTGGGTCATGATCTTTTTATTTTGTGGAAGTTTACGTTTTAAAAAGTCTGAGCAATCCATGACTATGAGGTTCAGGTCCAGACATTTCAACATCAGAGATCATGTTTCAGGCAAGGGGCTATTGACCCTAAAAACCATTCAGCTCCCTCACAAGCGAAATTCTGTAATAAAGAACCGAGAGGCCACTTAATGGCCCTTGTCTGCAATATCTTATGCTTAAGCTTCTGATAGTGTGCTTCTGAGTGTGCCAAGAGCAGTTGTCTTTTACATTCATTAATTATATATATATGTATATAAATTAGCTTACTAACTTATAGGTTTCTATAGACTTTTCATACATTGTAGCATGAGGGCCTGCTTGTTGGTTTCTATCCTGCCCAGTTCCCACAGCCATTAGGTCCCCCCAAAAAAATCACACAGAGAGTCTGCATTAAGTATAAACTGATTGGCCCATTAGCTCAGGCTTCTTATTAGCTCTTATAGCTTATATTAACCCATTTTTTTATTTT
>NC_022026.1:23442438-23442977 GCF_000317375.1 Microtus ochrogaster
CATCTTGCTTCTTCCATGGTCTGGGCAGGACTGGGCTTCCTCCTTCCTAACATTCTCCTGTTCTCATCGCCCCTCCTCTACTTCCTGTCTAGT
The DNA here is from genome assembly GCF_000317375.1 of Microtus ochrogaster. NCBI lineage: Eukaryota > Metazoa > Chordata > Mammalia > Rodentia > Cricetidae > Microtus > Microtus ochrogaster. The sequence continues at coordinate 23,442,532 of NC_022026.1, forward strand.
TGACCTGCCTATACTTCCTGCCTGGCCAATCAGCGTTTATTCAAAACATGATTGACAGAATACAGACAATTCTCCAGCACCAATACATCCTTAGTTTTGGATAACTCTCCCCCAACTCCTCCTCTCAAGTGTGGGTTGCCCTTCACATCCCGTCTCATTTCCACTTAAATCTTTATGTCCCTGGCATCCACGTCTCCTTTCTTCTCTGTCTATTTCTCATTTCTATCTCTGCTTAAACCTTTCTAGATGTCTTTTTTGATGTCTTGGAAGTGTGTCTTAATTCTAGCAATTCTAATAATTTAATTATTATTGTTTATTTTTATTTATTCTATTTTTATATATGTAAGAGTGTTTTGGAGTTGATCTTGTATCCTGCCACATTACTAAAGGTGTTTATCAGCTGTAGGAGTTCTTTGGTGGAGGTTTTGGGGTCGCTTATGTACACT
>NC_022026.1:23443472-23453014 GCF_000317375.1 Microtus ochrogaster
GAATGGGGGGAGGGTGGGAGGAATGGGAGGCTGGGAGGAGGCGGAAATTTTTTTTCTCAATAAAAAAAATAATAAATAAAAAAAGAGTGTTTTGTATGTGTGTATGTAAGGTCTCTGGGGCTGGAGAGATGGTTCAGCAGTTAAGAGCACTGCCTGCTCTTCCAAAGGTGCTGAGTTCAATTCCCAGCAACCACATGGTGGCTCACAACCATCTGTAATGAGACCTGGTGCCCTCTTGAGAAAGATATCTGGTCAGTTGTCCTCATCAACTAGGACCATAAACTCAATACGGACAAGTTCAACAGAACCGCCATATACGGGCTGCCCATGCATGTTTCAGCAAGAAAAAAACAATGTAAGGGAAGTATGTGCATGTAGATTCTGGGGAGGCCAGAAGAGGCGATCAAGTTCCCTGGAATTGCAGTTGCAGAGAGTTGTGAGCTTCTATGTGAATGCTGGAAATTGAACCCAGGTCTTCTATAGGAGCAGCATGGACTGGGACTGAATGAGCATGGGATCAAACTGGATCCTCTGAATGTGGCTGACAATGGTGGCAGACTGAGAAGCCAATGATAATGGCACTGGGGTTTGTCTCTACTGCATGGACTGGCTTTTTGGGATCCTAGTCTATTTGGATGCACCTTCCTAAGCCTGGATGGAGGGGGGAGGGCCTTGGACTTCCCACAGGGCAGGGTACCCTGCCCTCTCTTAGGACTGGAGGGGGAGAGGGGAGAGGGAGTGAGGGAACGGGAGGGAAGTGGGAGGAGGGGAGGAAGTGGAAATTTTGATTCCTATTATTTATAAAGTAATAAAAAGTCTACTAAAAATTAAAATCCAAGCCATCGCTTTAGCCCACATTTAAGTATTTTAATTATTATTTTAGCATATAATAAAATACTGGGGCTGGAGAGATGGCTCAGTGGTCAAGAGCATATGTTATTCTTTCAAAGTACCCAAGTTCAGTTCCCAGTACCCATGTTGGGTGGTACACAACCACCTGTAAATTCAGCTCCAGGTCTCCAGTGATCCTATTACCTCTTCTGATTTCTGTGGGTACCAGCACTAACATGACATACACCCCCACAGACACGCACAAATATGTTTAAAATATATTAGAGAGGCCTTTAATTTCTGTAATCTCAACTGCTCAGAGGCTAAGGCAAGAGAATCACAAATTCGAGGCCTACCTGGATTACAGAATGAGTTCCAGGCCAGCATGGGTAACTTTGTGAAATCTTGTCTCAAAATCAATAGTAAAAAGAGGGCTGGGGCTCAATGGCAGGGCACTTGCTTAGCTTGTGGGAGGCCTTAAATTAAATCTCCAGTATAAAAAAGTGGGCAGTTTTCCTTTGTTGGCTACTCTATCAACATAGAAGTGTTTTCCATATTTCAATAATTGGATAAGACTTTACTAGTGATGCAGAATTCTATATGGAACTTATTTTTATCAGTGTATATCAAGTGTACAAAATAATGGATTTAATTGTGACATCTTCATATATATAATGTATGTATTTGAAGGGGATTCTTCTTCCTTCTTTTTTTCTGGAGGTGGGTGGGGTGAGGCTGGGTTTCTCTGTGTGGCCCTGGCTGTCCTGGAACTCACTCTGTGGATCAGGCTGGCCTTGAACTTACAGAAATCTACTTGTCTCTGCCTCACAAGTCTGGGAGTAAAGGTACGCACCACCAGTACCAGGTTTTAAGGGGAATTCAATTTACTTTTACTTTGTTTGAGATGCTTGATGTTAATTTATAAGTTATATTGTTCTATGGTATCCTTTTTGGTATGTGTATTGTTTTTGATTCAGATCAGCTCCTACCATTAGTGAAAACATATGAAAGAGAAGCTATCTTGGTGGCCTTCTTTGGGGTAATTACATTGGTTCAATTATTTTGGGTGGTACTTTGTACATAATCAAAACTATACTGATTACTCATACTGTATACAACAATTAATGAAAGACAAAAATGGAATCAATATAGAGCATAAGTCATGAGATTTTTTTAAGGAAAAACATACTCAATAGAAAATTTTGGCAACCTAGAACTAAGTGAACTTCATAAACATGATGCCAAAAGCAAGGTGTTTATAGAAGGCTGAAGAGTGACTCTTACAAATATGGCTATACCCTAGTCCTCTGAAATGGTTAACTAGCACCTTCCTTAAAGACACAGAAGTAATTCACCTAAAAATCTGGAGATTTAACCTAAATACTAACAACAACGGCACCAAGGTTTGTGGGAAAGGAGCACAGAGTTCGTTGACTTCTCATTGCTTTTATTATGGAGTTGATGACCAACTTCCAAGACTCCTAAACTGGGTCATTGTCATAAAGCACCAAGGCGTGACAGAGCTACCCCCTCTGTTGGTCAGCCTTCACCAGTCCTCTCCTGTGTACCCTTTACCCAGTCTGTCTTGATTACATGGGTGGGGGTTCAGTTGCTGGACTGCCAATTCATTCAGCACTTCTGGCTCGGTTGGCATCTCTTGGTCTTTAAAATCCACCTCTGTCCCCAAATTCTCCCTTCCCTGTGGCTTCACTCAGATCTTCTCTGGATTTGAGCTGTAGTTACAGAGATTCTGGTCCCTGTTATATAATTGTCAACTCCTGGGTCTCAGAGAAGCCATATTCCACTTTGTGCTGGTCAAACAGCTTGCGTAGGGCACTGATGTAAAGCTCAAAGTACTTTGTCACCGTCTCCTTGTCAGGATCATTGATCTTGGGGATTGGCAGGGGTTCTCCAACTATGGAGGAGAAGAGACAAGCATCAGAGTCCCTACCCCAAGGACACCACCCACACCTCAGTAGGGATCCCATTCCAACAGTATCCAGTCCCCTCCCTTCATTCTTCCCTCTTGTTGCAGCTATGTTTTGGCGCTCATTCTTTGGTCACTTAAGTTTCACCAATGTTCCGGAGAATGAAAGCAAGCACAGGGAAGAGCTGAGTGAGTGTACTTGAATAAGGATGTTTCTCTGACAGCCCATGAGCGCTGGCCCACCTATGGACGCTCCCCACTGTTTGACTGCTTTCAGCTGCACCTATCGCAATGCCCCTTAGTAGACCCTGGCTGTTGAGCCAGATTGCCTGGGGATTGGTGGGTGACTTTGGGTGGAAGACCAAGAACTTGAGTGGCCTAGAAAAGCAGAAAGCTTACCAACGGTGGTAATTGGGTGATTGAAAGGCAAGAAGCCCCAGGACCCCCGAGTGAGGCCCCTGCCATGGAAAGTACAAAAGTTTAGGCCTAGGATTGTTTTGCCAATTTTCTGGAAGTTTTTTTGGAAGAACCTTAGCCATGTGCCTTCACGGAAGGTCTCTTGGTTGAAAACCTCATTCTCACCAAAGGTGTAAGATGGGACAAGGTACGCCCTGCAAAGAGAGGGACAGCAGTATGAGCTGAGGCAGCCCCCCTCACCCCCAGCAACACTCTGACTGAGGCAGGAAACATCCCCAACCTCTGAACAACAGGATAAGATTCCAAGCACCCAGACATCTCCGGCCTCATGTTTCGTTCCTGCCATACCACTTCCTCCAGTGGAGCATCAGTGTGGCTGCTGCGCCTTAGCCCATGATGGGAAGGAGTAGCTCAGGAGACTTAGCCCCTTCATTCAGCATCCAGCATGATCTCCCCAAACTACACAGGCATGCATGCCACTCCCCTGCTTGAAGTTCTCCCAGAAGTCCTCACTGCAGCCCTCACTGCTTAGCACAAGCTCAGTGCCCTCGCCCTTTCTGTGTGGCCAGGTTCCCCACTACTTAACCACAGTTAGTGTGCCAAGTGTTCTCTTACCTGTCTGTATGTTCTATTCCTTCTGCCTTCTCTCTACGTGACAAAGCCCATTTGACCGTTCAGTACTCCGATTCCCCACTGCGGATTTGTTATCCCTCAGCTAGTGCTTTTCTCTCTCCTGCTTATAAGGCTCTGCCTTATAGTCACCGCCTTACCTGGCTGACGGATCAGAAGTGAAAACCCTGACAGTTCTCATTGAATCCCTGGGGTCGGGTCTGGGGCAGTGCTGCATATATCATCTGGTTCCTCATCCAATGCCTGAGCTTTCACTTCTGTTTGTTTGCTTACTGTACTGGTTTTGAGGTGCTGGGGATTCAGCCCACAACCTCGCACATGCCAGGTAAGTACTTTATCACTAGGAAGAACCCCAGGCATTAAATTTTTTTTTAAGCTGGAGACAGGATCTTGCCAACTTGTCCAGGCTGGATTTGAACTTGTAGTCTTCCCTCTTCAGATTCTAGAGTAAGGGGGGTTACAGGCAACTGCCACAATGTCTGGCTCTTTTCCCATTTCATTCTGACTGGCAACTCCTACTCATATTTTAACTTTAACACGGTTCAGATGTCACTCTCTGATGAAAGATCTAGTCTGGGACAAGGTCTTTCTATAAATTGATGCTGTCATAGCAATTTGCATATGTCTCATGTATCACATGTCATTTTCCCAACCCATTTCCAAATGAGTTCTTTTTTCTGTGCCAGCACTGTTTTAGGTCATGGGGATACACCAGTGAACACAAAGGAAGAAGAAAAATCTCCATACTCATGGTGTTTACCAGCAGTGATGGAGGAGGCCATGGGAAGAATAGTAAGCAGTGAAGTCAGGGAAGTGGCCAAAGACCAGCTTCTTCAAGACCTTTTGCTCTGTGTGGCCTGGGAGTCACTGGGAGCATTTTGAGATGTGATACAACTTGACTCATGGTTACCAGGATTGTTCTAGCTACAACTGGGAATAGAATCTTGGTGGGGGAAGCAAGGACAGAGGCAGAAAGAGCAGTTCCAAGAGTTGTAATGATCCAGTTGAGAGATAATGGGTGCTTAGATAGTAGTTTTAATGTATGGGGATAGTAGTTGGGATGTAAAGGAGCTGGAGTCTGTATATGTTTTGTTATGATATGTGCATGTATTTGTCATCTACATTAGACTGTGAGTCCACAAATGCCAGATATTGTTTACTCCTGTATTTCAATGTCCTATACTAACCTTGATACTCAGTAGGTATTTGACAGCTGCTGCAAACACTCTCTGGGGGCATCCTCTGAGCAGCCATCCCCTGAACTCTCATTGCCTTATGAACTCCCTTCATTGCCCTTGGGTGGTTGGTGCCGGGAGGGGGGGGGGAAAGAGGGGGAAGTGGTGCGGGAGAATTGTCTGTCAATCATGTTATAAATAAACGCCGATTGGCCAGGCAGGAAATATAGGCCGGAAAATCAGACAGGAAGTAGAAATGATGCAATGAGAACAGGAGAATTCTGGGAAGGAGGAAGTTGATTACTCCCATTCCTGCCCAGACCACCGAAGCAGAAGGATGTGATCTGCCTCACTGAAGAAAGGTACTGAGCCACATGGCTAACATAGATCAGAAAAATGGGTTAATCAAGATGTGAGATTTAGCCAGTGAGAGGCTAGAGCTAATGGGTCAATCAGCTTATAATTTATGGAGACCTATGTGTGATTTTTCTCTGGGACTAAACAGCTGGGGTACTGGGCAGGACAAAAACCCCAACAACAAGCAGGTCTGGGCTCCCACTTATGTTACAGGTGGTCCTCAGGGCCTCCCAGTGAATGAGAGAACATAGCCACTCTCTCTCAGAATGCCAGACTAGTGGATCCTTTTCTGCTCTTCTTTCCCCAACTTCAAGATCTAAAAGTGCCCACCAAGTGTTTGGGGATTCAAATAACACCCCCAGGCATATGTGAAGGGCAACAGGAAATAATCAGAGGAAAGGGATATCTAGCAGGTTTCCCAGAGAGGATGTCATTGTAGATAGAGCTACAGAGGGCTAAGGCACCATGACAAGAGAGTCCCCGGATCTAGAGACCCACCCTGTCTTCAGTGCTAGCTTCACAAAACCTTTATGATTTTTGAGGTAGATTGTGGAGACTCCAGGGCGGCACAAGAGGGCTTCAGAAGCTCCACCCACCACAACGATCACAGCATTGCCAGAGCCTTTCTGGGTCAACTTGTGCTTCAGGGCCAACTCACTCACTGGACATATACCTGTGAAACCAAAGAGTCAAGTGGATAGAATGAACTTGGTGCCCAAATGTGGGAGAAGGCTTCTCCCAGGATCTTCCTGCTAGAGACAGTTACCGTCTTCTGTCTTTGGTCTTCATGCCTTGGGTTAGCCCTAGCCTGAGAAGGTATTCTTAGTGGCAGCTGCTTGTTTACCTTGGTAGGACTTTAGACTTCTATGGTAAGGGCTATACTGTTTTTTCCCCTTGCTTTTATTTATAGCTTCTTGTCTTCCGGATGAACCCTTTCCCTTTCTCCCCATAGACTGTAGAGCTATCTTACTTTCTGTCCAGGCTGACCACTATGGAAATCCCCCAGAGGTATTTCTTCTGGAGGTAATCAGGCTAGCCACCACCAGTGTGCTTCCTCCCTAAGTGTAAGCTGCTGAAAGAACCCTTTGACTCGGATTTTGGGTGAGCAGGGAGACCAAGCCAAATTGAAAGGTAGATGAACAATGGAATGTGGATGACATTCTGTTGTTCAAGAAAAGCTGCAGACATTCATCACTTTGAAATCCCATTTTTGCATTGAATTAATCTTCTGTCCTCTACTGGGATGGCAGAATTTGCATACAAGATCTAGCCATCGAGAGAAACCCTTATACCTGGACATACCAACCTAAGAGGGGCGCTGAACCGTCTTCTGGGATTCCCCTCAAGATAAATGTAGCTTACCTTTAGTTTGCCTTCAGTTGTTTGCTGATGTCCAGAAAGATAAACATTCATCCAGAGAGAAGGGAATCTGTCACAGTGTCCTGGCACTGAGAAGTTGTCCTGAATTCTGATGGGTGATTGTCCTTTATCCTTTGGCATATTAAGCAAGGATGAAGGGATTCCCAGGAGATGCAGGACATGGACCAAGATTGTATGTTCTAACTGGCATGAGAGACTTTATAAAGTCTTTATGGTGCCTTGGAAGGAGAGCTGAAAGGAGCCAGTTGCCATCTCAGGAAAGAATCTGATACTATTTCCCCTGTATTTACATTTAGAATGCTGCTTTTACTCTTCTTTCCATTTGGGCTTGATTCTGCACTTAGCCTTCTGATTATCCTTTGTAAGGAATCCTGGCAACTCGAGAATGTCTGTAACTTGCCCTGCTGCCCAATCGAACTGCCTCTCATCCTTTGTACAGAAATTGATGCTAGGACACATACTCCCAACGCCAGCTGAACTCTTCAACAAAGTCAACCGAGTTTTCTATCACAAAGCGACTGTGGTGCTTATTGGGGTAGACATCTTGAGTTGGATTTCAGAATGGGATGATTTCTTGTACCTACCCATGGACATTACATACTCTCGCACAATTGGGATCCAGAAGATTCCTTCCAAAGTTGCTAAAAAGGGAGTGATCAATGGGAAAATCTTGGAAAAGCCAGTGGCCTCAGTAGCAAAGTTGATGAAGGCACCAAAAGAGAGAACACCATGGGGGTGGCTGACGATGATGTAGTTCTGCTTGGGAGAAAGGTCATGGGTCTTCACCAGCTGTTAGAGGAAGATTGTGGGAGACTGATCAAGCAGAAGGAAGAAATGATGTGAAAACTCAGAGCCAAGCCAACAGCCTCTAGATCTTTGCTCATTAGGATGTTATTGTCATGGAGATCTCCAGGGATCGTGGTGCTAAGTGATGCTGGCCTGGGTTTGACACGATAGAAAAGTATTCCTCACCCGTCTCCCCATCTGCCCATCTATTTTGGATTTATGTTCTACATCAGGCCTCTAAGTGTTCGCTTTCACTGCCGGCCGTCAGAGCCCTTGAAAACCTGGGTCCCCTTATGGACGGGGAGTTCAAGCAATAAGGAGTAAGGGCATCTGGAAGAAAGATGGGCACCCAAAGGAAAGGCACTTAGTTACCTTCACTGGGAAGTAGCTTTGGAAATACTTCCAGAGAGTCCAGTTTCGCACCCAAGCTGAACGCCTACCGTCTGTGGACAGAGGACAAAGAGAAGAACGAGTGAGCCATTGCTAGTCCCTCTACCCCTCCCAGAGCTGAAGAAGACTTTGCGCTCTGTTCCTCAGGCTACAGAAGCAGCCTCATTCTTAGGCGCTGAAAGCTTCTTGGGAAGCCAGCCAGACCTTTCTCCTCTTCTCCTCATCGTTCCATCCACTTCCCTCTTCCCTGTCCCTATGACTCCACCTTTAGCACAAAAGGGCCCACAACCCTGCCCACATCTCTTACCTTGGCTGTGTGTGTTCCAGTCACAGACAAGCCAGATTAAGGAGAGCATGGCTAAGGGCCATAGGCTACTGAAGAGCAGGCAATAGGGTATACCTAAGACGGGAATAGCTCCTGAGGAGACACAAATGATACATGCCCTTCAGTTTCGCTCGAGGCTTGATTCACCTCTCACAGCCTCATGTCATCTCTGCCTCTCCACTGAGGGAGCAGGCAAGGCTGCTGTGGGGACCTTCTTCTCTTTTCCCCTCAGCCATTGCCTATCTCTTGCTCTGCCTCAGGCTGCTGTCTGGGTCCTTGGATCTGGGTCCTCCTGAAGTCTGAGATGAAGTTCTTAGAGTAGGCCTTCAGCTCGAGTCAAAGGACAGAACTGCTTGGCAAAAGGGAAGAGAAGCACATTGGGCTGGTGGCTGATTGTCCTCGCCCTGGCAGTTCAGGAAGTTCCTTACAAAAGCTAGATTTTCCTTGCTTTGTTGAACTGATAGGACCACACATTCTGAGGGTAGAGGCCTACCTGCAATGTCCAGGCAGTGTGACGCTGTGAAGAAAGTGTAGATTAGAAACTGCTTTATTGTATTTATTCTGTTCCCTTCAAAGGCTTCCGAACTGTTCAGAAGAGGGGAGTGTGACTCTGTTAGCAAAGAGACATGAGAGGCTGGAAAATGCGCACATGTTACGTCTTACAGCAGTAACATAACACTGTCTTTGTTAAATAAATTTGTTCATTTAATAAAAAAAAACAAATTTATTTATTTTTTTCTCCTGAGATGGAAGCCAGGGCCTTGTTCATGCTAAACAAGTGCTCTACCACGGAACTACATCCTCGGCAATGGGGTCCACTTTAAATCAGCATAAAGTCTTAGGCCACTTGCTCTGAGTACTCCAAGGTGCAGCTCACAGAGTGCAGCTTACAGAGGCCCTTATGTTGCCAAGACATCAACACAGGCCAGGCATAGCAGTGCATACTTTTAATCCCAACACTCAGGAAATAGAGGCAGGTGGATCTCCACCAGTTTGAGGCTAGCCTGGTCTACAGAGTGAGTTTGAAGACAGCCAGAGCTACATAGCGAGACCCTTTCTCAAACAGACAAACAAATAAATGAAAAAGACACCAAAACAGCAGGTGTGGCTTTGAGATGGTGTCTCAGGGCTAGCCAATCCAGTGCTGCCCATCCACTATGAAGAGAGAGGGTTTTCTTGTGTTCGCTTCAGCTAGTGCTGCTGTGGTACTGGATATAGCCTTTCCCCAGCTCCTCAAAATGTCCAGGGCGGTGCAGATTATCTGTCGCCTCTCTGATTCCCACAACAGTCTGCTGTCAGTGTTCCTACACACGGGGAAGGGGAG
>NC_022026.1:23456854-23458281 GCF_000317375.1 Microtus ochrogaster
TAGACCAGGCTGGCCTTGAACTCACAGAGATCCGCCTGCCTCTGCCTCCTGAGTGCTGGGATTAAAGGCGTGTGCCACCACAGCCCGGCTATAGCTGTGAGTTTTATATATGTAGTCTTCACTTTGCTGAGAAACATTTCTTCTATACTCAATTTGTTAGAAAATTTACCTTGAATGAATATTGGATTTTGTTAAGTTGATTTCTGTATTTATTGAGACAACTGTGTGATCTTTATTCTTCTTTGTGTCAAGGTTGTGACTAGCATTTACTGACTTTAACATGTTGAAATTGTGCATATTCACTTCCAAGGGATAAATATCATTTGACCATGGTTTCGATGTACTGGCTTTGGTTGCCAGTGTTTTGCTGGGGAGCTCTGCTTCTGTGTTTATCGGGAATGTGGGCTTCTACTTCCCTTGGAACATTCTATCACAGTGATGCTAACTTTGTGCTTTTTTTTATAAGTTTATTTTTTAATATTTTTTTATTTTATATGCATTGGTGTTTAGCCTGCATGTATGTCTTGTGAAGGTGTCAGATACTGGAGTTACAGACAGCTGTGAACTGTCATGTGGGTGCTGGGAATCGAACCCAGGTCCTCTGGAAAGAGCAGTCAATGCTCTTAACTGCTGAGTCATCTCTCCAGGCCCCATGATGCTGACTTTGTGAATGAATTGGTCCCCTTCTCCTCTTTAGCTTTTTGGGAAGAGTTTAAGTATTGTTGATAGTAACTTTTCTTTGGATCAGTGACGATGTCATCTGATCTTGGGCTTTGATTTGTTGAGGTTTCTGATTACTGACTCTTATTAGTATATGCACATCTTCTGACTTGTATAGTTTATATTTGTTTTTCTGTGATCCATACTTGCTAGGTTGTGCATGTCTAGATATTTATCCACTTTGTTTAGGTTATACAATTTGTTGTTTATATGATATTTCTCATAGAAGTCTCTTGAGATTCCCACTCTTTCTCTGGTGGTAGTTATAATGTCTCTTCAATTTTTAAATTTCACTTAATATTCACTTTTTTGTTGGTTTATCAGTTAACCATTTAATTTTATCTTTGTCTTCAAGAGACTAACTTTTGCTTTTGTTGATATTTTCATCTCATTTATTTTTGTACTGATCTCTATTATTCCTTCTTCATGTTATCATTAGTGAATCTGGTTTGTTCTGCTTCTAGTTCCCTTGAGGTATAAATTTAAGTTTCTAGCTATTTGAGATCTTTATCTGTTCTTTAAGTAGGTGTTTATCAACATCAACTTTTTGTTGAATGTATAAGTATTTGATTTGAGGAAGTATTTAAAGGAAGTATTTAATGGTGTTGATTTTTAAATGTCTATTTTCAGTTGCTTCTTTTTTGACCTTCCCTTCCTCCCTTCTTTCCATCCTCCTAACTCTCATCCTCCCTCCCTCCCTCCCTCCC
>NC_022026.1:23458381-23459534 GCF_000317375.1 Microtus ochrogaster
AGAGAGAGAGAGAGAGAGAGAGAGAGAGAGAGAGAGACAGAGAGACAGAGAGACAGAGAGACAGAGAGACAGAGACAAAGAGAATCTCTACATACTGTTGACTGTTCTGGAACTCACTGCATAAACCAGGCTAGCCTTGAACTCACTGAGATCCTCTTACCTCTGCCTCCTGAGTGCTGAATGCCTACTAGGGATTGGAACCAGGGTCTCACAGCACTATGCTATACAAGCACTCTACCACTGAGCTATGCCCCCAGGATGAAAGTCTGAATCTTCTAAGGATAGCTCCTCTCCTCCTAGGAATTAGAGCATCCCTCCTGCTCTTAAAAATGTGATGTCCAGTCACCTTTCAGCCCATCCCAACACATGACCCAAATAAAACCTGTGCGAAAAGCAGCTAGAGGGAAAATTTTCCAATATTCTCACTTTGTAGAACTGTGGGGGAATCAACCAAATTCCTTTTGACACAAAACTTTTGGTAGCCTCCGATGGGCATGACCACTGGTTCTCCACTTCAACCAAATCAGGGTCTGTAGGCCCTGACTTGCAAAGCCCTCACAGGAAGAAAGTTATGTGCAAGCAGCCAGTTGCTACCATATAGCAATGGTGTGAGCTAGAAGCAGCTCTTGTGGCACCCAGATATCCTGCACAGAATCTAGGTGTAGGTCACTGAGGATGTAGGAATGCCCAGTGGCCAACCCAGTCAGTGGTAGAAGGGCACAGCTGGGCTCTGGGCTAACCTCTCTGGTTTGGGGGAGACAGGAAGGCAGGCCCTAGGCAAGCGCAATGGTATATTCACTTCCTGGGAGGCGCACATCATCTCTTATTTCTAACCATATTTGTTGGAAACTTTAGAGTTTTCTCTATATAAGATCATGCCATCTACTCATAGACAACTCCACTTCCTTTTCAGTTTTGATGTCCTTCATTTATTTTCCTTTCCAAATTGCCCTAGCTAAGAATTGTAGTACTCTATTGAAGAGAAAGGATAAGAGCAGAAAAAGCATCATCTTTTCGTTGTACATTGAGTATGATTGTAGCTGTGAGGCGTTTTTTTTTTTAATTTTTAGAGACAGGGCTTCTCCGTAGCTTTTGGTTCCTGTCCTGGAACTAGCTCTTGTAGACCAGGCTGGCCTTGAACTCACAGAGATCC
>NC_022026.1:23460878-23473518 GCF_000317375.1 Microtus ochrogaster
CCTCCCTCCCTCCCTCCCTCCTTCCTTCCCTCCCTCCTTCCCTTCCTTTCTTTCTCAAATGGGATCTCATTGTGTAGTTAACCTAGACTGGCCTCGATCTAGCAATCGTTCTACTTCAGCCTGCTGAATGCCTAAAAAACAAACAAAAGAAGAAAAAAAATAAAACCAAAAATACACAAGTACATGAATGCATCATAAATTTCTTAGGATTCTTTTCTGGGTAATCATGCTATCTGTAAACATATCTTGTCTCATTTGCTAAAATTCTTAGTGCATAATACAAGTAGTGAAGGTGCTTTTCCCTAGAGGTAATGTTTCTTTTTCTTGTGTGTGTGTGTTATGAATGCATGCGTATGCATATTTACACACGTGCAGGCGAAAGTGTGGGAGCGTCCGTGTGTGGGTGCAGGTGCAGGCCCAAGGTCGATGTCATTGGTCTTCCTTGATTGCTCGTAGGGTTTCTCTCTGAACTCAGCAATGTCTATCTGAGCTTGTCAGTGTTCTCCAGGGATTTTTCTGTCTCCGCTTCCTGAGTGCTGGGATTCCAGGCAGCGGACACCCCTGCCTGGTCTTAGGTGGATTCCGGGGAGTCGAACTTCAACCCACATGCTTGTGTAGCTAATGCTTTATTCTTGGAACCCTCTCCCCAGCTCCTTTGATTTATTTGACTAATTTCTTAGATTTTTGAGACCATAATATAACTGTCTAGAACCACTGAGTTAGAAGCATGGCTTCCCTTGAGTCAGTTAATGATCTCTCCCAGTTCTGCTATCGCGCAAATGATTCTGCTCCCCACTTCCAGGGGACCACCTGCTCAAAGCCATCATTATCTCTCTAGGTGAGTCTAAGTGTCTTTGAAGCCAATTGCCTGCTTTCCCTTGAATCTGGGTGCAGTCAGTAGAGTGAATTTAAATCTGATTCTGTCATTGTGCAGCACATAGCAGGGACATGTGTCAAAAAGGCATGCCCATGACTTGGTGAGTACTTATTGGTTCTCACTTAGCTATAAATATAGAAAGGTAAGAGAATAAATGGTCTAGGCATGGTGGCGTGTGCCTATAATTGCAGCTCTGGGGAGGCAGAGGCAGAATTTACGTGTTAGGAAAGTGTCCATTTTGAAAGAAGCCCAGCCTCCAGGGTTTGGTCTAGACGGCGGGCGCTTTGAGATCCAGTCCCCGACTTTCTGTTGTACTGTGTTTCAGGCCCTTCAACTCATTCTGATATTGGGATTCAGGGCTTCTCCGCATGTTGGCTTCTTTGCCAGCATGCCATTTCCTTAACTGTTTGCCTGGCTAGCTCTGAATCACTTTTCAGACCTCAGGATAAATGTCATATGTTCAATGGTTTGAGGCCACCTTTGACATTTTTCCTTCTCCTAAATAAAAAATTTCTGCCACTCATCCCCCTCTCTCCATCTCCATTGCTAGTGCTGTGCTGGGAGGGGGAATTCCTTCCCATCTTCCCTGTAGCCTTCTGTCTGCCTTCAGCTGCTGGGAACTCCCTTCCAGTTTTCGGAACTGCACCTCGACATTTTGAAATGCATTTCCATGTTCGCCTTTTCCAAAACCCATCAATGTGCTGCTGAGCAAATCAAGTCGCAGCATCTTTACGGAGTTCTCTCCTGATCAGACCCAAGTATTTCCTAGCCCTGTCTCGCAGTATCTGCCCTCACACTTCCCGTGCTGGCTCTCAGAGTGTCTTCCTCTCACCACTCACAGGGACAGCAGGGGATAAGAGAGGGTGGCATATCGTTGGGATGCTTTCTTGAACATAGAACGACTAAAGGTGAATTCATTGTAGCAATAAAGACTTCAGCTCAAAAAAGAATTCTGACTACAGAAATTATTCACTTAACGAAAGCATTATGTTGAGTAGCGTAGATGGTATACATAGCTGTGGAACGAACCAGAAGGCTGAAACAGAGGAATCGGGTGCCCAGGCAGCTCAGTCAGTCCTCACTCAGCCTTCGACCACACCACATCAGTCCACTTCTATGTAAGCAGCCGTTCTGTTCTTTTATTCTGGTTACCTTCGCTCCAACTTTCTGCCCACCACATTTCCGTCATCCTTCAAGGCTTACCTTAAGAGATACTTCCTTGATGATATCTTTGATGATTCCCCAAGCAGAATTAAAAATTTCCTTCTCGGCACACTTGCAACATAATACTCGTGCCTCTGTCTGTTGCTGTCTTATTGTGTTTGCTTGTGAGTACCACATCTGCCTGTCTCTCTCCCCAGAAGACAGCTATAGCATATTGCCCAGTACAGGGCGGTGACTCAGGCTGACTCAGGCTGAGCTGTTGCTACATAGTAACCTGGATTTCCACATTCTCCAAGTGGCAGGTGAAAGTTAACAGGATGAAAAACACCTGTGACCTTATTCTCACCAAGGAAACGCCTTCGACGGCTCTGTGTGCTTGTCAGGCTAGAGCGACCGGCTGTTCTCAGTATTAGCCCAAATCCCTTCTAGGCAGAAACGGTACGCTTCAGGGCGATGGCCAAAGTCTGAGTGTTGGCGGTTGGCCCAGTGCTTTCAGAAATCCAAGAATGTAGTGAGATTAACCAAAAAAAAAAAAAAAAATTCTGTGCTTCTTTTGATTTTTTTTTGGAACTAAATCAATGATGAATACTACTTATCAGAGTAGATGTGAATAAAATAATTGAACAAGCATTGGCCGAGCCTACCCCTTAGGAAATCTCTGTGCTAAATCAGGAGATTGTCAGGGACAGGAAGAGAAAGGCGAAAGGAGTAACTGTGGAAGTGGAAATAAGCCGGGCCTGAGATAGGGAGTGCTGAGCAGGGAGACGCTGCTAGTTGGCATCCCATGTGCACTAGCACACTGAGAACCTCACTTTACAGGTGATGGGATGAAGGCTCAGAGAAGACACACATCTTCATCCCAAGTCTTGAGAAAAAGGAGATTACATCTGTTGGGTCTCGATTAAGTATCCGACACTTATTATGTGACAAGGGCTATTTTAAGAGCTTCTCGGTGTTAACTCACATCAATAGACATAGAAAACAAAGTTCTTGCCTTCCAGAAGCTCTAGTTCTTATGTGAAAGATACCTCCCAAGATGAAGTTCAGCTGCTAGAGGAAATGAGCGCGGAAGATCTTGAGTAAAGTCCTGGAAACAGTAACGTCCCAGGGCTTTGAGTAACGTCCTGACCGGCTGAAGTACATAAAGCAGCCATGAAATGGGCTGGGCCTGGGAAGCAAACTGCAGAGATGAGCCCCGATACTGAAGGCCATAAGCCAGGAAAAGATAAGAAGCAGATAAATGGTAAGGAGCCCGTTAATTGCAGGAAGAGTTTGGGGTAACTGGGAACAGGAGAAACTGTAGGCAGGGAGTCGGGAGAAGGGGTTCTGTATTCATATGACTGGGAGTGCGAATCTGAACAGGGCTATGGTTTCTCCAACCAACTTGAAAACTGCCATCAAAGCCGAATGTGATGATACATGTCTGTCATCCTAGTGATTGGGAAGCTGGGATTTATAGTGAGCCCCTGTCTCAAGATAAAACAAAACAAAAAAGAAAGAAAAGAGAAGAGAAGCAAAGAAAAGAAAAGGGAGAAAAAAAGATGCCACGGAGATTGAGAGTTTCCAGGCGAGTGCAGTTAATTGGATATAGGAATGCTAGGGCATAGCGAAGGATCTCTTGCCTGGACCTGCAGGCATGCATCAAATGTGCTCAGTTTCCTAGGACCCCATTATCATTCGTTTTGAAGCTACAATGAAATCAGAGTCTCGGTTGCCTGAGTTTGAAACACATCCTGTCTCGGTGGTTCAAATGGTAAGGCTGACAGTCTTAAGGGGCTCTACTGTGGTCTGAAGGTATGTCTGAAAGTTCGTGTGTTGGAAACCAGAGTGATGTCCAGGTTTTAAGAGATGGGACCTTTAAGATAGATTAATGCTGTTATTTCTGGAGCGGGCTTTACTTTCTCTTGCTCCTCTCTTTTTCGCGTCCTCTCTCACTCTTCCAAACTCTGCCAGGGGAAGAAGACACAAGACAGCTCATTCCTGACTCTAGCACCTTGATATTGGGCGCTCCACTCTCCAGCACCCTAGGCAAAATACTATTATGCATGAGTTGCTCAGACTGTGGTATTTTGCTATAGCAACAAAAAATAAAGACAGATGGGACAGTGGAGCTTCAAATGATGTCAGTTTCTATAATAAAAAGGGAGAAAATTACCATGGGTTGAGTATGTTCTCACTTTGCTGGTTTGCAGAGCAGCTGTAAGAGTCAGGATGTACTGTTTCTACGGGAGAAGGGACTGTCTGACTCGCTCGAGGGCACACAGAAAACAACTGTCTTTCCTGCATGGGATCTTGTAGCAAGTAAGAGGCAGAGCTGATCTGCCTTACACCCAAGACTATGTCCTAATCTTTTGTAGTACCACAAACCAGAAGAAGACAAGCACCCACACAGGAGGATGACTAAAGTGTGTAAGTGTGGGGCAAACACGTGGAGCGAATGGTTTCTCTCGAGGAAGATGAAATCTAGGAAGATAATATATTTAATGTCAAGTTTGAGCCTATGAAAAAGAAAAGAACCAATTCTTGCTCTCATGGAGCTTATTGGCTAGAAGGGGATAACTGTGGTCTGCACCCAGTAAAGCCCTTGAATGTTACAATTTAATGGACAAAGGGTAGTGGTCCTGGTTAAATACTACATACCTTAATAAATAACTTTTTTCTGTCACTGTCTTTGTTTAGAGACAGGATCTTGCCATACAGTCCTGACAGGCCTGGAGCTCAGAATGTAGCCGAGGCTAGACTCAAACTGATGGCTTAACTGGCCAAATGCTAGGATTACAGGCTTGAGCCACCAAGACTAGACAGGTCACAACCTCTTGAAATGTCTTGATTTGGACACCATACTTTTCCACTTCAGTGCTCTCCACAATGCCATAGTGAAAAGCAGGGTTTCCGGCTCCTCGTTTGAAAGTTAATTCAACTTCTGTAACTAAAATAGAATGTTGTGGGTTTAATTTTTTAAGATATAAAAAATGCTATCCAGTTTATTTTTGAAAAGTGCCTTAAGCCTTCAGAACTGACACAGTCTAGAAAGCAGGACAGAGAAGATAGGGTTCAAGTACTGTCCCTCAGGAGAGGCACTGACAGTCTAGGAAGGCCACTCATCATCCAGACAAAGAACTAGGCAGAAGTTAGGGGTATGCCCTCATCCCCATGAGTAGATTGCTTGAAATACAAGCTTCACACAGGGGGATGAGCTGATTCAGGGTCAGAGGCACAGAGTGGAGATGATCAAGGATGCCCAGATTACTAAACTTGTACACCATCAAGCTAGCCAAAGGAAACAATCATTTTTGAGTATGAAAGGTATATGATCAGTTTTTAAAAACTTCTTGGCCCTGGGAATCTAGTTCAGTGTGAACATGAGATCTTGGATTTAGTCCCCAAGACTGGAAGGAAGGAAGGAAGGAAGGAAGGAAGGAAGGAAGGAAGGAAGGAAGGCAGGCAGGCAGGCAGGCAGGCAGACTTGTGGGATCATGCAGCAGAATAGATTGAAGAGGGTGGAGACTAGAAAATAGAAGACCAGAACTGGTTTTCATAGCTCCGAGAGATGGCAACTCCAAACCCAGAAGTGTAGTTACTTTTTCGTACTGTTTGGCTCTTTGCTCTTTATTCTTTGGGGGCCCACCATCCTTCTCCCAAATAAACACATGGAAGCTTATTTCTTATGAACCCCAGCTTATTTCTTTGTTTTCGTTTATCTGTGGGAGGATGTTGGCTCCCCTGGAACTGGAATTATAGATAGTTGTAAGCTTCCATGTGGGTGCTGGGAACAGAATCCTGGGTCCTCTGGAAGAGCAGCCAGGCCTCTTAACCACGGAGCCATCTCTCCAGTCCAGTTTGGTTTATTTCTAGACAGCTTTCCTTAAATTATCCCGTCTATCTTTTGCCTCTGAGCTTTTACCTTTCTTTACTTCTTACTTCGTGGCCAACTGTGTGGATGCGTGGCTGGCCCCTGATGTCCTCTTCTTCTTTCGCTTACTGACCTTCTCTCCTATCTATTCTTCCTGCCTGCCAGCCCTGCCTATCCTTTCTCCTGCCTAGCTGCTGGCCATTCAGCTCTTTTTTTTTTTTTTGTTTTTTTCGAGACAGGGTTTCTCTGTGGCTTTGGAGCCTGTCCTGGAACTAGCTCTGTAGACCAGGCTGGTCTCGAACTCACAGAGATCCGCCTGCCTCTGCCTCCCGAGTCGTTCAGCTCTTTATTAGACCAGCCAGGTGTTTTAGACAGGCAAAGCAACACAGCTTCACAGAATTAAATAAATGCAACAGAACGCAACACATCTTTGCGTCATTAAATTTCTACAGCATAAACAAATGTAACACATCTTCAAATAATATTCCACAATAAAGAAGAGACATGTAGAAAGCAAAGCTCAGAAAGAAAGCTGGACCTCAGAGGGCTGTCCGAGCTTCCGTTTTCTCTAACTCATCTTCCCATCCTCTCTTCTCACTCTCTCCATCCTACTTGTCCCTTTGCCTTTTTGTCCTCAATTTCCTGTCTTCCCTATTTCCTCACCTAACATCCTGCGGGAGTTGATATCGGCTATGAGTCATCCCCAATTCTCTTAGCTTCTGAGCTTATTATCATCTTACTGGGTGTGGAATGAAACCTCACGACAGTTTTGATTTGCATTTTCCTAATGACTAATGCCACTGAGTATATCTGTATGTATGTCTTGACTTGTTTTAGACAGATTATTGTTCTATTTGTATAATTCTATTTGTATATTTGAATATCATTCCAAGAGAAACACCATGGAGGCTCAGAGCATGACAGAAGGGATGAAGGGATAGAGGAGATAGAGATAGAGATAGAGGAGGGAGGGAGACTTTTCCGTGCAGAGCACTGCCTGTGGCCCTAACTAAGAAGATGATGATGTGAACTCTTATAGGAGTTCCGAACTTGGCCAAAGTCACAGTGATCTGATGTACTCCACGCTGATGTACTCCAGGACCCATGACCTTTTCATCATGCCAGCCTGCTTTTCCTTCCGGCCTCCTCAACCTGCTGCCAAGATTTTCTTCACCTGGCACCCTCACATTCCTCTCTTGTGGCCCCTTCACTTATTACAGTTCACATTACAGTATAGTGATTTGTGTCTCTGCACAGTCCTAGTGCATGAAATGTATACAGTGGTGGGAACATTTGTTTCTGTCAGTTGATCACAAGATTCTATAATCAGCTCATTGTTACAGTTCAGCAAAGGCAACTCAAGGTCTTATAATGAATCTTTCCCCTATAACTATTGATGAAGAGATCTGAATATATTTGGCACCTCAGTAGTCACTATACTCTACTGGATGATTGCTTTGATAATCTGCAGGACCCAGGATTCTTGAAAGAACAGAAAGAAAATGTTATACAAATGGAAGGATAATCTGCCTAAAACAAGTCAAGACAGAGGGCCAAGACACACATGCAGACATGGTCAGTACCATTAGTTATTGGAAAATGCAAGTCAAAACCATGGTGAGGCTTCATTCCACACCCAGTAAGATGCTCAGAAGCCCAGAAGCCGAGAGAATTGGTGATGGTGCCGAGTAAGTTAAGGAATCTAAACCCTTGTGCACCATCATGAGACAAAGAAAATGGTGCAGCCGTTGTGTAGATCAGGTTGGCAGTTTTCCAAAGCCAGCACCAAATATAATGTCATACAGCCCATAAATCCCCCTTTTTTATATATCCTAAAGGTTAGAAAGCAGGGTTTCAAAGAGGTTGTTACACACCTGTACTTAAGACAACATCATTCCTAATAGCCCAGAGGAAAAGTGCATCAATGCGTGAGCGAATACACAACCTTTAGTGTAGCCAGGAAAGGGATACTTGATTTTTATAAAGGAAGGAAGTTCTGACACGTGCTACCTACCACAGGAATAAACTTAAAGACTTTATGTTATGTGACATCAGCTAGTGACGAGAGTGACTAGGACATGATCATCTAGAACAGGGAAGCTCATGTGAACGGAAACTAGAATGGTGGTTTCCAGAGCTGGGGTGGGAGTAGGGCTTAGGGATTCAAGGTTTGATGCATATGGAGTTTTAGTTTAGGAAGATGAAAAGTTTTGGACATGGCTGCAGGACACTACAGAACACTGTGTAACACAGTAGTTAGTGCAACTGAACGCTTAGAACAAGGAATTCTCGTGTCTCTATATTTGTTATAAGAAAAAAGCTTTAACAATGCAGACCAGACCAGATCCACTTGATGCTTCTGTGTTTTCACTGGTGACACAATGGTGCCATCATGTGTCCCTAGCATTCCCATTCCGCTCCTCCAACTCTTCAGGCGGGCTGGGAGTCAGTGAGCTATAGTGGGGAGGAGGCCCCTGGCCTTCTTGATCCCTTACATATGGTATCGCCGGATAGACCCTCTACTCTAGGCCTGCTGGAAGACAGTGTCCTTTGAAAGGCAAAACCGAGTAAAGAAAAGGACAGTCTGAAAATCATTCTCTGGGAGCAAAGTAAAACCACTGTACTGAAAATAACTGTCCAGAGTAGCCGGGGTGATGTGAGCGTGTGTCTTCAAGCACCATAATAAGGTGACCTCAAATGTGAAAGTATCCCCCCCACACCTCTCCCCTCCTCCTTTTTTATGCTGCTGGGGTTGAAACCAGTGTTCGACACTGAGCCCTGCCTGGTGCCCTCAGCACTTCCGCTCTCTCTCCACTTCTGCTACTCTCTTAGCCTCCCTTTCTCTCACCCTTTGAGCTCCAGACTTGAAACAGTGGCTGCCAACCCAACACCACATCTCTTTGACCTTCCTCTGCCCTGGACTTTTCTACTCAAGGGGAATAACTTATCCAAGGGGGTCTTTTTGAGAAAGTTGAAATAAAATGCAAAGGAAAACAGAAAGAAACTGTGAAGGAATAAAAACAAAAGTTCTGCCAAAAATATATTTTTCTTTCCCTTCCTCTCCTCCCTCCCTGTATCTCCTTTCCTTTCCTTTCCCTTCCTTCCTTCCTTCCTTCCTTCCTTCCTTCCTTCCTTTCTTCCCTCCCTCCCTCTCTTCCTCCCTCCCTCCCTCCCTCTCCTTCTCTCTCTCTTTCCTCCCTCTCTCTCCTTCCTCACCTACTACCTTCTTTCCTTCTTTTCTTGCAGAGAAAGGGTCTCACTTTCTGGATCATGTTGACTCGGAACTCACTGGTCACTGTGTAGCCCAGGCTAGCCTTGAACTCACAGCAATCCTTCTGTCTAGGCCTCCTGAGTGATGGAATTACAGGTGTGAGGCCTGCCTGCTTTCAACTTCCCTCTCTTTAAAATGTGTGTATCTATTACTTTCTGTCAGCATCATTATTTGCGTATGAGGTGTGATGTGGGAGAGCGTAGGGGCAAGTGTACCATGTTGTCTGTGAAGAGGTCAGAAGACAACTTGAAGGAGTCAGTTATTGCTTCAGCTGTGGGCTCTGGGGACTGAAGTCATGTTTGAACAGCAAGACCTTTTACCTACTGAGAAAAAAAAACTCACCAGGTTTAATTTCCTTTTCTTGACACAGCTAAAGTTAAACAGACGATGAGCTCAGCGTGATTTGATTTTAATGAAGCTTAGGAAGCCTGCGTCTTCTAGAGGGTATGGGTCCCCTCTGACAGTCTGATGACGTATACAAAACCCTTCTTTTGAATGATATTCTTAAGCGCATCAATAAAATACTCATCACATGAAGGCAGGGCGCATATTAAAACACGGCTATCACATTACCCACAATGTGATACAGTAGCCTTGCTCTATGAACTAAGAAGCCTACTGGAATTTGGAAGTCATCATTTGCATGAGTAAAACTTTGCAATGGCTGTAACAACTACTTGAACGAAATGCAAATCTCTGCCGTGTCTGCTACTGACAGAATCAGAGGAGCTGCTTT
This sequence comes from Microtus ochrogaster, assembly GCF_000317375.1. NCBI lineage: Eukaryota > Metazoa > Chordata > Mammalia > Rodentia > Cricetidae > Microtus > Microtus ochrogaster. The sequence goes on from NC_022026.1 coordinate 23,470,780, forward strand.
TGCATCCGAGGCTTATTGCCTACATTCATCACTGAAGGAATGGCTACATCCCATCTAGAGTGAATAACTGGAAAGCCACGTTTCTTTCCACCAAAACGGAAAGTCCCGAAGCTGCCCCTGAATTCTTAGTCTACAACGCTCTGGTTAAGAATCTCTGCTCTCATTCAGGAAGCAGAGGTAGTGAGTTCAAGGCTAGCCTAGTCTATAGAGTGAGTTCCAGGATGGCTGGGGCTACATAGAAGAGACCCTGGCTTGAAAACAAACAAACAAGCAAACAAACAAGCAAAACAAAACCCCCTCTGCTCTAACAGGTCATATAGTTTACTGTGATTTGGTACCATCCGTTCCCTACCCATCTCATCCCTCAGGATGCCACTATTTCTCCCCTCCAAGCTTCTAAGCTTGCCTCTGTAGTTGACCTCCCAGAAGGCCTTGGCTGCTGGTTCATTAGCCCACCAGGGATCACTGAGTCTGCTGAACATCAGCTAGCTTTTCCTGATGATCTAATGTCACTCACGGAGACCTCGGACCTTACAGAATTCTTTTACAACATTCTTATACTAGGGGAATCACCCAAGATCTTTCTAGTAACACTAATCTATCAAGAAATCACCACTCTGTTCCACTCTTACATATGATCCCTTTCAGGTAATGCATACAGTACAACTCCTGAGAAGACTGGGGTAATATTTAAACCAGAACGGCTACAGGCTCCCTCCTGACCTCTGGGCCTCCACTCCAGTCCTCCCCCGGTGCGGGGGGAGGGACCCAAGCAGGGGCTGGCACCAGAGTCTTCCTCATGTGGGGATACCCGACCTCTTTCTGGCTCTGTTCTCTGGCCCTTGAGGTCTACTCACCTAAAATTACATAGACTGGGATCCACTGCAGGACAGAGAGTGTTCGGAGGCCTTCCTGCACATCTAGTTGGGAGAAAAAGGCCATGGTCTCAGTGTCGGTCCACTGTGGCAAGAAGCTCAAGCAGAAGCGCTAAGCCACTGAGATAGAGCTGATGTCGGACGCTTTGTTCTAATCTCTTATATCTTATATGCTTAGCTGCTGAGCTGCTGTTAGGCTTGACCAAACCTTTCCTCCAGTTTGTTTGACTCCCTGCTCCGCCCCAACTTCCTACACACATAAGATTGCACATTAGACGAGTATGTTTCCTTTCTGTACATGGACCGCTGATTTGGATGAGGCCACAGTGGCCTCGGGTAGCTTTAGCTGTTGGATGGCCTCTAAGTAGTTCAGAAGAAAGGAATGGCTTTCACCTCCGTACCTGGCAGCTCTGCAAAGCAGCCTGCTGCTAGTACCTGCTACAGAAAAGCATCTAGGGACCACATTTGCTTCTGCTCCAGTGGCCAATCTGGCTCCTTCAGCTGAGAGCCACCCAGCCCAATAGAACTGTTTTGCACTATGCCTAGATGCACTCCTCCAATTCCTCTTTGTGCCTCTGTTCCCAGGGGTTCTGGATCAGCAGACATCATATAGCAAATATGGAAAACCACTGCTTGAAATTGCAGCTGCATCACACTCCATGCCCCCAACTATATCCTTTGGAAAATTCATGTTGGAAAGCGGTATAGTGGGGAGAATCATAGACTTCAGAGCAAGACATTAGGAGTTCAGATCTGATCCCTGACACTCGTAAGTTAGTGATTCCCCATGCCTTGGTCTACCCTTCTTTAAATTGGGGACAGGGAGAATACCTGCTTCACAGTGTTGTAAATTGGGGACAATGAGAATGCCTGCTTCACAGTGTTGTCTTGAGGATTAAATGAGTGGATAATCATGATGTGCTCAGCACAAGCCTTGGAGCCCAGTGTTTAATGTGAACACCTTCCCCAAGATTATCATTGTTTTCAGCATATGGCGGCTGACCATCTGGCTGTTTCTGGTTAAGGGTTGTGCTTCTGTCTATCAGTCTTTGCAAAATTAACGACCATTCCAAGTTCCATATCTCAGAATTGATTTTTTTCTAGTCATTATCTATTGGATGATATTGTCTGTAAGTCACCATTGCTATGTACTGAGAATTCAGTGTGGAAGAAGACAGACACAGTTTTGACTTCAATAAGCTTAGGGTCTAACAGAAAAAACAGACATTTAAAAAAATCTCAAAAATGTCTATACAGTTGAATTTGGAAAAGATAAATATTCCCTACACAAGACCTTGAACATAAAAGATAGCCCAAAAGTTCCTGCTTTGTGTAACTAAAAGTGTGCTTGTAAAAATCAAATAAAAATGATATCAAATGTCCTACAAGTATGAGAGAATACTGATTCATCTGTCCCACCTAGGCGACGATGCAAGTCCTTGCTGCTGATCTGACTAATTAATGGGACCCTTCAGAGGTGATCTTGGGAAAGCAGATAAGAAGGGGCCTGGAGAGCCCATGGCAGACGAGACCCACACATCAAGAGCTCTGAGGATCTTACTGATCAGGTCTCTGGTCCTCTCCACTTTCAGATGGGGGTACAGAGGAAATGTATGAAAGTCTCAAGGTGACACGTGGAATCAGAACAAGGGCAGGGCCAAACTGTCTCCCATCTCTGTGTCCCTAACATAGAGCTCAGGACCACCTAGCACAGGGAAAACTTTACTCAAGTAAATGCTGCTGGAACCAATGGGGGAGCTTAGAGCTTCTGGTCCCTAAGGAGATAAAAGTATCTCGTCCATGGTCACACAGTCAAGAGTTTTCTCTTCCATTGTCTTTGACTTCCCTGGTGGCCATAATCTAT
>NC_022026.1:23474945-23521996 GCF_000317375.1 Microtus ochrogaster
TAAGTGTCTTTTGTCACTGGCTCACTCTTGACCCAGAATACATGCTGTTGAAACCCAGGGAAATACCAAGCATATGGGGCATAGAAACATAGTTAAAATGTACAGGATAAATATAATACGGTAACTCTAAGGGTACAGTAGTGGCATGCCTACCTTGGTGGTGACCAACAGCTCTCTGATTGGACTTAAGAGCCACTCAACAAGAGTGAAGTGATGTCTGGTACTGGAAACCTAGCCTCCTACTCAGTGCTAGTGAAGTCATGGCTACTGGAGGAGAATCTACACTCCACTGTATTAAACCAGCATAGTACCTAAGCACATTCTAAATATGTATCCTTAGACTCACAGATAAATGTGGTCCTCACTCCTCATCAAGGAAATGTCTCTTTGCAACAGACAGAGACCATTATAGAAACCACAACCAATCAAAACACAGTTGTGAAGCTTATTCCTAATGGATACGTGTACAAAATCCTCCCACACATAAGACTTCGGGAACATTGTGGAAGAGGGTGTGGAAAGACTGTAAGACCCAGAAGGTCGTGGAATTTGCTGTGAGATTGTGTCTCTTAATAATTTCAGAGGGCTCTGGGTGTGGCAGTGCACACCTTTAATCCCAGTACTTGGGAGGTAGAGGCAGGTGGATCTCTGTGAATTTGAGGCCAGCCTGGTCTACAGAGTGAGTTCTAGGATAGCTAGGACTGATTCACAGAGAACTCCTGTCTCAAAAAACCAACAATAATAATAATAATTTCAGAAGCTATACCCATAAAGACTCTCCAACAGGACTGCCTACATGTCAATAGGATGATATCAATATACATGCCAAAGTGGACAGGGAAAAGCCCAGGAGGCCTCAGCCCTTCACAAAGAACTACAGGTAACTGAGGAAAGCTGGAAGAGTTGTCTAGTGCCAATTGCTCAGTCTTGAAAACATACATACAAGTAATGTTACATGGACTGAACAGGTTATATTTAGGAATACATACGTATATACATATACACATATGCATGTAACAACAAATAATGAAAAGGAGGTCATGGATTTGAAAGAGAGCCAGAGAGGTGTATGGGAAGGTATGGGGGAGGAAAAGGAAGAATGATGTATGTTATCATACTATAATCTCAAAAGTACAAGAACAGAAAGAATTAAAAGACACTGAATAAAGGGCTTTTGTGTACTCCCCGAGTCTTAGTTTTCTCATTTGGTAGAAGATATTAACCACACGTATCTGGATGTGTTGGCACATGACTGTAATCCCAGAATTTGGGAGGTGAAGGCAGGAGAACTAGGAACGCAAGGTAATCTTTGACTACATAGTAAGTTTGAGGCCATCCTGGGATAGGTAAGAGCTTGTCTCAAAAAAAAAAAAAAAAAAAAAAAAAAAAAAAAAAAAAAAAACCCCAACAACTAAACAGGAAAGATTACTTATTTGCTGTGAGGATTTGTTGTGATGTTTGGAAAGCCCCTTAGCTGGTACCCAAAGTTGATCCACCGTACTGGAATTTGGCAGTGGGGAGTGGCATGTGCCGTGGGATATATAGACTTCGAAGAGCCTGGCCTCTAAGGGTGTGGAGAGCCCACCCCCAAATCTGCAGAGCTTCTCTGCAGTGCAGGGATAGTTGCCTCTAAGAGAAGCTTCAGGCTTAGGGAGCAGAAACAAAAGTGAAACCTGGAAGGTGGTTAAGCGGAGCCGCTCCTCACGAGTCCCTTTATGACTGGGTCTAGCATGTACTGAAGGAGGCTAAGAAGTGGTGGTTGGACTAGGGATCCGAGAGGGTAAAAGGCAACCCAGACAGAGCTCTCAGGATCCCTAGAAGCATGAGTCACTGAGTCGCTTATTAGACTGGGCCAGCACAGTGGCTTCCAGTGCCTGGTGTAGGTGAGACTGAGTATTGTCCAGGATCAAGAGCTTTCTGGATGCACCTACTTTGACCTGCGTCAAAGGTGAACAATGAGTCCATCCAGCTTTTGCTCTTACGACTGTTTCCTGTACTTCAGGAGCATGCTGTCCACTGGCCTCCATGTTACTTCCGGAGGTGTCAAAGACGGTTCTTATAAATGAAAACCAAAGCAAGCCAACAGCAGCTTACAGCCAGGTATAGTGGAACACATCTGTAATCTTAGCGTCCAGAAAGCTGGAGCAGGAGACTTGGGAGTTTGAGGCCACCCTGGACTAGAGAATGAGTTCCAGGCTAACCTGGATTGCACAGTGAGTTCCAGGCCAGCCTGGCCTATCTAATGAGACTCTGTGACAAAAGGATTTAAGGGAATAAAAACAAAACAAACAACGACAAAAACACTCTTATGGGATCTCTGGCCTATTTCAAACTTTCAAAGGTGCTGTTACCTTGGAGATCAACTCCAAGCCCTAGAGCCTTTTTACACTCATTTCTGTTCTCCTTAAAAAATCTCATTTAAAGCCAAGTTTGGTGATACATGCCTGTAATGTCAGCATTCAGAAAGCTGAGGCAGGAGGATCACTCTAAGGTATAGACCATCCTGGACTACATAAGGATACCACATCTTTTATTATTTCCAAGTGTCTATTCTCCATACCACATATAGCCTTGCTCCTCAGTCTGCCACAAGCTAGGCATTCTTTCATCCATGGCAGTCTCCGACCAGCCCGAGTCTTTTCCATCCTTCAGTGTTCAGTGGAAATGTTATTCCCGAGACACGGAGCTCTCTGAGTCCCCACTGCACATTATATGTACTTTTGGGAGCACATATAGCAAAAAGTTAGGCTGTGTGCCTAGACAGCCAGGTTCTAGTGCCACTCTTGGTAGACAATAAGCCTTTAGCACATGTTCTTTGAGTAGCCAGCATGCTCACAGGGCTCAGAATTCAAGAGGGCGTTCCATGGAAAGCTTCCTTTTCACACCTGCCCTGTAGCGTCTCTACATCCTTCCCCCTTCAGTGCTACTTTTCCCTATCTAAGCAAATCGGGGCACTTGCTTGGCTAACTGATTAAAATAAAATGTACTGAAACCCTGTAAGCAATGCAAATATTCAAAATCCGAGGATGGCTACACAAGCGACGGTATACTAACCTTGGAGGCTATCTTGTGGTCAGTAAGGCAAGACAATTACTTCAAGGTGCACTGGTGTATTCTTTACTAAACTTTCAAGGAGAAGGTGGAGTGAGCTCCATTTAGTGGAAAAGCAGTCTCCACTGAAATGCTCCATTAGTCTGCTAGCTATGGAGCTGACTGCAGCTTTAAGGTAAAGCTATTCTGAGCTTTCTTTTATGCAGAGTTGTTTGAATATGAAAAGAACGAGGCTGGATTATTGTGAATCTTCCTGATGAAGCAGCATGATTCATGTTAGGACTCATTCATCCCCCGATCCATTCAGCAAGTGTTTGAATACTTGCTTTCTCAGTCGGGAGAAGCCAGAAACAATGGTGAGCTTTGGAGGATGAGCACAAGTCGGTTATGGGGACACAAGGAGCCCTGATGGAGAGAGGACTGGCAATGGCTGAGTTCATTTCGAGGCTGTCAAGCTCTCGTTCTGTTTGTACATCAGGAGGAGCCGTGTGGCACACAACAGGAGACATGCCTGGGGTTTAGGTGGAAAAGTCAGGGCACGTAACTGTCATAGGCTGAAATTATCTGGGACACAGAAGGTAGGATGAAAGAGGGGGGGAGACATAAGGAAACAAGAAGGGACATTAATTAAAGCTGGCAAAGAAGTCTCAAAAAATATTTCTCAATTCTTTGGGGCCAGAGCCAGGAGCGAGGGCCAAGGGCAGCAGATGTTGAATGTCCCCTTTCCTCCTCTGTAGGATGCACACACTCATGGCCAGTGTGTGTTGTTTGTTGTTCTGGAAGGCCTGGTAGATGAAGAGAGCTTTGACTGGCTAACAAAATATGCAGGAGTCCTGGAGTGAGAGGCGGTCAGAGAAAGCTTACAAGCTTTCTGTTAAGCAGAGATGAGCCAAGGCTAGACACAGAGAGGGTTTGGCAGACCGGGAAGGCAAGGGGCAGGGATATTTCCTTGTAGGCTGAGTTTCCTTGTAGGTTGAGGAAGGAGGAAGTGGTAGAAAGGATGGTGTGTGTGTCGGAATTTCCCAGTGAGTAGATCTTAGATGTCCCTGAGAGGTTCAACAAACAAAACTGAAGGACTCGTTGCTTAAAACAGGAACAGAGAGCAGTTTGCTACAGTCTCTGCCTTCTCAGGCCTTATGTGCATTGGAGACAGTGCAGCCCACTGGAAGCTCTTCTGGAGTCAGCGGATCTGGAATTCAGGCTCCTTAGAGCTAAGTGATCTTTGGACACTCATTTATCTGAACCTCATTTTTTTTCATCTACATACTCAGACTTTGGTAATATATAACTTGGGCAGTTTGAGGGATTGGAAATGTTCTGTACAAAGCTACTAGGATCTACACACACACACGTGTGTGTGTGAAACCCAGTTCTCAGAGTCTGCTTACTGAGAATCGCCTTTGGCAGGTATTCTGGCATACAAAGAAAAGCATGCCACAAACCTTTTGGCTGCTGCTGATCTGCAGAAGACAGCTTGAGAAAACACTGACACTGTGGCTCTGGGCATCATCCCACTCCATCTACCCATATTTCAGAAGGTATCTCTGAGAGATCCAAATGCCCCTTCAAAACCTGCACAATCTGGGCCTGGTAGAGCATGCACATAGTTCCAGCCTCCGGAGGCTGAAGCAAGGAGAATCACTTGAGCCTGGGGATTTGAGGCCATACTGGGTTAGAGTAAAACAAAGACTTTTTAAAAGTATCATAGCACAAAATGAACAATTCCCCGTATCATAAAATCTGTGTTGCACCTGGTGCTCTCCATTTCTTACTCCATTCAGGAGGAAGGTCAGTGATGAGCTGGTGTGGAGGAAGGTCAATAGTGAGCTGGTGTGGAGGAAGGTCAGTGATGAGCTGATGTGGAGGAAGGTCAATAGTGAGTGGGTATGGAGGAAGGTCAATAATGGATTGGTATGGAGGAAGGTCAATAATGGGTTGGCATCGAGGAAGGTCAATAGAGTTGGTATGGAGGAAGGTCAATAATGGGTTGGCATCGAGGAAGGTCAATAGAGTTGGTATGGAGGAAGGTCAATAATGGGTTGGTATCGAGGAAGGTCAATAGTGAGTTGTGGGGAACCCTTGGAGCTGTCTAATAGGTGAAGGAAGCTTCATCATACCCTCTCGTTCACTATCGTGTGCACACATTATTTCAAACGGGAAGTTTCTTTGAAGTACACGCTGCAAAGCATTAAAAAGCAAGGATTACCTGCTTTCGCGTGTTTGTTTCCTGTGCTCCTTACTCCAGGGGTAAGAAGGGTTGTGTCTCTGAGGGGCTAAGAAGGTGACAAGTTGGGGCTAGAGCTCCAACATCCCTGGCACGGAAACTAGAGTAAACTGCCTTGCTTGATGTGTAGCCTAGCTGTGCAGTGGGCAGAAAGGAATCTGGGGAAATGCCGTGCAGGTGGAGAAGACAGCTGTTTTGCAAGGAGACCATGGTAACAATGTACAATTGCTGTAGGCTGACCCGCTGGGATGGGTGCTAGCGTGCCAACTGTGCCTATGTGCCAACCTGAGGCCAAAAGGAAGTGAAAGAGGCGGCTCTTTTGGAGTTCAGATACCAGAGAACTAATTTTAGTTTCAAAAGTCCCTCGTTTTCAAGTAGCTTTAAATGACAAAAGGAAACATTTTGTTCCAGGTGACAGATTCCCAAGAATTGAAACTAACCCAGAACACCATTATTTTCGGATGTGAATCATCCCTTTGGCCCCCTTCTGTGTCTTTCTCAAGAGGGTCTTGAGAGGTGCCAAAGTGCCCGGGACATTTCAGTATGGGAAACATGACTTCACATTGGTAACAACGGTGCACATCTGGAATCCCAGTGCTCAGCTGAGGCAAGAATTTAAGGCCACTCAGGAAGAAAAAAAAATGGGAACGATAAAAGATGAATGGGCCTCCCCCACCCACACCTTGCTCGCTCTTGCCCTTGCCTTATGTTTCTCCCTCAGGACCCACTTTTCTTTCTTTTGACAGTGTTACGTAGCCTAGGCTGGCTTCAACACTATGTAGCTGATGCTAACCTTGAATTCCTGATCTGCTCGCCTGCCTCCACTTCCAAGTCTTGTGTCCCACCACATTGAACTTTTGCTTCTTTTGCCAGTCAGGATCTCATCAAGTTCAGGCTTGCTTTGAACTTGAAACCCTCCTACCTCAGCCTCCTCAGTGTGCACAGGGCACTGGGCTGCCATTTGCAGATTGAACTGCCCTCTACGTGAGAGCCAGAGAAGGCCAATGCTTTCCCTCAACTTAAGCATCTACATGGTTTGCTTAGCTGAGTGACAGTGAGAAGTCACTGATTCATCTCTGAGACGGTTTCCTTCACTGGAGAATAAAGATATGTAGCTTGCCTGACAGGATGAGAACGAAAATAAAAACAAAACCAGTATATATATATGGGCATATGCACATGATAAGCAGTATTGTTAACCTGTCAAGAGCATCGAGAAGTCGAGAAGTCTGGTTCCTGGAACTCACCCAGACCAGCTGCCTCCGAGACCCTGGAAGGCCTGGCTCTGGTGGGAGGAGAGAAGGTGGTGCTTTTTTGGTTTCTGAGCAGTGAGGCATCAGGCACAGAGTGCTGAGGAGAACGGAGGAAGATGGGTTGCTCACCACCTCCCTCTGGCTTTAGCACAACCTTTTCTTTGCTGAGTCAACTGAGAGGGGCCTGGAGAGTTCCAGTGGTGTTTAAAGTGGCGGTTTTAGTTTTAAGGATGTTCCCACCAGGAAGCTGCCCGAAGACTTGTGACTAAAAGCATAAGAAACCCAGGGTGGGCTTGAGGAAACCACTCTGCTTGGTGCATCTTGTTCTGTAGCATGGGGCAGTATTCCTGCCTTTGCAAGGCCTTTTGTGTTGATAGTGGGTCAAGTGGCTCATAGCAAATGCCTGTTACCTGCCCACTTCCCTTTCCTGCCTACTGGACAGGCCAGTCATGGCCCTGATACCAGCATGAAAGCCTTATCCTCTAGCTGCCTATGACAGTGGTATCCATGATTCACTTCATCATCCCAGACCTAGGAGACAACCTCTACATCAACTGAAGGAAGACACCACTCTGGGGTTTTAATGCATGAAGTCACACAGGCTCCTCTTGTCAAAGCCAGGATTAGGACCTAATTTGTGTGGCCTGCCTCCTGAGCTCCACGTGTGTGGAGGCTCAGTGAAGCTGGAGGCTACACAAAGGACAATCTTATAAGGACCCGGACAAAGCTGTCTGTCAAACTGGCTAGTCTGTAAATAACTAAACTTCTGGGTAGGGTTCAAAGGGCAGAAGACAAAGCTGCGGCTAGAGTCAGCCTGTCAACAACCGGAGTTGGGCTGAAAACACTGCTCTGGCTCTGGAGGAAATCTCAGCCACGCTCTACCAGTTTCAGGAGCCTCCCTGTGAGGGGGAGATGGATCCTTTATTAGGAAGTAGACAAATATATTATTGGTAGCCTTCTTGCTGTCGCCACCCACGAAACAGCCTCCTCCTCAGCACCTGACAGCCCTCCACTTCCCACCCCATAAACAAGAGGGAGTTGAGTCTTTGCAAAGCTAGACTGCAGGAGCTAGAAAAGGAGGGCTGAGTCATCTTCCTCTTCAGAGGAAACCAAAGTGGACCGGAGCCACAGAACAAAAGGATGTTCTCTAAGCAGACCATAGACTGCTCTTAGGCGGTACCAACCCCTCCATCCCAGAAAGTTCCTACTTTCAGCATCACGGTCGCCATCCCCTCTTCTCGGCATCTACGTATCTGATCGCAGGAGCATACTAAACAGCCAGCTAACAGAGGCATACATTCCCTCTGGGCCAGGGATGGAGCCACACAGACAAGGAGGTCCAATGAGGCTGGAGGTGGCTGCTTTTCATCTTAAGACTTAGGCTAATGTTATCGGGAGGATAAAGGATGAGTCTTCAGAGCATCCTCTCTGGAGCTCCCATTTCTCATGGTCAGTGCCAGAACTAGGTAGGTAGGAGTTTGATAACAGAGGCTTTTTCTTTATTTAGAGACAGTTTCATGCAGCTGAGGCTGGTCTCACTCATTACGGAGTTAAGGGGAGGTAAGGATGGCCTTGAACTTCTGAGCCTCCTCCTTCTACTTCCCAAGTGCTGAGATCACTGGTGTGAACCAACTTACTCATGAGACTAATTCTTTAAGGGTCCCTTCACCCACAGCTATAATTTCTGAAACCAGTGCCTTGTAGCAGAGGCACTCTTCTGCCTTCTCTTCTTGCACAGCGTTATTCCAGAGCATGGGTGATGCCCACAGGGCCCATACCACACCTAGTGGCAAGGAGAAAGCATGGGTAGTTCAGGACTCTTGCTCAGAATGAAGGCACATGACAAGGACTTCCAGATGCTCAGAGACCCACTGCCAAGCCCTGCTGCTCCCCCACAAACAACAAAACCAGCTGATACCCACGTCTGTGCATAGGCCCACATAATAGAGGGGGTTTTATTACTTTTTGAAGAGAATGAATTCATACTGTCATAGATTATATAGAGCTGTTAATGCTCTGACCACTTGAGAAATCATATTACACCATGATGAGAACTAACAAAGCCAAACAAAATCTCTGGTCATTACCTAGGGTACAAGCAATTATTTGACACTACAGAATGCAAAGCAAGATTCCGCCCGGCTGCCTTCACTGCACCCTGCTGAGGTTGTCCTTGGTGTGCACCATGTTGTCCTTTCGCCCTTCAGGCAGATTAGCCCATGTTCTGTCGGTTGCCATAGCCCCTGGGATGGGTGTCCTTCCAGTCATCCCACTCTCGCAGTCTGTGCAGAGTTTTCTCGTCACCCTCGTCATCCTTTTGTTCTTGATCTTCCTGCTGCTGAGCTGCTCTTTTCAAATCAGCTGGCACAGGAAAATGAGATAGACGGGAGAGAAATAGAAGAAAAACAAAATAAAAAAAACAACATTAGGGGAGCTCAGCTTGGTTCTGAGCACAACCCCAGACAATGAGAACAGAGCACAGCTAGCTGCTCAGGGATGGCATGAGTGGGAAGAACATGTCTATTACTGAATATATTACATGCTATGCAATGGTAGCAAGTAAAGATGCCTCCAGAAGTTTCCAGAGAAACCAAGATCATAGAGGTGTCCTTCACTAACGGATTCTATTTCGGGAAAGAATTCTTGCTAAATGACCAACAACCCCTTCATCAAAACAAAAACAAACAACCCCACAATCCTACCCACCAGCAACAATAAAAGCCCTAGAAACCTGAGATCACAGAAGTTAAGAAATATATATGATTTGTGAATTTCCAGAGATGTATATAGCATTATAGGTAATGATTTCTCTACCAATTTGCTCCGTTCATTTCTTAAGGTTATAGAAATTAGGTATATGTATCTCCATAAGGGTTATGAGCACCAGGAGCCCTCCGAGGGCAGACGATGCCCTGGAACTGGAGATACAAGTTGTTGTGAGGCACCACGTGGGTGCCGGGAACTGAACCTGCTCCTGCAGACAAGAGCAGTGAGTGCTCTTAATTGTTGAGTCATCCTGCTAGCCCCAACTTCCTTTATTATAGTCACACAATCTTTCCATGTATTTACTTTTCCTTGAATTTGGTAATGTTACAGAATTCTTACACTGTCAACCATGCTTAAGAATCAAATGAAAGAAATGATTCCATGGACAGTCTCATCCATTCCAATATTTGACTTGAGTGTTTTTTGTAATTTCACATTCTCTGGTAATTTTTTTAACAAGAGTTTGAATTTAATTGCTGTAGGTCTTCAGGTTTCCAGTAATTTTGCATTAAATAAACTTCCTCATATTTATCTCTGTTCACATCTCAATAATACAACACCCACAGGATTTTCTAAGAAAAATATGTATATTTTGGGCTGGTGAGATAGTTCAGTCAGTAAATGCTAGTTGCACAAGCATGAGGACCCGAGTTCAGATCCCCAGCACTGACACAACAATACATGACCACATTTCCAGCACTGGGGAGGAGGACATGCAGATCTCTGGTGCTCATTGACAAGTCAGCCTAGTTCAGTTAGAGAGTCTGTCTCAAAAAAATAGACAGCAATTGAAGACACTTGACACCTGATGTCAACCTCTGGTCTCTACTTAGATGCACATCCATGTACAAATCATACATACAAACACACACACACACACACACACACACACACACACACACACACACACACACACACAGACAAACAGAAACAGACATACACACACCAAAGTCATAATAACAGGGCGGTCGCACAGGCAGCGGCTGTGTGAAGCTGGGCTCAGGCAACATGTACTACACAAGTTTAGCGGTTTCACGCAGAAGTTGGCTGGAGCTTGGGCTTCGGAAGCCTATAGTCTGCAGGGGTGAAAGCCAGTGGTTTCCACAGAAGCACCACCTATCATATTCGCCAAAGTCATAGTAACAAAATTGGCATAGTAATGACCTAAAAACGGATATATGAACCAAAGGAACACATAAGAGGAGATCCTAGAAGTAAATTCAAGAAGCTATGGCCAACCGATCTTTAACAAAGGCGCTAGGAACACACCCAGGGAACAGTTTTTGCAGGAAATGGTGTGGGAAAATTAGCTGTCTATATGCAGAAGAATGAAACTAGATCTCTATTGTTCAGTTACAAAAGACCTACTGAAAATAGTCAAATATCAGACTAAAAATATAAAATTACTAGAAGAAAACAGGAGAAATCACTTCAGACATTGGAAGAAGTAGGGGTTTTAAAACTGATTTCTTTGTTTTTCTATTTTATTTATTTAGTGTGTTTCTGAGGGGGAGGTTTGCCACAAAACGATAACCTGTGGGAGGTGTTTCTCTCCTTCCACCATGTAGGCTCTGGTGACAGAACTCAGGCCATCAGTCTTGTGTGGCAAATGCCTTCACCAGCTGAACCATCTTGCTGGCCTGCAAGGACTTTTTAGATAAGACCTCCCCCCGGCCCCCGCCTCAAGCATTGGAAACAAAACCAAAAATAGACAAATTGGATCACCTCAAACTGCAATGAAAGGTTCTGCACAGCAAAAAAAAAAATCAACAATAAAGAGGCAACCTGCAAGTTTGGAGAAAAACCTGCACCTAGTAAGGGGCATATATCCAGAATATACAATAGCAAACAAAACAAAACAAAACAAAACTAAAAACAAAGAAACCAAACCCTGCAAATAATCTAATTTAAAAATGCGCGCTAGACTTCCTAGACTTAAGTAGACGTTTCTCACATGAAGACATACAAATAACCAATAAATAGATGAAGAAATGGTTAACATTAGTAGTTACTAGAAAAACGCAAGCCAGAAGTACAATAAGACTCAGTTTTACTTCAGTTAAAAAGCTTATGATCAGCAGGGCGGTGGTGGCTTAAATACAGCACTAGGGAGGCAGAGGCAGGCGGATCTCTGTGAGTTCGGGGCCAGCCTGGTCTACAAGAGCTAGTTCCAGGACAGGCTCCAAAACTACAGAGAAACCCTGTCTTGAGAAAAAAGAAAAAAAAAAAAAGAAAGCTTATGATCAAAAATGGAAAACATAAATTCTGGAAAGGATGTGGGGAAAAAAGAACACTTGAACATTGTTGGCGGGTTATAAATTAGTATTCTCACTGTGGGAAACAGTAGAGAAGCTACCTAAAAATGAAAAGCAGAACTACCATATCATCTAGCAATCTTGCTACTGGGCAAATACCCAAAAGAAATGACATCAGTCTGTCAAGGAGACATTAACCACTGTCATGTTCACTCACAGTAAAAAAAAAAAAAAAAAGCAATCAACCTAAGTGTCCATCATCTGAAAAATGGATAAGGAAAATGTGTTACAGTGTTACAAGTACATGAGGGGATACTATTCAGAGACTTCAAAAGGATGAGTATCTTGTCATTTGAAGTGACATGGATGGAACTGGAGAGCATGAAATGAAATAAGCTGGCCATAGAAAGGAAAGTACTGCATGATCTTGCTCATACATGGAATTAAAAAGATTGATAGCAAAAAAGTTGAGAGGAACACCAGTTACCAGAGGCTGGAAAGAGTACAGGAGCAGGAGGGATGGATAAAAGCATGCTCAATGGTACTGAGTTACAGTTACACTGGAGGACCAGTTTTGCTATTCTATTGCATAGAATGGTAACCTTAAATTGTGCTAACTACTAAGAGCTCTGGGAGGCCTGGAGGTTAAGCTCAGAGGAGAGTGCTTGTCTAGCATATGTGAAGCCCAAGGTTCCACCCCTACAGCCACAAAAAGAGAAGAGAAAAGCTAGGACTTTGAATGTTTTCTTTTGGATATCTGCCCAGTAGTGGGACTGCCAGATCATATGATACTTCTGTTTTTATTTTTTTTAATTAAATAAAATGATGGTTGTGGAGACAGCTATGTTTATCTTGATTTGAAAACATTATACAATATATACATATACTGAAACATTGAATGACACCTGTAAGCTTATACATTTTTTTCCTATGTCAATTAAGAATTCAGGAACAATTTGGTAAGAAAGGCTTGGTTGTTACATGTACTAGAGCTACTGATAACTGCTGTTTTTGTATGGGGTGCAGGGGAATGAACCCAAAGCTTCATAAACACTGAGTGGGTGCTCTAACTGAGCTTCAACTGCAGCCTCCATTCTCTTCCTGTGGTCCCGGGGGTGGGGCAAACAGAGGGTACTGCACTTACTAAGCAGGAGGCTCTATCACCAAGCTACATCCCTGTGCCCCAATTATCTTTTCTGAAGCCAAACTGGCTAGCGGAAATGGAAGTTTCCCCGATCCTTCTCAACACATTATCTAACTTTATCTTGACTATCTCTCTTCAGAATTAGAAACAGTTATTTCTCTGAGACATTCAGCTTTCTTTTGATAGGAATTTTTTCCTTTTGTTTTTGACAGAACCCCACTGTGGAGAGCAGGCTAGCCTCGGACGTCACGTTGTCTTTACTTGCTGCTTCTGAGAGCTGGAATTCCAGGCCAATGCCACTGTATCAGGCTGGGAATGGTACTTCAGTTGCCACAATTTAGACTAGCAGGTATGGTGACTACTGGACTGCTTTTTTCTAGTCTTTTCTAGTCTTTGCTAAAGCAAAGGTCTGTGCATTTATTATAAAATATACATTTTTCTGTGTTTATATCAGGATTACATACACCATTGCTTGCTGTTAACTTCCTTTTTAAATGGAAAGATCCCTAGTTCTCAAAGACAGGACAGAGTAAGACTATCAGGCAATTACCCATCTGTACTCCCTTATATCGTACAGCCTTGAATAGTTAATTACACTAACACGGCCACCAGCGTAGTCACTGAGGGCTGTTGGGGCTCTTTGCATACACCTTTCTCATTTCCTCATTTTGAGACATAGTTGTATTACACGTTCATTCCTCCTTAGCTCCCACTTAGTACTGCTTCTGAGTCACCACCAATGGCTCCCACTACTGCGGTTGTCTGAATCTCATTTTCTAGCAAATTCTTCAGGGAGGGATCATGGGAATAGTAACTTTGAGTTCCTGGATTTAAAAAACCATCAGTACTATTTATACTTAAGAGTTTTTATCAGATATGATATTCTTGGTCCTACTTTTCCTCTTTGGGGATATTAAGTATTTGCTACTTTATTTTAAGAGTTTTTATCAGATACGATATTCTTGGTCCTATTTTTTTCCTCTTTGGGGATCTTAAATATTTGCTATTTTATTTTTTCACAGCATGAAGCATGTCATAGTTCACAGGTAAGCTAAGGCTTTTTTCCCCTCAGATGTAAATCACGTGCAAAATGTTGAGATGTCTATGACATTTAATTTTTTTAAAAATTTATTTGAACTAGTCTTAGTCATTCTGAGTGAAATATTTCAGGAATATGATGTTTTTTATTTGTTTGGTTTTTATTTTTTCAGACAGGGTCTACACCCTGGAGGCTGGCCTTATACTTTCTATGTAGCCCAGGCTGGCCTCCGCCTCAGCCTGAATAACAGGCTTTCTTGTTTAGATAATCCCATCATCCATATGGCAGCTCTTTTTGCTGTTTTTAATATGTCATTTTATCCAAAATCCTCTTTATCAGTTTCTTTATAGTTTTCCTTGCTTAAAAAATATTTAAGCTATTTTTTTCATACAATATTTTGATCATATTTTCTTCTCTTCCAACTCCTCATCATCTCTGTTTTTATTTTCGTCTTTTTGTTGTTGTTGATGTTCTTATTTTTTTTTCCTTTTTACCTGGTAAGACATTTTTGGTTTGGGCTCATTTTTCTTTCCTTCTACTTCAGCTTTGCCAAGTCTCTCTACCCCATTTCAGATGGCTCCTCTGTGGTCAATGCAACTTTTCAAATAGTATTTTATAACCCATTCTAAAATATTCTTTCATATTTGTTCATTTTTGTTTTGCTGCATTTTGTGTTGTGAGACAGGTCTCACCATAGCCAAGGCTGGCCTGGAACACTGGGTAGCTGAGGATGGCTTTGTACCTAGTTGTTCCTACCCCCACGTCCCAAGTGCTAGGGTCCCTCCTGCCTTTTGTTAGCCTAGCCTTCTGGAGTGTTTGCAAATATCTCTTTTAGCCCCTTAATTCTGTGTGGGATTTGATCTTGATAATTTTCCTTTTAATTCTGAAATATAATATACATGTCCCACAACTCATCTACTTAAAAGTTATATTTAGAGCTCTCCGACCACAATCACAATGTGTTGCTAACTTCTATGTGAAGTTTTTCTGAACTTTTAGGGAGGCTTGTGATCAAGGTGGTTATTCAGTTTCCCAGGGGCTCCACTCTGCTGCTTTCCCCCACAGTGGAGAAGTATGGCTTCTAGAATAGATACCCAGTCTGGTTCTCTCTCACTTTTACGTGAGCCTTCTCTTTCTTCTCTCTGGCTCTTGTCCTCACAAATTTTGATTTTACTTGTAGCAACACAAAACAGCAAAACAAGAAAGAACAAGTCTGAAAGAACGCTTTAAAATGAGTTGGGAGACACTATTGTGTAGGGAGGGAGGCCCTGCCTTGCGAGACCAGGTGGCTTAATTCCAAGAGCTCTTTAAGGGCTGGAACACTCTACTCCTGCAGATTGTCCAATCATGCATGCTTTTCATGTGCTTGGTTTTTACCCACACAGCCATCTCACCACATTGGCTTAGAGTTTACCGGACAGCAAAACCTTCCCTCCTTCCAAGTGCTGTTCCGAAACTGGCCTCACTGCTGCGGTTACTGACTACGCTACTTTGAAACTCATTATTCTTCGCTTTTCCAGGTAGTTAGCTCCTGGTGCCTCCAGCACAGACGCCAGTAACCTGCTCATATGCGCATAGATGACCTGCCTTTTCCTATCTTTACTTTGTGGGTCACAGGGATTCACTGTCATCTATCTGTGTTGTAGTGTTCAAGTTTATTTCGCATTTTAAGTATAAACATATGTAAAAAAGTAAAAGACAATGTGGATGCAGCCCAGTGAATCGTCACATACTTAACAGGCTCGTGTAAACTGGTCCCCAGACAGAAATATGAAATACTAACTTTGCAGAAGCCCCTCAGGTCCAGCTGCATTTCTGATCCCCAACTAAAGGCAAATACTATACTGGCTTTTAATCAGCACATACAACATGTTTCTCCTGTTTTGAACATCATGCGAATGAAATCACACTGTATACATGCTTTTGTATTTGGCCTTTCCACACACAATTAGGTGTGCGTCAGCCACACTTATCACTCCAGCTAGTTAACACAGCAGCTCATCATGTGAATCCTCCAAAACTTGCTTATCCATTCTGGAATGTACGGGCACCCAGGCATACTGTATCCACACTGGGCCATTAAAAAAGATGATGCTATGGCTTTATACTTTATGGGCACATTGTCCCTTGGGTGTATACCAGTGGTTCTCAACTTGTGGGTCACGTCATCAGATATCCTGCATCTCCAATAGTCATAGCAGCAAAATGCAGCTATGGAAGCAGTAACGAAGTAACTGTATGGATGGGGGTCACCACAACATGAGGAACTGTATTAAAGGGGAACTGTATTAAAGGGTCGCAGTGTTAGGAAGGTTGAGAACAACTAGTCTATACTAAGAAGTGAAACCATGGGGTCAGAGTAGTATGCCTATATTCAATCAACTTCTGTGGAACCACGATCACCTAACTCTCTTAGCCCTCCATCTTTCCTGTTTCCTTCAGTTGAGCTTACTTCTTGTTTCCTTTGCTCCCACCTTACTGAAGTAGGATCTCAGGTCGCTGGTTTCATTGTCTTTCCTCCCCAGCATTGCATTTTCAACATCAGACTCACTCCCCTCCGAGCACAGCTTCAATTGGATTCCTCCAATTCTGGCGCTCTTCCAGTGTAATTCTCCTTTGACTCATGGGTTACTTAAAGGCATGTTAATTTCTAGATATTTGGGGAACTCCCCAGGTATGTTATGGTCTAAGAACACATTCACTGTGATTTCGATTCTGAAAATCAGTTGAAAATTCTGATGGCCTCTATGTTGAATGTGTCATGTGTATTTGAAAATGTTTCTTTTGCTGTTGTTGGACATAGTTCTATAAATGCCAAATAGTGTATGGTGACTGACAGTGTCGATCAGATTTTTCTAGAGCCTTACTAGTACATAATTCTATAAATTACTAAAAAGGTATTCATATTTTCAATTGTGTAGGTCAGCTTCCCACTACTGACAAGATAGCTGAAAATAAAACAATTGGAGCTGTTTTGACTCATTGCTCCAATTCTTCATAATTTGCCCCCGTAACTTTGGGTCCAAGGTGAGGTTGAACATCATGGTGAGGAGCATATGTTGGAACAAAGCTATTTGCTTCATGGTAGCCAGGGACCGGAGTGGGAGCATTAGAGAAGGGGTCCTCAAGGAGATGTTCCCTTCAACAAGGCCCCCACGCCCAAATTATGAACCTACCAATTGATTATTCCACTGATGAAGTCAAAGACCCCGGGATCCATTCACTACCCAAAGCCCTACCTGCAGCACCGGAGATCATGCTTTCAACATGTGGAACTCAAAGCAGAACTCCAGTTGTGACTGTAGGTTTGTCTCTTTCTCCATTTGATTACTTTGGTCCTCCTGTGTCTGAAGCTTGTTACCAGGCACTTGCAGTTACAGTTCAAGTGTCTTCATGGGCAACTGCCCCTTTCTTTTATGTGAAATGATCTTTTAAATTATCCTGTTCTCTTGAAATCGGCTTCATCTAGCATCACTGTAGTTACTGTTAATATGGTACATGGTTACAGTGCTTTTTCATTTTTGGTAATATTTAAATTTTTGTATTCTAAAATACACAATTTCCTATTAACAGTAGGCAGCTGTGCTAAGATCATCGATCCTTGATTTCTCGTTTGAAGGTTTGTTTTATTTACACTTAGGGTGTTCTGGGTTTGGCCACTTCAATAGATGAATGCTGGCCGACTTTTTTCATTTATTTAAATGCCGGGATACGGAGATCTGCAGATCTTCTTTAGTGAAGTATTTAACTAAGATCTTTTTAGGTCATTTTTTTTTCATCTGGCTGTTTATTTTCTTAATATTGAATCTTAAGAGAATACTTTGGATAACAGTCCCTTAGCAGATCTATCTTTTAAAATACTTTGTATTAATCTATGGCTTGTCTTACTGAGTGTGTGTGTGTGTGTGTGTGTGTGTGTGTTGTGGAATGTACTGTGAAGGCCTCCTTCTTCTCTCCGTGTCTGGTCCAGTCTGCTGGCCATGTTCAGTCCACCACTTCTCTCCCTGCTCTAGACTCCTCTGGACAGCTGTGCTCCCTCCCCCACACAATGACAAGAAACACCTTCGTCTCGACCACACCTTGGAGCATGTCTTCACTTCGTTTACTAGGGATACAATTTCCCATCTTCCCTGGGCACTTTAAGATGCTGTCTCTGGCTCCTGTTGTTTCTAATGGGAGATGAACAAGAGTTCCTGTCTTTGCTCTCTGGGTGCTTTATTTCCCGTGTGGGGAATATGTGTACTTGTACATAGAGACCAGAGGTTGACACCGAGCATCTTCCTGAATTACTCCACCTTAGATATTTCAAAGAAAAGTCTCTCAATGACCATGGAATTCACCAATTTGACTAGCCTGGCTCACCAGTGAGCTTTGGAGATCCTCCTGTCTGCCTCCCCAGCTCTGGAAGGACAGAGCATTCACCACCACACTGGGCTTTTTGAAAAACCTGCGTTTTAGGGGCTGACTCAGGTCCTCATGCCTGCATGGAAAGCACACATCCCCATGCAGACACACATAACAAAAAATGTCTTTTAAAATAAACAGTTTATTAATTCTCTGCCTGTGTATGTTTATGAGAGCACACATGTGAACTGATTCTCTCTCCACTATGGGTCCTGGGGATGAAAGTCAGGTTGTCAGCATGCACCTTTACCTGCGGGACCGTCTCAATGGCACAAGCCTACCTATTTTTACATATATATAGACCCATAAAAACCTCCCGGATAAAAAGGTGCTGTAAGTGGAAATAGTTTAAAGCCTGCTCCATAGTGCTATACTGCTAAGCTGCGAGGTTCAGTGGGCTAAATGTAGTAAAGGCATTTTTTACATGTGTGTGGAGTGTACGCACACATGTGCATGTACAGGCCAAAGGTCGATGGTGCTGCCCCAGCTCATATACTGGAGTAAGGTCCTTCATTTGAGCCCAGAGCTCACTGTTTCAGCTAGTCTAGTTGACTAGCTTGTTCTGTGCCTCATGGAATGCTGAGATTACAGACCAGCGTATCCACCTAGGATTCCCATGGGTGCAAGGCATCTGACCTCCACTTCTCACAGTTCTGTGGCAGCAGCATTACCTGCTGAGCCACCTCTCTAGCTCCTAAAGATATTTTGACAGGATAGTTTCAAGATACCACGGGTTAATCAAGATGTAGCCCTGTGGTAAGTTGAAGAGCATCTGGATTAGAGATTTGGAATTTCTGTCCTCTAGAGAATAGTAACTTTTAATTTTAGAAGACCATGAAACTGTTTGGAACCAACATGCCTGTTTATCTCTGTTGCATTGCTAACGGTTAAATTCTCCGGTTAATTAGGGCTCCCCCTGTGTGGGTCTCTTCTTTTTAGAACATCTTTCATCACTTTGCAGTTGCTATGGTCACCTTAACTCAGTGTTCTCATTCCTCAGTCAGTAAGTCTACAGATTTCTATCTGACTTTTAGTTATGCTATGTAATGAAAGTACAGCATACCCAGAGGTGAAAAGCTTTAAAAAAGCCAAACAGGACACCTTTCAAATGGCCACTGCTTGTGTGTGTGTGTGCATGTGTGTGTGTGTATGTCTGCACTACTGGAAACAGCACTAACACTGGAAAGTTAAAGGCCTGAATTTAAATCAGAGCCTGGCCACTGTATTACTTAAGGCAGGCTAATTCACTTCTTATAGACCATTATCTCCATGGAGATTAGAATGCTTCCTTCACAAAATTAAGAGTCAAGGAGACAAGGAAACTAAGGCTCAGAGGGTGGACAATGTCTCACCTGTTAAGTGGCGGGAAGTGTACTGGTCACCCCACGCCTGTTTGCGACATTTTTCCTGCTACATAATACATACACACATTGCTCTTCCCTTTGCCCATCTTTCCCTTTCAAAGAATCCTCTAGTACCTCCTATGATCTAACTACCAAACTGGGCAGCAAGAACACAGAACATCAGAACTCCTGCTTTCCAGGCATTTTAAGTTCCCTTCACTCCTTCCAAGTGTGGCCTGCCCTCCAGTTTATGCATGCTTCTGGTCACTTTCTAAATACATGGAAGGAGTTACCCTTTTAAAAATATTTTGTTCAGTTTGTAAGTTTTGACTGCCCAGGGACCAGCATGATACCATCTGCTCTGCCATTACCACAAGTGGGCTTTTGATTTTGCTATCTGGCTGCTGTTCTCATGTCAGAACTGGAGAGTGGAAGACAGTACTGCTGAGAATCATCTGCCGTTTGTTTCAATGGTGAAATGACATGGCCTAGGCGACTCTTGCCAGAATCTCCACTTAGACTACCTCTGCTCAGGTTCTAGCTGTGAAGGTGTAAGGAACCAGCAGTTAACCATCTTCCTCCCCCACTCCATACCTGATGTTGGCTTGGCTATCCCCCGGTCTGGTAATGCTCCGTACTTCTGATGCTGGTCATACCAGTCACTCACCGTCATGGTTGCCAGGCTTGGATAACCAGCTCCAAATACTCTGCAAAAACCACATTCCATTTAGAGAACAAAACAAACAGAGTAATATCGAACAGACTCTTCCCTCTTTAATGGCGAGACGGGTGCTTATGTCTTTCTCATTCCCCTACATGGAATCTTTTGGGGACCTGTACAATCTCCTCCAGCCATGCAGAAAAGAGGGCATCCATAAGGAAGCACTAAAGTCAAACGGATTCATGAGATCAAGAGGGTAGATAGCCCAGGGTCATCTCCCGGTAGGCGATCCCAAGGGCCAGCACTCCACAATGACACAATTAGCAATTGACAGGGGCAGTTCTGAAATGTGGAGAGAGAATACTTTCCTGCAGCCCCGTGGAACAGCGTCAATAACGCAGAATTAAATCACAGGCAGGCAGGTATGTCCTTCTGAGAGCTGCTCACGAAGGCAGGAAGAGTGTCAATAATAGGAAAAAACCACGGAGAGTATGCAATTCTGCATTCGACTGACTGCTTTCTTTCTGTGTTACAGCGGCTTTTAAAAAACCTGATGTGAAGGGAATTCCTGAGGTCAGCCATGGAGAAAGGATCAGGAAGGCTCTTGGCCAAAAGAGCATCATTCACAGCCGAAGCCATGACTTCGAAAAAAGAAAAACCCACCCATGTCTGTTTTGTAATTTACCCGAGCATTGCATGGAACCCTCAAAACTGGGCTGTGAAGGCAGGGCAGTCTGCAGCACTACCTACTTGGCTTGAGCCTTGTTCCGCGTGAGTATGAAGGGTTTCATTGGAGGCTTCTCTGGAAGAGATGAGTGAGAAGTTGATTCCTAAGAAGAAAATTAATTTTAGAGGTGCATTTGTCATTTTACCCATTTTATCACATAGGCTTTCAAGTCTTCTGGTGCTGAAAAAGCTCTGCACTCAAAACTCACTCCCTTTCTGCTGCGGGAGCTCCTTCTGCTTCTTCAGCCAATAGCCTTTAAGATACCAGTCCACTTGGGCGTGGTCTCTTCTGCTTTAAAATGAAGCAGTAGCCCTTCTCTCTCTTTCTCTCTCTCTCTTCCGGCTACTAGACTGTTTCCGGTCGCCAGAGGGCTGCTGTCTAGGACAGTAATCTGTAAGTTTTCCCTTTAAATACATAACCCCTTTATTAATCATAATTCCAAACTGGTGTGGGATTGCTTTGTGACTTACGTCTACACCTTTCTATTATGTGTCTTTGGTTTCCACGCATTTTTTTCTTGTGGGAGAGAGTTCCGCGTGAATGTCAGAGGATGGTTTGCAGGAGCCAGTTCTTCCTTTCCATCACGTGGCTTTTGGGGACACTCAGGTTATCAATCGTCTTGATGGCTCCTTTTATTTATCAGTCTTAAGGGGTATTAAGTACTTTGCCAAAATGAGAGAGAGCCAGTCCTCTCAGGAAAAAAACCATTTGGTTTCAAAATAGGCCCATCCAAAGAAGGAAATTCTAAAGCCTACCGCTGTGTCCCACATATACCCCTGAGCTGTGTTCCTTCAGCCTGACCTTCTGTGGAAAAGAATTAAGACCTTTCTTCCAAAAGCCTTTGCAAATGTAATTATGCTGTTAATTTCTGAGATCCTCTAGTGTATTTTAGAGACTGATTCCTGTCTGTAAAGGGAGGAAGGGCAGACCAGCCGTTCTTATATAAAGGTATACAGACATGCTGGAAAAAAGTAAAGATAAGGAGCCAGATGGTGGTAGTGCACGCCTTTAATCCCGGCACTCGGGAGGCAGAGGCAGGCAGATCTTTGAGTTTGAGGCCAGATTGGTCTACAGAGCGAGTTCCAGGATAGCCAGGGCTGTTACACGGAAAAACCCTGCCTCGCAAGATAAAACAAAACAAAACAAAACTTAAAAAAAACTTTAAAAAAGGAAAAGTCTGGTTAAGTAGAAGGTGCTCATTTGGTTTTCATGTATTGCTTCCAGAACCCAACTCAATACCACATGAGAAGTGGTTTAAA
Organism: Microtus ochrogaster; assembly: GCF_000317375.1. Taxonomy (NCBI): domain Eukaryota; kingdom Metazoa; phylum Chordata; class Mammalia; order Rodentia; family Cricetidae; genus Microtus; species Microtus ochrogaster. The sequence goes on from NC_022026.1 coordinate 23,497,072, forward strand.
AAAACAAAACAAAACAGACAACCAAAATACATACACCCAGCAAGGCAGGGACAGGGAAGGACTCAGAAGAGCCTTAGCCTTGAAATGCTAGAAAATCCCCGTGAAGGACCAGGCTGGTGTTTTCCTCAAGTAAGCTCCCAGGCTCACGAGGACAAGGCAAACTAAAAAGCTGCTGTGCCGAGGACCCGGATCAACTACTGTGGTGGCTGATCAAGTCAGCTCATGTTGAATCCTGTACAGAGAGCAAGCGGCCACAAAGCATATACTCTTAAAGCAGCTCTGGGACGGGGGAGCACAAAGTTACTCTAAAGCTCTTCCACAAGATTGCTTAAAGTAGTCTTCTGGGCATTCTGCACATGAAGATGGCCCTGCTGTACTGGCTCCTACCTGGACGATCACCTAGTCTACAAGTGTGCAACTGGTCTATGAGTGTGCAACTAAGTTCTAAGTCTTTCCCCGACCTAAACACATTCCCCACTCCTTTGCTTCATCTTCCTGCTTTCTCTCCTCCTCTACCCCCCCCTCCCCCCTTACTCTAATGCTGGCCTTTCCCTTCTCTAACGGCCCCTCCCTCATTAGGCCTTCTTTCCACAGTCAAAACTAGTTCCAATTTGAAGGAAAAGTACTTCCTTGCTACCACCCAGTTACAACTAAGTGCCTTAGATTAGAGAGTACCAGGGACAGCTGCCATAAGGAAGCAGAAAGCTACCCTGGCGAACCATCAGCCTTTCTCCACTTATCCTAAAGTCAACAATGTTTTTAAGAAGACCTAGAAAGATGTAGTGTTTGCAGTGCTGAGGAATAAAATGAGGGCTCTGTCCATGCTAGACAAGTTCTCCATCACTGAGCTACTTTTCCAGTGTTTTCTAATTTTTGTTGTGAGACCTTTTGTTTTGTATCTCAAGTCACTCCTTTGGATTTGAACTCACTGTGTAACTCAGTCAGACCTCAGACTTGGGATCCTTCTGCCTCCAGTCTCCTGAGTAGCTGGGATTCTAAGTGTGCACTACTACATCCAGCTAAGGCCTTTGATTTGCGTTGACTCCTGCAGAATGTTCGAACTTCTGGCGGCAGCTTTCCATGGCTCTGTGGGCAAGGACAAGGCTTACCTCTCTTGGAGAGTCTTTTTCTTTCAGGATCTTTATTTCCTGGTCAATGCTTTCAATTTCTTCTAAGCTGATACCAATCCACCTCCGAAGGTGAAGGAGGTGATATTCACGAACACGCTCATCATCTGCTTGACCACTTTCCACAGCAGATTTCAGTGCAGACAACCTATGCTCCACCTCCTTCTTCTGCTTGTATCTGTTCCACAGAAAAGCATCACCCATGAACTTACACATACAGATTTCCTCAAAAGAAGGCAACAGTAAGGTCTGCGTTTGCAGCTGTCCAGGCAGTATGTGTGCCAATTCCTACCTTGGAAATAGTCTACGATCTACGAATAGATTCTATAATCCAGAGCCAGTCCCCAGATTACAAAGCAAGAGCGAGCCTAGGCACATCTTGATTTCAGTAAGCCCTATCATTATCTTTCAGAATGAGATGCTCTAGTCATCCGGCCATATCAGTCCTCACTCTGCTGGATGCTCAGCGCCAGAGTGCTCCCTGTAAGTCCTCCACTTCGAAGATGAACCTTAGAGGTCACTGCTTACCTGCCACTGATGCAGGCCTTCTTATAAAACTGTGGAAAAGTTGGTCGGTCATCTTTTGTCTTTCATGCAAAACATTCCTGAGGTAGATCTTCTGACTCGTCTCTACCTAATTTTAAGCATCAATGATCTTGACTGCCATTTTCCAGGATGCATTCTAGTACCTCCTCTAGCATTCATCTGTCAATTATCTCCAGAGTGTGGCGAGCACTTCTAGTGCTGGGCACAGTTTGTAATAGAAGGCCCCCGCTTTCAAGCAGCTCTCATTCTAGAGGGGGAAGGTGGATCCAAGGGAACAGATGACAAGCTGGATGAGAATACACGCTATGGAGCAGTAAGAAGCAAGGTGAATGGAGAGGAAAACGGCATGGAAGCAGGCATGCTAGTATACCCAAGTGAGCAGAAGCCACCTTCCAAAGAGAAGGCCTGAGCAAAGCCGTCAAGAAAAGAAGGCAGCGTTGAAGTGACCCTGATACTGAGAAGAGTAAGGGGAGAGCAAATGTGCAAGGAGAAGGAGCGTCTAGAATAGACAGAAAGCAGGGAAAGGAAATAAGGTACCAGCACAACCTTAGGGAGATAGCAGCGCAAGTGGCAAGAGATGGATGCATTAAAATAGGAAACAGGCAATAGTTTCCTTGCAACAGACAAGAACCAAGTAAAAATGCCATGGTCTCCAGAAGTCTATCAAAATCCCTCTGCCTGGAACCCCCACTCCTCACTTCCAGAATAGGAAGCTGTTCTTTGGGGGTACCTTGATAAGGTCTTAGCTTCTAGTCGATGGAGAGTTTAAGGTGAGGAGGGTGGTCTTTGAACTCCTCAACGTTTATACAAACTCTACTCGGATGCATTCTCTTCTTCCCTTCCTCTGCATACATGTGTCTTCCTCTTCTCTCATCTCCTCATCCCCTTGCTCTCCTTTTCCATCTTATTTTGTCAAGAAGAGGTTTGATCCCAAAGCCAAGGACCACTGCACTGTAGACACTGTTATAAAAACTTTTAGGCTCTTCTTTAACCCAACAAGAAAGCATCTTGTATGCTACAGCATCACCATATGTAGCCGTCTGGGTAAAACAATACAAAGGCCAATTCCTAGCTCAGGAATGCTATTACTACTACAATTACTTGAGATTGTTTACTTGGCTTCACAAACAGCTACTCAGGTTCTTCCATGGAGGTGCCTATGTCATAGGAAAACGACACAGAAGGATCCTAGGAGGTCTACACTCCAGGGTGAATTCTGGGTGAGTCTAGTGGTCCTTTAAATAAAGTTGTTTGGCTTTTCTCCTTCTCCATGATCATTCATCACATGCACTCTGGTCCGTTCCTTGCTTCTGGGACTTAGCTCTTTCCCATCCTTTAGACTCCTGGCTCTTCAGCACCTGTTCTTTTAGGCTAGTGGCTTAAAAACAACAAACACACAAACACACAGTAACACACAAAATCTTTTCTCTTAGATAAGGAACTTTCTTCAAATGAGAATTTGAATAGGACCCTAGTAAGTAATATACAAATAAAAATTTGTCTTGAAAAACATTAGAGGAAGGCTCCCAACATAACTCACTGGTGGAACTCTAAGGCTCTGAAGGACAGACTGAAAACCACTGTCCGAGACTACATTAGTGTTCTAGACTCCCCAGGGTGGACCAACTATTATCTTAGAATCCCTTAGCCCTGTAACCACCCTGACTTGGGTGATTCCTTGTGCTGTTTCCAAGCAGTTACAGTGCTAAGGAATTACAAATGTGTGGCAAATGGGGTACCACAAATGTCTGCTATCAGACATGATTACCTTCTGCAGTTTCCATACCAGCATCACGTTTGCCTGGTGGCCAGGCAGTTATAACACCCATTTCCCCTCTATCTTCAAATCTCTGCTTTACCCTTCCTCCAGTCCTCATCTTTCATTTCACCCTGGTTTCCTATCCATCTTGTCCTGATCCACTTCTTTCAGGACTCGCCGCAGTTACCCGCCTTCCTTACTCATGGCTATGCATTTTCACTCTGTTTTCTTCCCATCTTAGAATCGCCTTTCTGCAACCTCCCTCCCTCCTTCCTTCCTTCCTTCCTTCCTTCCTTCCTTCCTTCCTTCCTTCCTTCCTTCCTTCCTTCCTTCCCAGTGACTACTCTTTTATGCTTGAGAAGGATCAGCACTAGAACTAGAAATCTGAAAACCTGAGTTTCACTTCTAGCCTGACCACTTATTAGTTATGTAATTCTGGTCAAGGCAATTTGAAAAGCACACCCCCATATCTGTATAATGTGGATCTACTTCATGGGGGTTGTGAGAGGAGCAAATGAAAAAATGTTCAAGAAAATTCTTTGTCAATAGCAATACAAACATCACTAGTAGATAAGCAAACAGCCTGGGGAGGGAATAGGAGCAGATAGCGCCCCATCTCTTAAGCAGTAGAATTTAGTTACACCAAGATGGTCTGATTCCAAAGAATCAGTTTTCGTAATGCTATATTGCTTCCATCTTTTGAAATACTACTCTATCTTTCCAGGTACCCCTTTCCAGGTATCAAGCTTTAACAATGATCAAATTACTGGGCTGGGCATCGTGAAATACAATACAGTTGGAATACTAATACACTACTAGTCAAGGCTTCTGACCTTAAGAAGCTCCAAGTCTAGAGACTAAAATAATTATACTATGCTAAACAGCGTGACTAGGGATTAAAGTGTGTGTTAAGGGAGGTAGGGGTGTGTGTGGTTGTGGGTGTGTAGGGAGAGGCCTTAGGATTGTTGTAACATTTTGCCTCTGTAAATTCTTCTATTGGTACTTTGTTGCATCTCTTCTGATAGTTATTTCCTTCTTTTTTCTCCCTTAGCCTGCCCCCAACACTTAATTCTTAGCTTTTTCTTCCCTACGTCTTTCCTTGGAAAACACATCTATACTCACCAAGGTAGACAGCGCCTAAATTTTTTTGCATCAGTCACAACATAGACTCCCAAGTTTTGGTCGCTATTTCCCTATGTCTAGAGAAGAGGCCATCTAGTTGTCACTTACGAACCTAAATCCACTAAGTCTTAGAATCTGATTACTTACCCAGCTTCTTTCATTTCTGTTAAAAGAAGGGATGTGCTGTTACTCAACCACACTCATACTTAGTCCTGAAAGATGATTAAGAGAGTATGCACAGGGAAGCAGATATGAGAGAAGACATGCCATTCAGGTGTTTTATTTAGGACAGATTCAGCATCTAGAGTCATGGGCAGAAGGAGTTACAGAAAGGAAGAGTCTGAATAATTTGGGGTTTTGCTTGTTTGCCACATGGGAGATTGAGCCCAGGCCCTCGAGTATTCAAGGAAAGCACTCTATCATTTAGCTACCAAAATTTGCCCTGGGTAAGCTTTCTAGCCATATAAATGCTCCTTACAAAAGCAGTGTCTGTGATAGCTCTAAGTTCCCTTTTATCGCTTCATTCCAGCCGCCCTACTGGTGACGTGTGGCCCAACTGTTTCCTTTCAGTATTCAGTGCACAGTCCTTCAACAGACCTGCTCACGCTAGCCTTCAGCCCAGACCAGAGCGCTAGCTACTTCCTGTGCACACTGCATTCTACTTCTGTTTGGGACAGGCTCATGTTCTTTCTCCTATTGGTCAACAGGAAACACTGGTGAAGGACTGGGTACACGCCAGGCCCTGTGCTAGGCACGCCACAGTGAACAAGAGAGAAATGGCTCCTACCCCGAGGGAGCACACATTCTGAGAAGATGGGCAATGACATAACTGCATGTGAGCTACATGCCACGAAGCAAACAAATGTGGAGGGAAGAGAAAATGATAGGCGCTAAATACTTAAAGTGACTGGTGTGGAAAGGGATCGCTGAAGAACAACATTCAAGCTGAGACCTAAACAACAAAGAATCGGCCGTATGAAGAATAGTTAGTATAAAAAGAACAGCACGTACAAAGACAGAAGGAGCTGGTCTGTTCAAAGACCTGGATGGCAGTCAATGTAGCTAGCGTCCAGTGAAAAGTGAAGAACCACACGTGATGAGACTGGAGAAACAGATGCCAGATTACACAGGGCCTTGGCTACTTAAGCTCGGGAGGTACTGAGGGCGTAGACCAAAGTGTGCTAGCGAAGATGGAAGACAACAGGAAAAGACACCTTCTGTTGCTAGAATTGACAGGCCTTGCTGATGGACTAGATGGCAAAATGCAAAAAAAGGTAGGTCTTGAAGTTACCTTCTAGGTTTCCTGCTTACACACCCAGCTGAATGGCAGTGTACTTACTGAAATAGTGATGAGCGGGTATTTGGGCACACTTGGAGTGAAAAGCCAGGCTTCGAGCTGGAGCTGTAGAGTGCTTCCCTAGTATGCATGAGGCCCTGGAATCAACCCCTAGCACCACAGCAGAAAAGGAGAAGAAAGAAACAGGAAAAGCTAGCACATGTGGAATTACCCATAAACGCTGTGAGAACCATGGTCAGAAGAGACAGAGGATAGTTACATGAGTCCAGGGACATTAGCAGAAATGCAGAGTTGACAACTCACCTGTCACACACAGTTTTTAAGAAAATGTTCAAAGATCAAGATTACATGCCAAAGAAATGTAAATCAAAATTGTATACCTTTTTCTATTTAACTAATTGAACTTTCTAGTGTTAACATCCAGGACTTGTGAAATGGGAAATACTTTAAGACTTCATTCTTGTGGAGGGCAATATTGTTGCCACACATCAAGAGTCTTAAAATATTCAAAGAGGAATCTATTCCAAGCAAACAGTAACCAAAGGAGTACAAATGTTTGTTCATAGCATCACTTAGAATCACACACACACATCAAAAACAAAACAAACAACAAGCAAAACCATACCCCCAAATGCAAGCTAACAAAACAAAACAGGATCTAAAAACTTGACAATAATAGTTTAAGTGATTATGGTACAACTATAGAATAGAATATTACAAACCATCAAATATGGCTTCAAATGACAGGGGAAATGCTCACAATATTAGTGTTTTAAAACCAGGATAAAAAGCTGCATTTACAGTATTGTTCATAATTTATTAACTAAAATAACTATATATCTGAATGAAAATACAGCAGAAAGTTAACAATGACATCTACGAATGCTAAGATTAAGGCTTATTTTTGATTTAAAAATGTTTTGCAAATTTTTCAACAATGTGTAGTATTGCTTTCACATTCAGGAAGTCTACAGCTTCTATTTTTAGAGATCTTTCATCTCCCAGGCTACTGTGTTCTGAACCTTTGCCTCGTCCTCCAGCCAGCTCGTGTCACTCCCTTACCTCTCTCCATCTCTTCTGCTTTTTTCTGGGGGTAACTGTCGGGACACAAACGTCACTGCCTTAGCTTCTGATCTATGCCTATGGGCGGCCAGTCCAGAGTGTCAGAGAGAGGGTTCTGGAATCCATTTTGTCTCAGTCTAGCCCATGGTTTTGAAAAATCATTCCCTGTAACTTAACTGTTCCCTACCTACATTTTATTACTCTTCACACCCTTAGCACCCGAACTTGAGAAATTCCAATTTTCCTTTCCTCTGTTTTCTGCGTGTTTCCGTGTGCACATGTGCCATGAAACAATACTGGTGCCTTTTGGGTGCTAGGCTGACTGTATTTACCAGCTCACTGTCTGTGTCTACCACAATCAAAGCTGCGCGACTGCGCTGACTTAGGCTGGTTTTCTAACATCCAGAACAGTCCCCGGCATTCATGAAAGGCTTCATAACTATTTGTCAAATAGCCTAATTCTCAACCTTCTAAAGTCCAAGCCTGACCTCTCTGAGCTTCATTCTGTCGGACATCTCTACAGAGATGTCTTGTAGGTACTGCAAACTCAATCTACCACAGTACCAATTTTACACTCTCCCCATCCTGATTTACTTTATAACTTAAATTTATTTTTACGAAATATTTCAGAATTTCATACACACATACTGTGTATTTTGATCATATTCACCCCAAGTCCTCCCAGATTCACTCTAACTCCCCCTCCAACTCCTTGTCCTTTTATTTTTTATTTATAACCCAACTTTGCTGTCTATTTACTCATGGGTGCTGAGCCAATTTCTGCTTCTTCACCATATTCAACTGGGACCATTGTTATTTAATTTCACATAGGACTGAACCTGAGGCTTAGATAGGCTAAATAACTTACCCCAAAGTCCAATGATCTGTAAGGAAAGCCGACACTCAAACCCAGAGCTCCGATTCTGTGATCTTACTTTTAACCACAAATATATAACTCCACCTGACCGTGAATGCCTACTGTGCCAGCCACTGAGCTGCACTAAGAGCTTTATATGTATGTCTGTTAGTCTTCCATACAATAATCTATGAAAGGGGACTTATTATCTCAATTTTAGACCTGGGGAAATGAAGTGATTTGCCCCAAATCCCAGAGTAACTAATGATGGAGCCGGGACTCAAACGCCCTCTCAAGCTTGCTCCTTCCCCATCACATCCCAAACTCTCTCTGATGTGAGCCCCACTCTTCATCATTAGTTCTGCCCACTCCCCACCACCATTTTGCTCTAGCCTTATTTTGCTGCTTGGGAGGGGACGCTTTTTCTCTTTCCATACAGCCCAGCTCCAATACTGTTTATCTAATGCCTTTGTGGCTTGAATGACACTGTTACTTCGTTGGGCTAACCCCTCCTCTCTCCTTCCTCGGGCTAACATTTCCACCTCAGAACAGAAATCCCCTTTGCTGGGAGCCTGCTCTTCTCCCTGTTCCCTGGACCTCTTTCTTCAGAGCGCCCATACATCTCTCCTCGTACCATCTTATACTCGCATTGTTTCTATGCCACCTGCCCACACCAGAGCACAGTGATCACCCACATTCATACAAACACCCAAACAGGTTGCATCCCCAGTGCTTAACTTTGTTCTTAGACACTGAGCATTCACTGAATTTTTTTTTGTTTTGTTTTTTCGAGACAGGGTTTCTCTGTGGTTTTGGAGCCTGTCCTGGAACTAGCTCTTGTAGACCATCACTGAATTTTTTTAAATCTAAGAATAAACAATATTAAGGTCACACGATGCTCTACCTGGACTATAATTAAGGACATTACACATCTCAGTTTGTACTCCTGAAGAGAACTGCTCAATAAGTAGAACAGAATACTTTCTACATCTGTGATATTTACCCCATACAGACAGTATATGTACGGACATGGAAAAAGTCAGGATATACTTTGCTAATCCTGAAGGTCAGTATAGTAAACACCGCTACTATCGGCAACTATAAGGTGTGTGCTGGGGGGTGTGGAAATCCTGCAGTTTAGGTATAACCCCCTCAACAATGGCAGAGGCTTCTCAAGACTCTGGAAAGTTTGCTTTTACCATGGCCTATGTTCAATAAAGAACCATGAGAATGGCATACACCATTCTGCAGTCCACACACACACACACACACACACACACACACAAACACATGCACCCCAACAGCACTGCAGCCCTCAAATTACAGTCATTGACCCACCTCTCTATTTTAGCCTGTCTTTGAGATGCCATAGCAACGAGATTTGGATAGGCCATGGAGGTGCTAGCAGTGTTATTTTCAGCTGAGTTATTCTTGGTTTGGGGTAGTTGAAACTCTGCCACATGATAGCAATGACACTGAGTTAAGAAATTTAGGAAGTGTTCTCGAGCCCGCTGCAAATGATCTAGACGCTTGCTGGGGTTGACTTGTTTCATGGTGAGAGCTCCTTGCAACGCTGGCACCATCAGGTACTTCAGGTCGGTGGAAGCAATCTCTTCCAAATCTTCATTGCGGCTGGAAAGAGCAAAGAGGAGGCCGTGAAGCCTGGCTGAGCATTAAACTGTGGCTCTTGCTTCTGGGGAAGGACAGTTTGCAGAGGGAAGACAGCATTGGCCAGATTAAAAGAAAGTGGCTGAGTTTGCATACCCAAGGCCGAGCAGTCAGCCGTACACTAGGGAGCATTGTCCTGGGATATTAACCATCTCAGAAGAGATGTGGACGTGAAAAGAATGCAGACAGAGTGAGCAAGCAAGAACCACGCGAGTTTAGCCTTAAAGGTCCTTTCCACCCAGGCGCAATGGCCCCACCCTTGCTAACCAATCATGCTCTGCGGTTACTACCCTCTCCCCCATACCTGAACAAATCAAGTTCCGATAACATTCCAGAAGCCTTCGCAAGGAGGTCCAGTCCTTTGGACACCTTATCCTGGATTGTGCGGGAGCCGGAGGGTTCAGTTGCTACTTCCACTTCCTCCAGAAGTTTTTTGCTGGTTTCGAAGAGCTCCGGAAGCCGCGGCAGCAGTAACTCGTCTTCAGACGCTGCCATCTTGTGGGAGAAAGAAACCCGGAACAATTCTGACCGAAGTCAAAGGTAAACTCAGTAAAGAGCCCAAAAGGTCTCACGACACAGGAAACAGTACATCATTGGCCAATTGCTTGTTACCAAAGTGTCCCAAATGACTTCTGGGAGTAGTAGTTTACGGGCCCTGGCAACCGTTTCTATGGACTCATTTTCAGCAGTCAGCCTGTTTTAAAGTTGTAGAAGCTGTTTTACTGAAGATGAGCTCGAGGAGGCCAGAAGTGGACTAACGAGTTCCCAGGACTCTGAGACCCGGGAGTGGCGGGGTTGAATTCCTAGCGCTAGCCAGCGTGAGAGGGCGACCGTGGGTGCGGTGCGTGTTGGGTCAGCTGCCGGCCTTTCCTCGCAAGTCAAGTCGGTCCCCAAATAGAGTCCAGGCACCCAGGGGCCACTCTCTTAGTTCGCGGGTTTGCTTGCCCTAGCGGGCGCCTGCTCCCTTCCGTCTTCCGTCCCCACCACTCTTGCTTGCTCCCAACCAATCCTCACCCGCCGGTTCCCCTTCCCGCCTCTGTCCCCACACACTCGGATGCTCTTTGTGGCGGCACCCTATGAGGCCCCTCTCTTTGATCCCGAAAGTTTGGAAACTTGCAACTCCCACCTGCCAACAGCCGGCTGACTTTCTTTCTTGTCACTTTCTTCTGAAGTCACACTTTACTTCTGGCAATCGTTAACTCTTGTTCCCCGTGCTCCGTGCCTTTCAGCCAGCCGACAGGTTTTTTTTTCTGTGCATGCATACAGCACGGATCACCTGCATTAGTAGCTAGTGATTTACAAATCTACCTTACCAGAATGAATCTGATACGTTCTAGTTGGCTTGAGTACTAAGTTACCCAGAGTCATCATGATACGAATAGAAAATAAAGTGATCTCTTTGAGAAGCAGAATTGCAGAATGGCGCTGTTTATTAGGTGGCCACCTAGTGCTTAGATGTGGCTATTTTAAATTGAGATGTGTTGTAAAAAGTAAACTATACCTCAATGTCATAATCAAAACATGTAAAATATCTTAACATTTTGGCTACATGTTGAATGACAATATTTTTTGAGACAAGGTCTCATGTAATCCAGGCTGGCCTCGAAGGAGGATGACCTTTAACCTCTGATCCCATATGCTGAGGTTATAAGAGTGTGCCACCGTATTCCGTTTGTGTGGTTCTGGGGGGTCAAACCTACACAACCTACACCTGCATCCTTGCCAAGCGTCCTACCAACTGAACTGCACTCCCAGCGCACCACCCCAATAATATATATATTTGGATATTCAGTTATGCATTCTTAAAAATAAATTTTGTTTATTTTTCAAAATGCGTGCCAACTAGTTTCTTCCTTCCTTCCTTCTTTCCTTCCTTTCTTTTGAAACATGTTCTCAAACTTGCTATATAGACAAGGATGATATGGAACTTCTGATCTTCGGTTTCCACCTCTTGAGTGATGCTAATACCTTCCTACTGGTGCAGAGTACAGTCATACCTGGTTTATTTGGTGCTGGGGATTGAACATAGAACCTTGTGTCTACTACATTCCTGGTCCAATATATTTAAAGTAAATATATTATACATCTATTAGTGTTAATTATTGAACGTGTGCCTGTAATGTACATGTGTTTAGGCACACATGCCAGGTCACATGTGCTGAGGTCAGAGGGCAGCTTTGGAGAGTCCGTTCTCTCTTTTCACCTTCACGTGGATTCCAGGATCAAACTCAGGTTGCCAGGCTTGTGCAGCAAGTGCCATTATCTGCCATCTGGCTGGCTAGAAATTTAAAGTTACATTTGTGGCTCTCATGTTCCTGTCATACCGCATCGATGTAAAATAGAGCTCCAGAGCTTTGAAGGAAAGCATGTCTTTGCTTTGAGCAAATAGTTCTAAGTACATATTGATTAAGTTCAGGCACTCTCTGAGTTGTCCTAGGAGATTTAAGTTAAATAGAAGACACACTGTCTGCCCCCGAAAATAAACCTTTTAAACTAAATATGGATGAGAAGGGATTTTTTTTCATATAAAAATAACTAGAGGAGAATGTAGGGCAGCATTGTACTGCAACCAAGACATGACAAATCACTCCACTCTTCCAGATAGTTCATTCTGAAGGCTTCTTTTAATTTTTTTCAACTTTATTTATTTTGGGGGGCACATATGTTATGTTGCAAGTGCGCACACACGTGTGTGTGTGTGTGTGTGTGTGTGTGTGTGTGTGTGTGTGTGTAGGTCAGGACAATTTGGGGGAGTGATTTCTTTCCACCATGTGGGTCTTGGGGATTAAACTCAGGTCGGCAGACTTGAGAGCAAACACCTTTACCCACTGAGCCGTCTCACTGGCCCTACAGATGGCTTCTTAGATAAGACTTACAGTCACGATTTGGAAGTAGGGATCCTCAAAAATCAGGAAAAAATCTACATAGAAAATAGGTGACTCAACCAACCCATTTGTGACAAAGCTAATGTCTTCTGAGTTCAAATGTTTCTACTAGTCAGCCTTCAGTTGGGATGGAAAAAGGGGGAGAGATGACTCAGCAGTTAAGAACATTTCCTGCTCTTCCAGAAGACTCGAACTCAGCTCCTAGTACCCATGTCAGGTGGCTCACAACTTCCTGTAACTCCAGCTCCAGATTACCAAATGCTCCCTCTTCCCGATTTCACATGCACTGCACACACCTGGCACACATGCACGTGCACGCGCGCGCGCGCGTGCACACACACACAAATAAAAGAATAAAGATAGAGAAAGCTTTTCACGTGAGATGAACGAATTGGCAACAGTGCTTTGCGAGAGTGAGAGGGAACCAGGGCCTAAGTAGAGGCTGAAAAGGTTACCCAGTCCAATGAGACTAACAACCCTGCCTTGCCAAGGCAGAGGGACGCACTTGTGAATTTCCCAGGTGATTTTCTGATACTTTGTGTCACCTTAGTAAACTGATGTTTCAGGGTTAACCTTTGCCAGAAATACAGAAATGGTAGATGATATTTGTGGAGGAGCCTTGGAAACTTAGCAACTGTGACACTGGAGATAAACTGTTTTTCTTCATGTGTTTGGATTAAGATACACTTTTGCTGTTTCCTAAGAGGGGAAAAAATACACAGAATTGTGATTTGGTTCTGACCGTTGTGAGCCACTTCCTTTGGAGCGTTGCTAACTGCTTTCTGAGTGCCTATTATATATGGGTTCTGTCATTTTAAGCATTGTATTTCATGATGATATCAACGTTTTAAGAGTTAGAAAAAAGTAATAAAAATGAGTTGTTTGTTGTGTTTCTCTGCATAAAACACTTTATCATATTAAGTTCCTGTTGAGATGAGCGATTTACTACATCATGTTCGTTTAGGGAAAGTACAAAGGCCCTTAAAATTCAAGAAAACATACTGGTATTTAAACACTGTGGTAGAATGAGTCCTTTCCAAGACAAGCTTTAGAGAGGTCTACAGGCAGCTTTGAATAGATCAGGCAGATTCTTGCAAACTCAGAACCTTTCCCCAACCTGCACAGCGGTGTTCCAGGCACCTCTGAAGGACGAGCAGTTAACCTTACACAGCCCCATTGCTTTGCATAGGAGGAACTGGAAGCTGGAAGGGGTTGGACTACTTGCTCAAGGTCACACAGCTAAAATTAACTGAGTTGTAATGAAGGAAACTGGAGCCTATGAGACGAGGAAGACTAGTAGAACATATTTGAAGCATCTATGAATGACCGTGGAAATGAAATTATCTTCCGGGGCCTTTCCCATGTGACTCCATTATAGAGATGATGGATGGTCATTTATCATGTTGACTCTTACCACGGACAGACTTAAAAAAACAACAACTGGATAACAGCTTGTGTGATTCATGAGAGGAGTGTTATAGAGCAGCTCCTCCCTTGCCTGTGTAAATTCATACGTCTGGCCATTGGGAACCTATTGGACTTTAGAGAGGTCTCTGGCTGTTTTGTTCTAAGCGGGTGTTAATCAACACTGCGGTGTAGTTCTCTGAAAAACCCGCATCTGTGCTGAAAATTCCAGCCAGTCCTGCCTGATTTGGGGCAGAGGACATATTGTAGACCAAGGAACAAATGATTCAGAGTGATTGTTAGCTCTCTTAACCTCTGTATCCGAGTATTAGGGAAAATTGTGGGATGCACTGTTCAACTTAGCTGAGCAGTAGCTACTACCAAGGTTGAAGCTATGGGTATAAAGTACCATCTCGGAGACATACAGACTGTACTTCCCGCTCTGTTGTGGGGTGCTCGCCTACCTGCTATCCTCACCAATGTGTTTGACAAATGGATTTATTTGTGACTTTCTTTTGTTCTTTGACAGTTACCATTTGTGCAACCTCTTCCACACTGGGCCATTTTATTAAGGGGAACCTGGATTTGCTTTCTTGTGTCGTAGCCACTGACGTGTAGTTCAGAATAAACTATCCCTTACTTCCTTTGGAGTGAGAACTGTGCTTTGCCTCCGCACCACCCATGTTTGTGTCTTTAATGGCAGCAGTAGCACTAAATGACATCAAATTGTGTGCAGTGTAATGCCAAGACCCCAAACCAGGCTGTAGCTTTCTCAAAAGAACTCTTCGTGCTTACCAAGGAAAGTCTCTTCACAAAGTGTTTTTGGAGACTTGAATCTCCCTGCCTAGTCCAAAGAATTTCATGAAAGGAAAAAAAAATTGCCCAATTCAGGGGCAACTACATTAAGTGCCTTTTACAAATTCTGTTTCTATATGTAACTCTGAGAAACGTGATGTATTTCTCAAACGACCCGCATGACCTGGTTTAGGGTCCCACATCTACTGCTGAATAGCTGTGTTATCTCAAAAACATCTCTTTCATTTTTCTAGACGTATGTGCTACTTGAATGTCAGGCACTGTGGATTTGAAGAGCACCACTCAAAGTATGAGACCTCAAAGGGTCTATACATCAATGGAAGAGTCCAAAGTAATTTGCTAAGTATTTAAAGGAAGATATGTTAGAAGAATGATGAGGAGAGGTTTGGCTGTAGTAGACATGTTGTTAAAGGTCATTCCCCCTAACGTGACCTCAAGGCTCTCTCTTTTCTGATCTGCCTGCTGACTTTCTTTTCTTTTGTGTTTCTTCGGGGATACTAAGCAGGATTTGTGGCAAACTCCTAACTCCCTATCACGTTCTCTTAGGCCTTCAAGTATTTACTTGGTGTGTGCCTTTTGCCCTCACTGCTCTTCTCCCCAGGCAAATCTGTTCACTGCTCTTGACTGAATTCCAAGATTATTTCCCCCGGCGGCAGCACTTCTTTACTCTGCCTCTCTCTAGATCAGGCAGGTCTGAAATTCAGTCTCTTTCTTCAACCTCTTGAGTGCCAGGATTAGAGCAGAAACACTTCTGTTGGTTAGTTTTATGCCAACTTGACCCAAGTTAGTTATTTGGGGGGGGGACGACTCTGAATTGAGAAAATGCCTCCATGAGTATTGCGTGTAAGCAAGTCTGTAGGTTGTTTTCTGAATTAATGATTGATGTGGGAGGGCCGGCCCAGTTCTCTTGGGGGCAGTGTTACCCCTGGGCAGATAGTCCTGGGTGGCATAAGCGAGTGCCCGAGCAAGCCAAGGGAGCAATCCTGTAGGGAATGTTTCTGTTTGGCCTCTGCTTCAGCTCCTGCCTCCAGGTCCCCACCTAGAGTTCCTGCCCCAACTTTTCTCAGTGATGGGGTGTGGCCTGAGAGTTGTAAGTGGAAAGAAACCCTTTCCTTTCCAAGTTGTTTTGATCATGGTGTTTGATCACAGCAATAGAAACTAAAGACAGCATTTCTTTCTTTTTTCTTTTTTTGTTTTCGTTTTTCGAGACAGGGTTTCTCTGTGGCTTTGGAGCCTGTCCTGGAACTAGCTCTGTAGACCAGGCTGGTCTCGAACTCACAGAGATCCACCTGCCTCTGCCTCCCGAGTGCTGGGATTAAAGGCGTGCGCCGCCACCACCACCCGGCCAGAGCAACATTTCTTGATCTTCCTTCTGCAGGTGAGGTCTTGCTCTTAGCTCCTTCGCACACCTTCCATACTGGACACTGAATCTCGGGCCTGCATTCCCAGCCCTCGTCTTAGCTCTTACAGCATCTTACTCTGCTCTCTGAAATGGTACTGGATTGTGGTTATCTTTAGTCACATCTATCTCTCAGTAGACCTAGGGGTCTTGGAGGCCAGGGAGTATATTCTCCAGCTTGATTTATCCCATCTCAACACCTGCCACCTGTTCAGGAGGGACACAACGAAGAATGAATGACTTTGCATAATAATAGTAACACCTAAGCTCCAAGTGCCCACTCCTTGACGGTGGCGTCTGTGCTAAAGTACTCCATACACATGTTCTCAATTCTCACCAGTACCATGAGAAATAGGTGCTGTCATACCCCTGTTGGACAGAGGATTAAAGTGTGGCTCAGAGAGGTTAATGTAATCAGCTCAATAGATAATGCTACCTTCAGGCAGAATCAGTTCTCAGATCTGCTCCAGGGCCTATGCTCGTCAGCACTACGCTCTCCTGCAGAAGGAGACAAAGACAAAGAATGTACATTTCCTAGGTACATAGAAAGTAAAAGGAACCAAGCTGAATGGTTAGGGTGGCTCATGCTAGCTAAGGCGCTTCTTAGATAAGGGGCCTAAATCAGGCCCCACTCCCCGCAACCATTCCCAGCTTGCTCGGCTTGCTTCCTTACAGGTGCTGGCATCAGGTGCCCTGACTACCGCTGCTCACAGTGGGCTGAGCTCTCTCACATCAATGAGCAGTCAAGAAAATGCCTGCAGGCCAATCTTAGGCATCTTCTCAATTTGGAAGACACTTCCCAGGTGACCAGGGCAAGGTGTTTGATTTGGCTAAATAGTTATCGAGCGCCTTTTATATGCCAGGCGTTGTGCTGGCTGCTATGGTAGAAATAAGTGTGGGCTTTACTACCAGAGCTGCTAACAATTACATGAGGGGAGAGACTTCAGTGTCGAGGGGTAGATGCTTTTATAGCCATACCCAGGGCTTTCATGGGGAAACACCCATGAGAAGGGTTTGAGTGGGGTGCTAAAGGAAGGCCTTTCATTGGAGCCCAAACTAAGTCTTGAATGATGACAGTATATGCAGGGAATCTGGAGAATTTCAGTAGTATGAGGCTTACTGATGGCAGTAGCAAGAAAGAGATGACTTCTGCACTTGCCATACATTTTCGAGTGTCTGCTATCTTCAAAACACTGAGTAGAATAGACAAAAATTCCTGCCTCCACAGACCAGGAAAGACAAGCTAGAGCTACTGTATCTCCCCTATTTGTAGAGTAAGCTTTACCGAGTTTAGATAATGTCTGGACTGCTTCAACCAACAGACACTGAAGAGTTTCCAGTGGATTCATTAGTTCAGTCTTCCTGATCCTGTGAGCTAATTCTACCGGAGGATGCGTGGACACTTGTAAAGCTAAATAGAACATCTGTATTGCTGGCCAGCAACTGCATGAAAACTCACTCAAATTATGCAGCGCCTCGCCTCGCCATCCTTTGTCTTTTATGTACAAGTGAACATAATGTATGCGCACATCCTGATTGACACATTCTGGATAGCAAGAACAGTTAGCAAGGAGCAAAACTACAGAAGCCAAAAAAAAAAAAAATCCCAAACAAACAACAAAAAAAACCCCTCAAAAAACAACAAGGCTAGTACATTTAGGACTTTTCTGGATCTTGGAACTATGGGTTAAGGTCTTTGATAGATTAGATCTTTGTTTCTATTTTTGGCAGCTGTTGGGGCTTCTGTGTTGGGGCTTCTGTGTTGGGTCCTAAATTCAGAATGGTGTCTCCAACATGGTTTCAGTTGTGCTAGGGTCTTGCAGTTTGTTACACCCAAGTATGCAGGCACACTAGAGACACAGAAGATGAGTTTATGTCATCTATCAAAACCTCTACTAGTTTCTAACATCATAGTTAAAAATCTTACTGCCACCCTTTCTTTATCTGTTGCTATGGAGATAAGTTGCTTTACTTCTCTAAGTACCGTACCCCCACCTTTAAGTGACTCTCAGGGAGGCCCCTATCCATCTCCATGGAAATGATTCCATGCACCCCAACCTTTCTTCCAAGTCACATCCTTTCTCCTCAGGCTGTCACCATAGAAACTGAATGCCCCTCTTCTCCAGTCATCTCCATGGTGACCCTCTTAGATTTAAGTACCCTCAGGATATCACCAGGTTCATTGTATGCTAGAGTTTTAGCACTCTGTCTGTGTGTGTGTGGGGAGGGGGGGAGGAGGTGGGGTGGTTTCCTGCAGTAGCTGCAGTTTTATCTGTCCCAACTGTGAAGGCACAGCGCTCCTTCTCCCAGCAAAGGGGGTAAGGAAATTCTTGGCTTAAAGAGGACTGACTGTACCAGGTACTGGGCTAGGCACTTAGCATACTGAAGTTCCTAACTAGCAGTTCTGTAGAGTCGGAGGCAGAGGTCCCCTCTTGCCCTCACCCCCCCACGTCCCTCAGAGAAACGAGGAAGCAAGCAGATTTTATTTCTATTATTCTTTGCCGTGTGGCCTTGAACAAGTAGCCTCTTATCTCCATCCTCATTTCTCCCACTTGTAGAATAAGTGTTGGGAGGAACTGTCATCTTGAGCATCCTCTTATTAAAGTCAGCTCACAAGTAGCTCTCTCAGTGAGGAACTTCTTTTGCAGGCACAAATGCTAGCAAATCTGTTGAGTTTTTTTTTTTTCTCCACTTGATTTTTTAAAAACTGAAATGGCGCAGGTCTTCACACTTTTTTTTTTTGTTGTTGTTAAATGTAACACACTAAGTTTCTTGTTTGGAATTTCTCATGGGGTTTTGTTTTTGTGCAGGGAGCAGAGGAACCCCCAGTGAGTAAAATCCTGATTGAATATGTGTTTTGGCATGGGTATGGCTGTTGAGGTCTCCAAGACTGATTGGGGCATGGAAACGGGTAAAACTGTTACTCATATGGGGCAGGTTCAAGAGAAATGGCAAAGCTTTGCTCCGGAGTCCGATTATGAATGGTTGATCAGTGTGGGCAAAGAGTAGCAACTGTGCCTTTCTCCTCTCTGCTGTTTACAGCCTGAGACTGCTCACTTACAGAGACCTCCTACTGGGACTAGCCACTCTCCCCAGGGTCCAATTCCAGGTTGCAATGGTAGGGACAGTGGTAGCAGTATTGGAGTGGTACCAGCATCATTAGAGGACCCCACCTGATCCCAGTTTCACTGTATCTCTGTGTCTGTCCATTCTTCATTCCTTTGCTGTCCCTGGCCAGCGTCCAGGGACCCAAGCCCAGCTGATGCGGTATTTTCATCTTAAATTCCTATTTGGAAATAGTTCACAGAAAGTTACAGAGAGGTCCTGTCCTTACCCTCCTCTTGCCAATATCAGAATCAGCCTACTGACCTTGATACAATCCATAGAGCTTGTGGCAATTATATGAGCTTTATGTTAACTCACTCATCTGTGTAGGTGCACATGCTGGTATGGCTCCATGTTGTGAGAGCCATAGGGAAAACCAGGAATGTTAAACACGTAATCGTATTCTTTCAAAGGGAGAGATTCGGAACCCGTTATCTACCCAGAAGGCTGGGAGCAGACGTGGTTAATAGCCTGGTGACCTTTTCGATACCTGAGTGGCTAAGACCACACCAGATCGTCCCCAAGGCCCTTATTATGAGCTTGTCAATCTAAAGAACCTATCTTTATGGAAGATGTCACATGTACATTACATCTATTGAACCGATCTTCACGGAAGGTGTCACATGTACATTACAAAGAGTTTTGATATAGTCACCACTTAAGTTTTATTGTGCACAGGGGACTGAGCTAATTATCACCAGGAAAATTTTCACCAAATTGTGTTGTGCTTAAATATGCCTAATATAAACTTTACGAGGTCAGACTCACAAAGTTTGAACCAACACAGGCTAAGTCATGTTGAACCGAAATATTTTCTTGCCTCCCACAGATCATTACTTTGGCCATGGTGGTTGCAGAGACCCCTGCACTGTGTGGTAATACCACACCTGGAGATTCAAGTATCTATGACCACAGTGAAGATGCAGAACCGTGTCATCACAAATATTTCGTGTGTTGATTGCTTATTTATTGCTAATGGGAATTGAGCCTAGGGCTTCACAGTTGCTAGGTATACACTCCGCTGCTGAGTTTCATCTGTGGCTCTTTTTAAATGTGTGTGTGTATATATATATACCAATCCCAGTTCCCACTCCCTCCTTACTATCCCACCCCCTATCCACTCCTCAGAGAGGGTATGGCTTGCCATGGGAAGTCAACAAAGTCTAACACATTGCGTTGAGAAATGTATCCCTCCAAAGAAAATGGGTTCCAAAAAGCCAGTACAAGCAGTAGGGATAAATTCTGGTCTCACTGCCAGTGGCCCCACAATCTGCCCCAGCCATACAACTGTCACTCACATTTAGAGGGCCTAGTTTGATCCTATATTGCTTCCCTTGCTATCACGCTGGAGTTGATGAGCTCCTATTAGTTCAGGGAAGCTGTTTTGGTGAGTATCCCAATCATGGTCTTGACACCTTTGCTTATTTTATTGCTTTTCCCTGTCTTCGACTGGACTTTGGAAGCTCAACCCAGTGTTCCGTGTGGATCTCTGCATCTGCTTCCATTAGTTGCTGGATGGAGATTCTATGACGACATTTAAGATAGTCATCAATCTGATTACAGGAGAAGGCCAGTTCAGTCACACTCTCCATTATTGCTTAGGGTCTTAACTGGGGTCATCTTTGTGGATTCCTGGGAATTTCTTTAGTGCCAGGTTTCTTCCTAGCTCCATAATAGCTCCTTTAATCAAGACATCTCTTTCTTTACTCTCCTTCTCTGTCCTCCCCCCTTGTCAACCATCCTGTTCCCTCAATTCTCCTCCCCCTCCCCTTCTTTCCTCCTCTTTCCTTTCTGCCTTCCCTTCTCTCCCCACCCTGACATTCCCATTTTTTGCTCAGGAGATCTTGTTTATTTCCCCTTCCTAGGGGTATCCGTGTATGTTTTTCTTATGGTTCTCCTTGTTACCTTGATGTAGGATTCTCCTCTGTATGCTGTGAATACCATTGATTAATAAAGAAATCTGCTTTGGGCTGTGATAGGGTAGAGTAGAGCTAGGTGGGGGAAAACTAAACTGAATGCTGGGAGAAAGTGAGTCCAAGAGAAGCCATGTAGACCTACTAGAAACAGACAATGGAATTTTACCTGGTAAGCCACAGCCTCGTGGCAATACACAGATTAATGGAGATGGGTTAATTTAAGATATGAGTTAGCCAGAAATATGCTTAAACTATTGGCCAAGCAGTTTTACAAATAATATGGTTTCTGTGTGATTATTTTGGGAGTCTGGATGGCTGGGAAATGCACAAGTGGCCTTCCTGCTACATTACCTATCTTCTCTGGGGTTGTGGACTATAGGCTTGTTATACTTCACTTTATCTCTAATATCCACTTATGAGTGAATACATACCATGCTCATCTCTCTGAATCTGGGTTACCTTACTCAGGATGTTTTTTTTTCTAGTTCCATCCATTTGCATGCAAGTTTCAAGATGTTATTGATTTTTTACTGTTGAGTAGTACTCCATTGTGTAAATGTAGCATTTTTTCTTGGTCCATTCTTTGGTTGAGGGGCATCTAGGCTATTTCCAGGTTCTGGCTATTACCAATATTGCTGCTATGAACATAGTTGAGCAAATGTCCTTATAGTATGATTGTGCATCCTTTGGGTATATGCCTAAGAATAGTATTGCTGGGTCTTGAGGTAGGTTGATTCCCAATTTTCTGAGAAACTGCCATACTGATTTCCAAAGTGGTATATAAGTTTACACTGCCACCAACAATGGAGGAGTGTTTCCCTTACTCCGCATCCTCTCCAGCATAAGCTATCAGTGCTGTTTTTGATTTTAGCTATTCTGACAGGTGTAAGATGGTATCTCAGAGTCATTTTGATTTGCATTTCCCTGATGGCTAAGGAGGTTGAGCATGACCTTAAGTGTCTTTTGGCCATTTGAGATTATTCTGTTGATAATTCTCTGTTTATATCTGTATCCCATTTTTAATTGGATTATTTGGTATTTCAATGTCTAGTTTCTTGAGTTCTTTATATATTTTGGAGATCAACCTTCTGTCTGATGTGAGGTTGGTGAAGATCTTTTCCCATTCAGTAGGCTGCCTTTTTGTCTTGCTGACTGTGTCCTTTGCTTTACAGAAGCTTCTCAGTTTCAGGAGGTTCTATTCATTAATTTTTGTTTGTGCTGCTGTGCCCATGTGCTCATGGCTACTTCCCACTTTCTCTTCAATGAAGTTCAGTGTGGCTGGATTTATGTTGAGATATTTGATTCATTTGGACTTGAGTTTTTTGCAGGATGATAGATATGGATCTGTTTGCATTCTTCTACATGTTGACATCCAGTTATGGCAGCACTGTTTGTTGAAGGTGCTTTTATCCATTGTAAAATTTTAGCTTCTTTGTCAAAACTCAGGTGTTCATTAGGTTTGTGGATTAATATTAGGATCTTCTATTCTATTTCATTGGTCCACCTGTCTGTTTTTATGCCAATACCAAGCTGTTTTCATTGCTGTAGCTGTATAATAGAGCTTGATGTCAGAGATGGTGATGCCTCCAGAAGTTCCTTTATTGTACAGGATTGTTTTAGCTATCCTGAGTTGTTTTGTATTTCCATATGAAGTTCAGTATTGTTTCTGGCGCTTTTTTTAAAAAGTTGTTTTGAGACAGGGTCTTACTAAATTGCTGGGGTTAGCTTTGAACTTGACATTGTCATCCTCAGTCTGCTGAGTAGTTAGAATTGCAGAACTGCCCTGCAGGATTGGGCTCATAGTTTGCCCTTTAGTAACCACATTCGCCATTTTCCATCCTCTTATCCTTAATCCCTGGCAACCAAAATGCTTGTCTCCATCCCTATTATTTTGTTATCTCAAGAACATTGTAAATGAAATCCCATAGTATGTAACCTTATGGGTCTGGCTTTCCCCACCCCCCAGCACAGTGCTCTGGATTTATCCAAATTGTTGAGTGTGCCAATAGCTTGACCCTTTTGTATTACTGAGCACCCTTCCATGGTGTGGATATACCTTAGTTAATTGACCCACTTACCTGGTGAAGAACGTCTGGGTTGTTTCTAGATTTAAGAACAAAGCTGCTATGTTTCTGCATGTTTTTTATATGAATAAAACATGTCTTTAACTGAACAAACTTTCTAATTTTTTTTTTTTTTGAGACAAGGTCTGACTATGTAGCCCTGACTGTCCTGGAAATTGCTATGTCTTCAAACTCTCAGAGATCTGTCTGCCTCGGCCTCCCAAGTGCTAAGATTAAGGGTGTGCACCACTTTGTCCAGAAAACCATTCTAAGTTTCATGAAATTTGGCATCATACTTTCCTTTTGTTGGTTGCGTTTCTGATGTCACCTAAAACCTTGCCCTAGGTCTCAAAGCCTTTCCTATAAATTTGCATTAAAATGCATTTCTTTTTGTGCATGTGCAAGATGTGTGTATGTGTGTGTGTGCATGTAGATGCTTGTGCCACAGAATGTTTATGGAATTCAGAGAACAGTTTCATCGAGTTGATTCTCTCCTAGTACCTTCATATGGGTCCTAGTGAATGGGTTCAAGTTGTCAGGTTTGGGTAGCTCATGTGCTCACCTGCTGAACCATCTAATTGGCCCGCATTGTACTTTTTATAGTCATGGTTCATGCTGAATTAATATTTGTACAAAGTATGGTGTTTAAGTCAATATTTATTATTTAATTTTTAAAATATTAGTTTTTATTAAATGAATATTAACATCAAGTTTAAATTTAAATGTGTGTGTGCATGCATTTGTCTTTGTGTGTGTACATACCACCTGTATTAAAATGTCCTTAAAGGTCAGAAGATGGTGGTGTTGCTACTCTGGAGCTGGAGTTACAGGTGCTGTGGTCACCCTGTGTGGATGCGGGGAACCAAACTTGCGTCCTCAGCAAGAGTAGCAAGTGCTCTTGACTGCTGATCCATCTCTGTAGCCTCTTTTTTTGACTCCAGTTGTGCAGTTGATCTAGTTCCATTGTTTTGGAAAGACTGTCCTCCATGGGATTGCTTTTGTAGAAAATGCACCGATTATGGACGGACAGCTGTGGAACCTCCATGGGACAGAACTAGACTCTCTATGTGGGAGACAGTTGTGAAGCTTGGGTTATCTGAGGGGCCCCTGGAAGTAGGGGTGCAGGAGCTAGCTTGTTAGAGCCCTTTCTCTGTGAGGGGATGCCATGTTCAGACTTAACACAGAGGGGAGGGGCTTGGTCCTGCCCCAAGTGTGCTAACTGTGCCAAACTGTGTTGACTCCTCATGGGAGACCTTACCTGTTGGGAGGAGTGGATGGGAGGTGGGCTGCAGGGGAGATGAGGGGAGCAGGGGAGGGGTGGAAGAGAGAGCTTTGGTTGGAATGTAAAATGAAATTAAAAAATTAATTAATTAAAAAAGATCAGTTGGGCAAACGTGTGGCGGTCTATTTCTGGGTTCAGTTTTCTGTTCTATCTCTGTGTCTATTCCTATCAGTACTACAGAACACAGGCTTTTCAGACAGTGACACATGACAGTTGCTAGATCAGGTGACCCTGAGTAAATTACCACCCACGGCTTCCTGTCTCATCCACTCAGTACAAAAAACTGGGCCTCCAGAATCCCACATGATCTACCCTCTGCCTCCTTCACCGGGGTTCCTTTCCTGTCCTGTTGCTTTTCATCTTGTTCCCTCTGCTCCAGTCACACCGGCTTCCAGATTGCTCCTCAGTCACAATGCACTTGGCCCTACCTTCAGGTCCTTCCTAGGCTGTTTTCTCACCCAGAACCAGTTTCTTTCAGGCACCATCACGGCTGCCTCCTTTACCTCCTACTAGTCTTCGTCTGTTTTCCTTCAAATTGCAGCTTCTCTGCAGGTCTTTATTTAGAATGGAGACGGTTTTGCCTTTCCCTTTCTTTTTTCCTTCATAGCATTCACTATC
>NC_022026.1:23522096-23529148 GCF_000317375.1 Microtus ochrogaster
CTCTCTCTCTCTCTCTCTCTCTCTCTCTCTCTCTCTCTCTCTCCATATATATGTGCGTGTGTATGTATGTATGTATATTAAAATTAGATATGCCTAAATGCTCTCGCCTGTACAATGTAAGCTCGTTGAGATGAGATTTGTTTCTTTGTTTGATTCTATGCTATATTCTTAGTCTTCAGAATATTTTTATTATGAAACACCTTTGCTGAATAAAGAAATGAAGTAAGTTGGCAGATGGGTAGATGAATAAGTGAATGAAAAAACGCCTTGAGCCAGGACCCATTTTCCCTGCCTGTGCCTTAGACATGTACCCTTAGACCCAGTCGTTTGCTTCTCCGAGGCTGACCACCAGGTGGCAGTAGGAGCCCAACTTCTGAATCTCTACCCTTTGCCTTGCTCCACACCAACCCTTCACCCCATGCTTTTCTCCCAGCACCAGTCCGTCCAGCCCAGGTGACCAGGACTGTTTTCCCATTTTGTGTTGTTTTAACCTCCTCACCCTAAGTTTGGCTCACTGCCTTTGTGCAAACTCCTAACTCGGGCTCCGTCAGACCTGAAGCTTTGTATTTTTTTTTCCTTCTTTGGAGAGGTTCTCATCTGTTTTTCCCAAATCAACGTGTTCTCTATTTCAGATGGAAGAGCCTACAGATACTGGTCACTGTGGTGTCCCTAAGGTTCTATGTTCTATGTTCTCTAGGACAATAAGACAAGTGGCCCTCAAGAGACTTGACTTCTACTTTTTCAGCAAGCTTCTCTGAGAATTACTGTGCCCCTCAAATGAGTAAAGACCAAGTACTTCAGAACCATGGTTAAACCTTGACTAAGTTCTACAGCCCATCTCTTATTAACCTTGTGTTCTGGGAGACACTCACCAACTGACCTAGATCCTTAAGCCTTGGTTTTCTCAGCTGCAGGATGGGGATAATCATAGTGCTATACTCATGGGTAGGTGTGAGGAGTCAACACTGGCAGGATGCCTGGTGTAGGATAAGGTTCAGTTCAAGAAATTCCAGAGGAAGGATGAGAATAAACAAGAAGAGCCATGGTAGAAACTGGTCAGGGTGTAAATGTATGGTGGCAGGAAGACAACGGGGAGGGAGGAGCACGGGAAAGGTGAGAAGCCCAGGAATTCTGTCCCCAAACACATTACCTATTGGCTGCAACTCGCAAGACAGGTCAGATTATGCCAGCTCGTCATCTGGAAAGAGTATTCTGTTGCAGGGGGGCCTGCTTGTTTGTCTCGCTGTGCTGTCAGGCTAGCTTAGCCCCAAAATAACCACACAGAAACTGTATTAATCAAAACACTGCGTGGCCCATTAGCTCTAGCCTCTTCTTGGCAAACTCTCACATCTTGATTTAACTCATTTCTATTAATCTGTATGTCACCACGTGGCAGTGGCTTACCTGGAAAGATTCTAACCAGTGTCCATCTCAGGTGGAGGATCCATAGCGTCTCCTCTGACTCTGCTTTCTTCCTCCCAGCATTCAGTTCTGTTTCCCCGCCTGCCTAAGTTCTGCCCTATCAAAAGGCCAAGGCAGTTTCTTTATTCATTAACCAATGAAAGCAACACACAAACAGAAGGAACTCCTACACCAGTATTCTGGGAATAAATCATGGAATTTGCAAATAGAGGCATGAAACTCTAGCTATTTACAGCCATTTTAGCCACTGTAAATGATTATGACTGAAATGCAAGTTTCTCATCTTTAGAGGGAGGGATGACCCCAAAACAAAGACAGACAGACATACAGGAGCCAGATTGTAAAGGGCTTCAGGCTTCGGGTGAAAGAGGCCAAATCTCAACCTGTGGGGGAGAGTTTACCAAGTTTTAAACAGGGGAGCGAGTGACTGTGACTGACGGCTTGGGAGTCCAGCTGCCTTGGGAGGGGTAAGAAGGAGGCAGGGGAGAAACCAGGGGAGTTTAGCGTGAGCATGAATGGAGGTGCCGGGCTAGAGTTCCTGAGTTGTTTTCTTTGTTTTTGTTTTATTATCAGAGGATGCAATCAATAACCAAGCTTTTCCAGAAGCTTAGTTGAGAACTAGAGAAAATCTAGAGCCAGATAAGAGAGTAGAGTCATGGTGCGGTATAGGTTTTCAAAATCTGGATGAGAGTTGGGGCTCTCCTGCTGCCTATGGGGCCTAGTGCTAGTGGAAGTGGAGGCAGAGACCCCTAGGCCAAGGCCTGTCCTGGCTTCACCCTGATCCCTTATCCTTTGACATCCTGTATCTCTGAGCCAGAATACCATGATACAGGGCTGAATAACTACTATTTGTATGGACTAATTTTAAGAGAGACTAAACTTTTTACTTAGAGCTTGGGTTTTATAGTAAGTGATTTACAAATATTTGTGTTGAATCTGCATAGCAGCCCTGTGAAGTGGGTATTGGTATCTGTATTTTGCACAGGAGAAAACAGGCTCCCGGACGTCATGGAACTTGCTAAAGATTGTTAGGCTGGTCGTTGATGAACTCTGTGTGTTTTTACCTCAGACCCATTTTTACCCAGCAAGTCCTACTTCATGGGCACTGGGGACGGAGTGAGAAGAAAACTTCCTTAGTTAGCCCTCTCCCCATAGGAAATGTCTAGAAGTAGGTTCTCTCTGCTCTGGGTGGGTGCCCAATCTCCAAGGAGACAAGACTATTGGTAGGCAGCGTCCATTTTATGGAATGAGAGCCGGATTTCCTGTATTAGTAGTATCCTTTCTCTCCCTTAGCCAGGGAGCTGCTAGCACAGGAACTCAGCTTCACTCCCTCTATGGACAAGCCCTCTCTGACCCTTTCGTTGTTCTATCTAGAAAATAAGAGACCTGCCGGAGTGAAGTGGCCTCTGAGGCCACTTCCAGCTCTGGCAGCTAAGGATCATATTAATTGTGTTGCACTGTAGGATCACCTGATTCACTAGTGGGTAGAAACAAATTTCTGGTTGCCATAGGGAACAAGAGCTTTTTTGAGCTAGAAAAAGATAAACTCAGGGAGGCAAGATAAATAGCAGAAAGGGCATAGGCGTTGAACCAGCCAGACTCAGGTTAAAGTCCTCTACAGTAGCCATGTCACTGAGCTTCCCAAAGTTTCTGTTTCATCTAGTAGCAAAACCCAAATGCTAACCCAACCTCTTGGAGCAAAGAAACATTTGGCAGCACCGCAGGAGGTGATCAAGTCCTGCCTTTTCATTGCTCCCCCCTCAGTTCTGCTCCACTACTGCCCTAGCTCAAGGATGCTCTCCTCTTCTTCTTATCCAGCAGTCAGGGTGGATATTTTCTGCTTCCACGCTTCTCTGGCACGGTTCCCATGAAGTATGGGGCAGCACAACCTGGTTAACTCCTTTTAAGAGTAAGGGGAGATAGTGCCACTGAAGCCACACCAAGGCTTCAGCAATCGAACTTCAGAGGTAAGCAGCTGGAGTTTCTAGTCTCAGGTTCACTGGTTCTGATCCCTTATCCTAGAACCCAGCTTTCTAGGCCATGTCTTCTGGCTAAGCACAGAGCAGCCTAGTGCATGTGTCACATGACCAAACTTCCTTGATGTGGCTTGGTTACTGAGAAGGTGGCTAAACACCGCTCTTTGGAGAGTACATCCCTCTGACAATCACCTGATGGGCTGGTGCCTGGGACAGTTCTGAGCTTGTCTTTGCCATTGGACAATAAGTGCTTTCTGCAAACTGAGGTAGGGGCCTTAGC
This sequence comes from Microtus ochrogaster, assembly GCF_000317375.1. NCBI lineage: Eukaryota > Metazoa > Chordata > Mammalia > Rodentia > Cricetidae > Microtus > Microtus ochrogaster. The sequence continues at coordinate 23,525,775 of NC_022026.1, forward strand.
TGTTTTGCCCATGCTGCACAGGGTCTCCTGGGGCAGGAATTTCCTTTATTTCATCTCTGTCTTCAGTCTCCCCAATCGGCTACAGCTCCATTGGAGCCCCAATGTCCTGTAGTTTCCTTCAGTTGAGAAGTAGGATGGGTCACGCCAGTTTCTAGAGTCAGGCATGAGGCAGAACTGGCTTCCGGACACCTTTTGACCTCTGTTCCCACCAATCATCTAGTTCAGTTCAACCTGTCCCCTGACTACCTGGCCTCTCAACTCAAATACCCCATCTCTACCTTGAGTGATTGCCAGTTGGCTCTCAGAGGTAACTGAGTGGAATTGGACTGGGAGCAGTCAGGAGACAACATTTAACCTGAGCGTCTTTATCTTGGCATATCCAACCTGACCTAGAGATAAACCAACTGGCAGCAGTCCCAAGAGGCATTTTTGATAGGCTTCTTGCCCTTCAGCACCTGCGGATGGCCTGGAACTGTCTCCAGAATGTGACAGACAGCTACATCATGGCATCACCGGTTCTGAAGCCTGCTTTCACCCTCCACGGTCTTCTCTTGGTATCTCCGGATCTCTAGGAGAATCTTATTTCCCTTTTGTCTACCCGGTTCCTTAATATTATACAGACTGGGGGCTGTGAATTTGGGGAACAGAGACTGCCTGTGTTGGGAACACGGAGTATGGGAAAGAGCCCTTCTGTGGTACCTCTTTTCCTTCTAGGCCTTTAGGGCAGCCTTTCACATGAAGCATTTGAGATTTCAAAGGAACGTGCTAGGATTGTAGAAGTCAGACATCTTCCCAATATGCCACTGCTTCCTGGGTCTCTGGCAGCAGAGAGGTTTCCCACTGCCAGATCTGGGCCTTTGCTCTAATAGCCTGTAGGTCCCAAGGACAAGGTCTGGCCACATGAGCTTGGTTATTTCTAGAAATATTTTCACCACTGTTCTGCTAAGTTCCAATAGGAATATGTGAGTATGCCAAGCATGGATGAAGGACAGAGCATATACCTTGGCAGTTGCAACTAATGGGTGATTACAGTCTACCCTGTATGAGGCACGAACCCTTAGGCTACATGGATGTTGCCAGTGGTGACGGGCCTATTGGCTATTTGCTGCTGTCTGAACACCCCACTAAGTAACAACCATTGCTGGGCCCTTGCTTTATAGCTCCATAGCAATAAGATCAGCACGAAGCCTAAGCAGAAAATGAGGATGAAGGCTGTGAGGGGACCTTCAAGGTATGGCTAAAAACTCCTTGGGAAGGAAATACAGAAAGAGAAATAAGAAACAGGCACAGAAACATGAGGAGATCATGCACCTTCTTGTGTACAGAAGTAGGCATGCTGATCTCCTGCGGTCCACGTATGGCTGATACCTAGGGGATACTAAAGGGTTCTTATGAGTCTTTGAGGCAGTGTGCCACCAGGAAATGGACATGCGCATCTCCTCAGAATTGCAAGAGCCCTTTGCTAACATCTTTTTGTCCTCTTTCCTTCCTGAGTGGCCATCCTGCCTCTGCTTAGGCACTCCTCCCTCTCCTGACAAGCTATTCCCGCCACAGACAACGTTAACTCCTAAGATGGATGTTTTCTTCTCTTTGTACTAAGTAAAGACCAACATGCAGTCTTGGGTTCTAGCTTTATCTTCCAGGAATCCAGCTGGGAAGAGGTTCCCAATGCAGATACACACATTCTCTGACAGAAGACCGGGGATAAGAAGCTCAACATTCCTTTGAATGTTCTATTCCAGGCATCCCAAACTCTTTCAATAATCAATCTTCATGGCACTATTCTGTCAACAAATGTAACTTTTCTGTGGCTCAGTTTCCTCATCTGTGAAATGGAGATTAAAACAAGTAACACATGCCAAAATTGGAGAGCAGCTTGTGACATATGGTAAGCACTCGGTAAATGGTCACTGGATTTGGTCATTCATCTGCGTTCTCAGAAATCAAAACTCTATGACTCAAGAATCTGTATGCTTAGTATTTGTCTTGTTATCTAGTACATAGTGGGTTCTTAATTAATGTTAATTTTGAGACAAAGACGAGGTCTCCAGCCTTTGCTCCGCCCTGTTCACTTTGACCTGGACACGTTCTAGTTTGCTCCTCTTGGTGTTAGTGTATAATGCTCACGATGGAATTCTGTCTGGTCGTTTCAGGTTCATGAATGTCAAAAATCATAAAATCCCAGAATCTAGGGATGAACCTGAAAAGTCATCCGTTTCACCTAGGGTGCCTTCCCATGTCACTCTTCCTCCACTTCATGCCAGAGGCCTGGCTAAGCTATCATCTTTCTCATGAATAGCCCAGCAGCGCCTTTGGGGGCTGGGGGCTGGGGGCTGGAGCCCTAAGACCTCAACACACATGAGAAGGATAATAGTGGTGAGACCCCAGCACACGTGGGAAAAACTGGGCTAGTATCCTGACTGAGGCTGACATATTGCTCCGTTTCACTTTCTCCTAAAAATATGTTTATTTCATTTTATGTATATCTGCGTTTTGCCTGCATGTTTCTATGGGCATCGTGTTTGTGCCAAGTTCCTGCCCAGGTCAGAGGATGGTATTGGACTACCCTGCCAGAACTGCATTACAGATGGTTGCGATCTGCCACGTGGGTTCTGGGAATTGAACTAAAGCCTCTGCAAGAGCAGCTAGTGCACTTAGGGTTTGCGTGAACTCCTTGGCACATTTTTTCCCTACGTTCTAAATGAAACTACCTTTCTAAGTCTGTGGGTTTATCAAAGGAAAGATGCATATTTCCATATCTGAGCCCATTGGTGGGCAGGAGAAAGAAAAACGGGAACGAGAGAGGAAACACAACATGGGCACAGGGCGAGATGTGGGGGCGGAAGAGGGAAGAGGGTGGGAGGGGACTAAGATGAAGAGGCGTAGTCACAGAGGAGCAAGAGAAGGCAGAGACGGGTACACACGGGGAGAATGAGAGAGGGAGAGGGGGCGAGAGGGCAAGAGAGAGGGAAAGGGAAGGAGAAGGAAGGAGAGAGAGAAGAAAGGAGAGGGAAATGGAAAGATAGAGGGAGAGGGAAGGAGAGGGGAAGGGGAGGGAGGGAGAAGGAGAGGAAAGGAGAGGGAAAGAGAGAAAATGAGAGCACACCAAGACCAAGCCAGCAAAACTGGGCATGACAGATGACAGTTGGGCAGTCTGGAGTGTTTTCTGGCTTAGATGACGATGTTGACACATTCTGGGCAAACCAGAGATCAAAACCTAGATTTCCCAGTGGGGAGATCTTTAGAGGCCAGTCTCAAACCCTAGAATCAGCCAGATAGCTCTGGTAACGCTGGCTTCTGCGGAGCACACCAGTCCTCGGAAGCACACTGGCTCTGGTAACGCTGGCTTCTGCAGAGCTCCAGGTCCCTCTGGT
>NC_022026.1:23529278-23549974 GCF_000317375.1 Microtus ochrogaster
GGAGCACACCAGTCCTCGGAAGCACACTGGCTCTAGAGCATTCTCCACATAGGAATGACTTAAGCCTAAGTTTGGAGAGGGCTCAGATTTACTTGCCGTTCCATTGTCTCAGCACATTTTTGGTCATGGATCTTTGAGCTTTCATTCTGAAATAATTCCTCTTCGGCACCTGGGCCAGGTGGGGAGGGGATAAGCCTGCCACAAAAGGAATCCAGGGCCAAGCCTGTGCTCATAGACATGTACTGGAGTGGAACACTGCTCGGACGCCACGCGGGTGGGAAGAATCAAGTGAACAGGTACTGCGGCGGAAAGGCGTGATGGACAGTGTCCACGATGGAGAGAATAAGGTTCCGTGCGGACCTGACCCTGTGGAGTGAACAGGAGACTAGGCAGGGCTGAGACAGTGAATTGGCCACTCTTCTAACTAATCAGGGAAAGCTCTCCGGATAAGGTGGAATTTCAGATTGCTGAGCATGTCTGCCCTCTCTATAATGTGATTAAAATTGGTTTAGAAATTTGTGCTATATTTCAAGTGAGTGCTGTGCTTAAAATGTAATTGCATTTGGCCGTGGATTTGACATTCTTGAAACTAGAGCAGCTTGCATGCACTAAGGAAATTTGTCCAGAATGGAATTTGGCTTTTAAGCCAATGCATAGAAGAGCAGTTGCAATCCGAGCCTCTGATGGATGGGTCGTTCTTTCGGGGTTACCTCTTGGGATGGCTCTCTTTGTGTACTTCCTGTTCATTCTGGAACTCTTCTCTGGCACTCAGCAGGAGGGAGACTTCTTGACTCCCCAACTTCAGAAACTACATTTCTCCGGGCAGTCAGAGCAGGAGCCATCTTGACTCCCCAGTCTGGGCCTCTCCGACACATCTGCCAACCTGTGAATACATATGCCAGACTGGGGTTATTAGACTTCAACCAAGATTTAGGACCTTTCTGATGGGATCAGAATCTCCCAGGGCTGCTGTTCTGTTCTTACTGGCTTGCTTTCCTTTGTCAGAACCCAAAAGAGCTGTCATGATTGCTAGTTAATTCTTTTTCACTGCTGTGGAAGCCAAATGGCTGTTAAGGAGTCTGTCACTACCTCGATAGGGATGTACGGAGAAAGGAGAGAAGACACAGAGGGTGACATTTTTGCTTCCCAAGGCCTTTGCAGCCTCAACTCTGCTTGCTTAGTTGTAGCAGTTCCATTGGGTGTGAGAGAGCATAGCCTGTCCTCGTTACTCTGGAAACCCAGAGTTCAAAGTGGCTGCCAAGGTTATTTAGTCAGTCAACAAATATTTTGAGCACATACCATATGCCAGGCACATGACAGAAACAAATAGTCACCATCCTCCAGCCAAGAGCTTTCCCTCTAGTGGGACAGGGTTTGGTGACACGCAGGTGTGTGCGGCGCTGAGGCTGAGTCTCCAGCCTAGTTTAGCAGTCTGAATGGTGTCTCTGCCCTTTAAGGTGACGGCCTGGAGAAGCTGGCGAGGTGCAGAGCAGGGCATAGGAAAGGACCGAAGAACAAGATCTGTGAACACTCAAGGTGTCCGGGAGCAGAGCTGAAAACATTTCCTGGCCTAATTAGCTGCACTTGGGAAGATTTCCTCGGGCAAGCTGTCTTGCAAACGCCTTCCTTTGTTCACAAAAAAGACAGACTTTAAAGAACCTGGCAAAGATATTTGACCCCTACCCAACCTGCTCGGGAACAAAGAAGACTGGCTGTTTGTGACAGCACACTGCCACACTGTGAAGCGGGCAGAGAGAAGTGTTTTGTTGATGTTGTCTGTTTGCTTTGTTTTGTTTGAGACAGGATCTCACCGTGTAGCCCTAGCTGTCCGGGAATTCACTTTGTAGACCAGGCTGCCCTTGAACTCATAGAGATAAGCCTGCCTCTACCTCTCAACTACTGGGATTAAAGGCATGCACTGCTATGTCCAGCTTCAGAGAAAAGTTTTATCTAATCTTCTGGCCTTCATATTTGTTTCTTGGGCATGGTGTCATCTCGCGGCCCTCAATTTGGCATTTGTCCTAACTTTACGACTGACCCCTTTGTCTCAACTTTCTGTAATAAGTGGATTCTTCCTTGCCGTGACAAGTGCATTCGTGAACAGACATAGCATTATGTCCTTGCCATGCAAGTAGGAAGTAGGCTGCCGATGGGGAAACAGAGGCCTGGAGCAGCAAAGAAACTTTCTCGCAGTCTCAGTGCTAGGAAATGGGGGAGCTGGAATTCTGGCCTTATCTGATTAATCCTCCAAGCAAGCAATTGCTAAGACTCAATACAGCATTTCCGTGACAGCTGTGATATTCGTATCAAGCAGCAGTCACCAGAACGTCCTGGAATTTCTTCATTCCTGTGCCTATACCTTCATGCCCAGCAAAGGCTGCCATCACCACCTTCAGCACCTCTATGATGGGCCAGCTGGCAGAGGGCTTGGCACCTCTAAATTTTAACTGGCCAAAAGTTTGACCCAGCCCAGAAGTATGTGAAGGGGAGGCTGTTGAAAGGTTCACAGGGGTCTCATTATAGACACTTCAAGTGGAACATGTCATTAGATTGGAGGCCCCCCACCTTCCCATGTGTACAGAGCATAGCACAAGGGGAATGTTGTCCTGGAGCCCTCAGTGTCACATCTCCTTCCCCCAGGGATGCAGCTAGTTCTCAAAAACCTTTCCCCTCCTTGAGATCCTTGGTGTTTCCCACACCAGGCTTGTTGGCTTTGAGCCCAGGCTATGTGCAATGATGAGGTGCCCACTCTTGAAAGTTAGCACAATTGTTTTTGGGGAGATATTTGTGCTTCCATTATTAAAGAGGGTAAGGGTGTTGGAGACAATGAAGTGCAATGGCAATCTTCTGTAGACTAAGCTGGGATTTGCTCCTCAAAGCTAGTGTTCCTGGATACCAAAATGATTTCATGGGGTCCCTATCAAAAATGATAAACTTGGGCCTAAGCTTTTTCTAATATCACTATTTTCCTTAGTGGATGGCCTCTTGGTATGGGAGGTCCTTTTGTCTATGTGTTGCTTTTATTGGTCAATGAATAAAGAAACTGGGTTGGCCTGCTAGGGTAGAACAGAGTTAGGTGGGGAGAACTAAGCTGAATGCTGTGAGGAAGAAGGTGGAGTCAGTGAAAAGCCATGGAGTCGCCTCCAGAGACAGATGTGCTGAAATGTTGCTGGTAGGCCATGACCTTGTGGTGATGCACAGATTAATGGAGATGGGTTAAATTAGGATATAAGAGTTAGCAAATAAGAAGCTAGAGCTAATGGGCCAAGCAGTGATTTCAATAATATGGTTTCTGTGTGATTATTTCAGGGCTGAGCAGCCGGGAATGAACAAGTGGCCTTCCTTCTACAGTCTCTTTTGGAAGTAGGACGTCAGGGTAGGGTTGTTCCTATAGCCTACTAGTCAAAAATGACTATGGCAAACAATCTGTTTGGTGTATTTGTGAGGAGGAGGGTTTGAAGTAGAGACCCCCATTGCTTACAGTGAAGAAAACCCCTATCTTTGGGAGGGAAAATGTGAATAAAGTGCTAGAGAAGGCCTTCACCTTGGCACATGTGTGTGTGGGGGGAGGGGTGAGGTGGGGAGGGGGCTGGAATGAGATGGGGCCTAGGGAGTCCAGAGACACCTGAAGAGCAGGTAACCCTTTCGTCCCCTTCTGACAGCCCTTGAGCCGTCCCTCCCCTATTTATGCCACTCCGGGCGAGCATTTTACAATCCCGCCGCGGCATGGTGAATGATAATCACCATGCTAACTATAGCAGCCATAATGGCCCTGTTATTGATGTGATTCGGATTCATGGGCCAGCAGCATCAGCATTGCCTGGAGCTTGTTAGAAGTGCAGAATCTCCAGGTCCTGAATCAGAATCTGCATGGTAATGAGATCCCTGGGCAGTGGAATTTAAGAAGCAGCTGTTCCGTGCATGGACAGCTGTTCTGGGAACTTGGTCAGAGTTCTCATTCCTCTGCATTACCTGCTCCCGTTGGCTGTCTTGTCGTCTCCTATTGATGACTCCGTATCCTAGATCCTAATCTGTGCCTTTGTTTTGTGGACAAGAAAGCTGGGAACTAGAGAAGTGTGTCCTACTTTGTAGCAGCCCGGGAGTGAGGAGGTGATGGGAACAGAAAGGAGAGACATGTATGGACTTAATTGGGGCCTATGGGAAAATCAAGAGTGCTCCCCAACATCCATTTCCTAGTTATATTTAGATGTGACCTGGTTACCAGATGTTAAAGTAGCCCAGGGCTACAAAAGCCAAGGGTTATGGAATAAAACTAGGCTGCTAAACACAGGGAATAAATGTTTGAGCTATGAAGTTTAATGGGACGCTTAAATGTGCCTTGCTATAAAATTGCTATCCACCTCAGTTTATACTCCTCCAGAGGTAGGGATCGCTTTGTCTCACAAAAAGGCCATTTTGATTTATGTTCCATTAGTTCGATTAGATAGTAAATCTCATGTATTGAGCTTAAATATGTCCACTCATGGGTCCCGATTGCATGCCTTAAACATCCACCTTAAACATCCACCACATCTGATCTTCCTGGCTTCTATCACCCTTCTGTAGCTGGAAGAACTACACTGCTCTGAGTCTTCAGCTCCTTCAGCTGTTTCTAATGAGACCTGGGTTCTGGCTCCCTCTCCCGCCTGTCTACCTCCCTAACTGGACTCCAGAAAAGGATTAAGTTGTAAAGATATAGAAAAAGAACCAAAAGTCTCAACAACAGCTTGGCCCCATGACTGGACACCTGGTTCCAAGTGCTTACCCCAGGAAGCTCACCTTAGAAATAAGGCCTTTTCTCATGTAAGTTCATCTGAGGACACGTTCAGAACCTGATGCTTCCCACATCCGGCAAAACCAGACAGATTTTATGCAGTTGGTTGGGTCCCTAAGTTATTCTTTTATCAACCAAGTCCTTCTTGAATGTTTTAGTCTCTTTTAGTACCTAGTATCAGATCCTCCCAGGGCAGGGGCCCGGCTGCAGTGTTGCCTATCTTCCCAGCATGCCCACGTGGTCTTTTTCATGCACACAGCCAGATATAGCTGCAGACTGCCACATCCCCTGCCAGCGACTGCTGTTACTAACCAGAGACCCTAGGTGGACCAGCAAGAGAGGGAGGCAACTGTCACTTGGTTCCTTTAGGTTTTAAGTTCCCATTCTAAATGCTGGTAACAAGACCATCTTTTTTAACTTCCTGGGTAGTTTTTGTTACACTGCTTAAACATTCTGTTGCCTAACCTACTTTTCATAGGTCATATTTTTTTTTTGGTGGCCCTGTACTCCCAACTATGGGGAATAATAAAAGTAGCAGCACGAATAACTAATATGTATTAAGTATTGAGTGTTTATGGTTTTTTTTTTTTGGTTTGTTTTTGAGACCATGTCTCACTGTGTAGTCTAGGCTGGCAGAACTCACAGTCCTCCCACTTCAACCAACTGAGCACTAGGCTCATAGTCATGCACCACTGTGCCTTCTGCCTGGACCCCAGATTAGACACAAACCCCACCAAGCCCTCATTTTCACAGAGAGGTCCTTTATTAAGCAGGGAAGCAAAGTTAAAGTGACTGCTTTCTGATTCGGGCAGAAAAACAGTGGCGAAGGGCCTTGCAGGTGTAATGTTTTTCATTTTCATTTTTGGTTTAAAAACTGCTTATGATTAGTCTTCTGACAGTAACTCAAAAGCATGTAAAATAGAATCAACCTACTTTCCATATAAACACCCAGCAAACTGCGGCCCCTCATCCACCTACCCAGGTTGGCTAGGGTAAGGGAGGGCTTGGGCAGCATTGAGAGAAGTCCAGGTGCTGTGGTGATGGTGGGGTAGTGCCTTGGTTCGCACCCCACAGGTTGCCTGCACCCCCACCCCCATAACGGAAATGGTGTAGGCCCAAGGCCCAATTCCTTGCTAGTAATTAATTTATCACCTCCCAGATGAAAAGCCATTTTATTTTATTGTGTTTGTAATTTTTGTTTTGCAACAGAAAACCCCTGTCCAGAGTCTGGCTGGAGCTGAACTGTTCAGGCTGAGGAATGGAGCAGGCCATGGACACACCCCAGGTTCCTCTCGGGCAAGTGCCCCCACCCCGAGGGAGCAAGGTCCAGCCAGGCCAGCTCGCTGCATGCTGATACATCACTTAGCCATACAGGTCTTCGTCAAAAGCTAACCTGCACAACTCCCCAGTTGCCAAAGGTGTGGATTTGGAGTTCCTGGCTAAGATGACAGAGATTTGCCAAGGTGTTTGTAAAATGGCAGGTGTAATTCTTCAGAAGATAAAAAGGGGAGGTCTGGCTTAGAATGGACTGGGATGTGGTGGTAAAGGAGGTAGGGAAGGAAGGAGAAGGAGAAGGGAACAAGGGAAAGGGGGCAGGAACAAAGGACTGCCTCTGGATAGAGTGGAGACAGATGTGGACCATAGGCAAATAGTGGTTTATAAAGGTAAAATGGGAAACCCCGTATTAGTACCTTCTCACCTGTGTACATAAAAGAAATTCAAATAAATTATTTTTTTTTAAATGGAGAGAAAACATCTTTAACAAATGATGGTGAGAAAACTGGCTGGCTATGTTCAGAATGAAGGTGGATTCCTAGCTCTCATCTTGGACAAAAATCAGCTGAAAACAGATCAAAGACATTAATGTAAGATGTTGAAACTGCCAAGGGAGAAAAAAAAATCAAGATAGAAGCACAAGCGTGACTTTCTGGGAAGGACCCCAATAGCACAGGAAATCATTTTCAGAACTAAAATATTCGATTGTATGAAATCAAAAGCCCGTGAGTACAAAAGGACACGGCAGAGGGAGAAGACACCCTACACAACGAGAGGAAAGTCTTCGCCAGCGGTACATACAATAGAGTATTTATTGATAGTTAGAATCTATAAATTAAAAAAACATTCCAAACAATAAGTGGACAAATGAATTTACACACATGTCTCAAAAGAAGTAGTCTAATATAAATGGTCAATAAATGTATGAAAAATTGTAGCGCAATGCCTGCTTTATGTGCTACACGCTACAGTATGGTTTGCGAGTCGGGCAAGGGGCTGGAGATTGAAACACAGACACACACACACACACACACACACACGCACACGCTGGAGATTGAAACACAGACACACACACACACACACGCACACGCACACACATAGAGAGACTTGGGTAACACCAAGAATGCCCCCTTTATTGTGTTCCAGGGCAGCTTATATAGGCTCTCCTTGACTAATGGCCGTGCCCTAATGCTCAGCAGCAAGCCCACCAGAAACCACCCCCCTGCCATCAGGAACTCATGAGGGTCTCGTGCTCAGAGCAGCTGCAAGCACAGGAAAACAAGTTGTTTACTCTGGCAGGCAGGGGGTCACAGGAAATTCAGGGTCTGGGGGTCCACAGTCCTCAACAAAAAATTTTCGACATGCTTAGTTATCAGGGTAATGGAAATAAAAACTACACTGAGATTTCATCTTATTCCAGTCAAGATGGCTCTCTTTAAGAGAACAAACAGCAATAAATACTGATGAAGATGAGGGGAAAGGAAGCTTTATATGCTACTGGAAGAGTTGTGAATAGTGCAGCAACTAACTAGTTATACCATTTCTGGGTATATGCCTGAAGAAATACAAGTCACCATACCACAGAGATATTAGCATACCTGTGTTGACCGCAATGTTATTCACAACAGTGCAAGTTTGCGGAAAAAGCCTATGTATCCATCAACAGATGAATGGGTAGAAAAAAGGTAACACACACACACACACACACACACACACACACACACACACACACACAATTAAAAGTAACAGACATACCCAGCTATATACCTGGAATGCTATAATAATCACTGCCCTGGCAAGATGTGCCCCACTGGAACGTTATGGGAATAACTAAACACTTTCTTATTGGCTTTAAGGTCCACTGTACAAGACAGAACTCATGTCTGGTACTGGTAACTGGCCAGAAACCTGTGGCTGGCTAGGTCGTAGGTCTAATTGATTGGCTTTTGGCACTTTGATCTTCGGGGGGTGGCTACCACCCAGCTCCCAGGTAAATCACATGGAGTCTTATCTTGGCCTTAGTTTGGCTTATTTCTAGGCAGCTTTTCTTAACTTAAATTACTTCACCTACTTTTTGCCACTGGACTTTTACCTTTCTCTATTTCTCTATATATTTTCTTTTCCTCTTATTCCACGTCTAGCTGTGACTGGCCCCTCCTTTTCTTATTCTTTGATCTTTTCCCCCAGATTTCTCCTCCTATTTATTCTCTCTGTTGCCAACTCAACCTATCCTTTCTTCTGCGTTGCTATTGGCCGTTCAACTCTTTATTAGACCAATCAGGTATTTTTAGACAGGCAGAGTAACACAGCTTCACAGGGTTAAACAAATGCAAAACATAGGCCTTAGGGGAGATCCCAATACTGTTGTTATTCTGCTAAATGAACATATTAATAAACTGTCACCCATAGATTGTTCATTGTTCAGTTCTTGCCTGAGAAGCTTCCCGTTTTAAGTCCATATATGTTATTTTTATTGTTTTTCCCCACTCCCCTCCCTCCCTCCAACCTACTCCATGTATCACTCCTTGCTCTCTCTCAAATTTATGGCCTTTATTTCTTTAATTTTTGTTTATTTATTTATTTATATTTATTTTTAATTTTTATCTATTTTTAATATTAAAAATGTCTGCCTCCTCCCGCCTCCCATTTCCCTCCCACTCCCCCTACTCCTCTTCCCCTCCCTCTCCAGTCCGAAGAGCAGTCAGGGTTCCCTGGGAAGTCCAAGGTCCTTCCGCTCCATCCAGGTCCAGGAAGGTGAGCATCCAAACTTTAATTTTTGTTTTGTATATGTATATATCATAAATATATAAGTACAACCTGTTCAGTCTACAAGTTATTTGTGTGTTTCTTACTTCAGGGCTAATCACCTGGTATGGGATAACCAGTCTTCGGGGCTCTTCCCGGGGGAAGAGTATTTCTCTAGCTCTCTTTCCTTGGTTCTTATTGTTCTTTGTCTAGAGTCGAGGCCACATGAGATTTCCTCCTTCCATGTTAGCTGACTATTGGTGTCATCCTTGTTCAGGTCTTTTTTTAAAGACAATCATGCTGATGAGACTTCATAAGTGTAGCTTTTCTGACATTCATAAAAGCCATAAGGAATCATATTATCTATCTACCTAAATTGTATATAATACATATGCTAATGTCTACATATAAGTCTATAGACTTATATAGTTTAAATGAAAATGTCTCTTCTTGGCTGGCAATGCTCCCCAAAGAACCTTAGACTATTTAATAAAAAAGCACATTAGGTACTCCATGAGAAACTCTTTTTTTTAGAGTTGTTGATCAAAGTTGTCCAAGAAGGTTCAAAAACATTATAAGCTATTGCAGTTGCTCCAGGTGGTCTCTAAGACATAAAAGGTAAATCTCTATTGCTGAAGACACCATGTAGTTTCAATACAGAATTCAGAGAGTCTAAGTTGATTTTGACCTGAAAGCCTCCTCACTGAGGACTGGCTTTCATGGTACATGAAGTGTCATACAAGCTTCCAAGGGATGAAAACAACGATACAGCTAAATGCCCATGAACTAGAACAATGACTAGCATGGCAAGCTAGTCCTAAGAGTGCAATAGTGGTACACATGCCTTGATGGTAACCAAAAGCTCTCTAATTGGACTAAAGCGTGTTCAACTAGAGGTAAATCATACCTGGTACTGGAGATCTAGTCAGAGCTAGTGAAGTCATGAAGCTAGTAAAGTCATGAATCTTGGGCGGAGAAATTACAACCACCACTTCACTAAAAGAACATAAAAAATGACTCCTTCAGCAAACGGAGAGCATGCTAGCAAGCCACAAGTAATCCAAATGCACAGAACAAGTGATTGTGTGGTTCCCAGTCCCAGTGGATCCTTCTACAATGCAATTCCTGCATCAGAGATCACAGCAGAAGAGGGGACAGAAAGATGGTAAGAGCCAGAGGAACAAGAAGTTTGCTGTACTATTTCATCCCCTAAAGGTATACTCCATGACACACTGAAGTCTCCAGCGCCATCAGGACAGATGAAGAGGTGATGGAGAGGCAGGAGAGAAGGAGAAGCAGAGATTTTGCTGTTTGGGGTGTGAGTTTTTTTTTTTACACCATTGCACGCATGAACTCAGAGCAGCACTGACTGCAATACATGACCAAATCAGCCAAAATCCCAGCATGCATTGAGGAGGGACTCATGAAAGTCCACCACTAGCTGAGGAGCGACTGGCAATTGATGGCTTCTTGGGGAAGGAGAGTTAGTTCTCTTCAGGGATTACAGCCCCTGAGGGGCTACCCATCCGAGGCTACCCATGCCTCAACAGGTGGTCCTACAGACACACATACACGTAGCACAAAGGGTACTCAGTGAGTTTTTTTAAGTGCACATGAAGTTGGGAAACAAAAGAGGTTGGGGACTGGGGAGGAATTGGAGGGAAGGGAAAGGGGGTGCAGTTGATCAAGATGCATTGTATATATGAATGAGATTCTCAAACAATAAAGGAAAAAGAAAAGCAGATGTATAGATACTGACTAAATAGATGGATTAAAGCTAATAACTTTTAGATGTTCAAGAGTCATCGTGGTTTAGTAAAATAAAATGAACTTAAAATAGTATAACTTAACAAAATCAGGAAAAGAAAAAAAAGGTACCCTTCTCTTGGAAAAAGTTGAGTAAATATGCCTTCTTGATATATCCCCTTCTGGCCTTCTTGGCGATATCAAACATCATCACTCTCTTTCTAGCTTCTTTCCTCAAATCACAAAGGCTTCTAATACTGTCTACAGCAATTGCACAGGAGCTGAACATCCTGCTTCTATATGAATTACTGTTCTCGCTTTGTATTCTATATAAACTTCTTGAAAGAACAGTTTATAACTCCCTTGGGTCAGTTACTTAACCACTCTATACACCAGCTTCTGTAGGATGGGAATTACAACAGTATATTATATATTATAATGTATAATTATGTTATGAATATTATTATGTAATTCCATATATTAATTATATTAATAGTATAATACTCATTGGACTAAGTAAAAATAAAATTTAGTACTGTATTCAAAGTGCTTAAGGCAATATTTGGCACAGACAGATATTAAATCCTTCCCCTGAAGGTTCAGGGATCTGTGTGGAGGAATAAAAGGGAAGATTATAAGAGCCAAAGATGGTGGATGACTCCAAGGAAACAGCGTCTTCTAGACACAACAAGCCTGCTAACACGGAAGAACTCGAAGAGACTGTGACAGCATGTATAAGACCCACACAAGTTCAAGGCAGATAACAAATCCAACATCAAACAGGCTTCGTGCTTTTGTATGCTTTTTCTTTTCTTTTTTGGGGGAAGGTGAGTTATAGTTTGATGATTTTTGTCTTTTTGGTTTTTGTTTTGTTTTCCTGAATTTTTTTAGAGACAAAAAAAAAATGAAATTGAGTGGATAGGAAGGTAGGGAGTGTCTGGGAGGACTTGAGGGTGGGGACATAATATGGTCAAAATATATTGTATGAAAAAATTAAAAATAAAAAATAAAATAACAAGTTAGTTTTTCAGAAAATGGTTTAATTTGATGAATCTCTTATGGCACAATGGTTCTTTATACTGATTTGTTTTTATTAAAATCCAGAAAAAAATGTACTATATTATCACTACTGATGTTCTAGAGGAATTAATCCCATGCGTTATTTCAGAAACTAAGAGAAAACCTTCTGGTAGCATGTATTGTCTATGCCTATAGTGTTTTTTTTTCTACCTTCCCTGCTTTGGTTACTGGAGACTTCTTTTCTATTTTCTAAGTGCAAGGTCGGGGCGGAATTATAGAAAGGTTTTCTTACCAATGACTTTACTTTCTACGGTTTCAATCAGCCCAAGTTTGATGCTAAAATAAATTGCTACATAAAAAGTTACAGAAGAATTGGCATTTTTATATAATTTTGTTACAATATACAATGGTAGTTACTATTGACTATTGATAATCTTTTACTACACATAAATTATAAACTCTATCATAGGTGTGTTAGGTGTGATGGGGTGACAGGTGGCATAGCATATATATCAGGTCCAAGTATCCCCCAGGGGCCTTGAAATGTGTCCCCCATGAATAAGCGGTGGTGGGGATTCGTGTGCACTAATGCTAAACATCTGACCTGGCCCAAAGTAAACAAGCAGAAAAGAACATGGAAATAGGAGCAAAACCAAAAGATACTGGCTCTCCTAGCTCTGGCTTCTGTTTGTTGGTGTGGGTGGAGTTTCAGTTCTGTTTTTAGATCAGGCTTCGTAGTGCAGGTCTCAGGTCTCTGCCTCAGTAGAAACAGAAGAAGGACACTGCTGTGCAATATGATATAAAATTCAGAATCCATCATGAGTCTGAATTCAGGGAAAATTAATATGTTTTAAAATGTGGATTTAGACTTTATTATTGCTGAGACTCGAGGCTTTCCTTGGGAAAAAAAGTGGGATGTGTACATGAAAAAAGAGGGAGGCAATGCACAAAGTTAAATAGCTGTTTGCTGGGGGAATTACAGGAAGCAGGGCACAGTGCACACGCCATTGCAGAGAGCGTGCCAGAGCCCTCCCTGCATTGTCCCGTGGAAGCTCCTGTCTTGTGATTATCGAGCAAATATTCTGAGTTTGGCAACAACACTGTTAAGAGTTACCACTGGCTGACTCTCGACATGCTTGGCTTGCTACTGACTTCACTGTAATTATGGATATTTAAATTTTAACTGCATTTATATTTTGAATAATCTGTGCATTCGCACTCTGTCCCTTAGCCACTGAGTCCCTTTCCTTGTAGTTCCTCATTTAATTTTTTCTAGGCTTGTCTATATGCCCCACCCCATTTCTCTTTCTCACACACACAGGTCTGTTTTTAGTTTATCTCAAAGGTAAAAAAAAAATAATATTCAAAGGTTGCAGTTTTACCTGGTGGAGATTTAAGGGATGTTTTTACAGTACTGGGAACAGTATTCAGGATTTTTGTTCATATTGGTCAATCACTCTGCTACTGGGCTTATTTCTAGACCAAAGTAGGGATATTGGTTTTTTTAAAAAAAAAAATTTATTTTTATGGTTATGTGTGTATGTATATTTGAGTACAGTTCTCATGGCGGCCAGAGGGGTCAGATCGCTGGAACTGGCATTACAGGCTATTGGGGAGGCACGTGAACTCATGTCCTCTGTAATAACTTTCCACACAGCTCCTAGCCACTGAGCAATCTCTCCAGCTCCAAGTGAGGGATTCGCCCCGCCCCCCCCGCTTCACCGAGTTCTTCAGCCTCTGGCCTGTTGCATCCTTACACTCCACAGAAGCAATAACTGCACTCCTAGCGTCCAGCATCTTGCTCTCTCTTCCTGCTGTCGCCGCCTCAGTCCGGGTCGGTAGCACGTCTTTCACATTAAAAGAAACCTCTCACTTCCTCTTTTTGCCACTTATGTCTCCTTGCAAACTGTCCCCTCCGCCATGTGCCTGGATTCATCAACCCTAAACATGACTCTTCTGATAACAAAATATTTTTGTTTGCTTTGTTTTAATGCAGGGTCTTACTAGGTAGCTCAGGCTGGCATCAAGCTCACAGAGGCCCTCCTGCCTGCCTCACCCTCCTGAGGGCTGGGATTATATGGGATGTGCTACCATGCCCTACTCTGACAAACTTAAGGGATGTTATTGACTGTAGAGTAGCTGTGTGTGTGTGTGTGTGTGTGTGTGTGTGTATGTGTGTGTGTGTGCATGCGTGTGTGTGTTAAACATTGTGGTTTATCTCAGGCTTGGTTCTGATAAGCGGCAAGTGGCATAGTACCCATTTATGTGGTGAAGGGACGCGAACCCAGGGCTTTATGCATACTAGGCAAGCACTCTATCCTCTGAGCTACACTGAAGCACCCTAAGAGTAAGCTTCTACCTTCATCCAGCAACTGATGGAAACAGAGGCCGAGACCTGCATCAGAGCACTGGACTCCAGTTGAAGAGTGGGAGGAATGAGCATATGAGCAAAGAGGTCAGGACCATGATGGCATCACCCACTGAAACAGTTACCTGAGCTAATGGGAGCTCACCAACTCCAGCTGGACTGGGAAGGAACCAGCATAGGACCAAACTAGACCCTCTAAGTGTGGTTGACAGTTGGATGGCCTGGGAAGACTGCGGGGACACTGGAAGTGGCACCAGGATTTATCCCTACTGCTTGTACTGGCTTTTTGGGAACCTATTCTCTTTGCATGGATACCTTGCTCAGCCTAGATATAGCAGGGAGGGCCTCGGACCTTCCCCGGAGCAATGTGCCTTACTTTTTCTGAGGAGTGGATGGAGGGTGGGGTAGGAGGGTAGGTGGAAGGAATTGGAGGAGGGGAGGGAGTGGGAGCTTGGGTTGGTATGTAGAATGAACAATGATAGTTTGTTTTCTTTTTTAAAAAGAAAAAGAAAAGAAAACAAAACAGCTGCCCCCAAAGACTAAGGTTCTAAGTTGCTAGTACTGAGATGCTTTTCCTTCCACACGAACAAGTTGCGGAAACATTTCTTACTTGAGTCTTGGATTGGTAGCTGGGTCAGGGTCCTAAGGGACAGGCAGCATGAGCTGCTGCACTAGCTGGTGTTTAGGAGGTTCTCCTGCCTACTTCCTGTATGCATAGCGGACAAACTCAATTCACCCCAGACGGACACAGATTCCAGAAAGTCTCATTTACTATGCCTTAGGGAGGCATTCACTATGGGGCCAGAATATGCTGAGTACTGGTTTTTCAGTAGCTGAGAAATCTAGTCAAAGTGGCTTCATTAGCACAGAATCAGAGCACGGGAAGCACTGTTGTTGCTACCTGTTTCTTTCCTTCTTTCAAATCACAGTCTGGTTGAGCCCTTCTAAGAACTTTAAATGCGCTTCCAGTCACAGGAGGGCCTTAATAGCCTCTTCCTAGGCACTGGTTCAGTTTGGCTACTTCCCACGGTGGCTTCACAAGAGTCACCCTTAGTAAGTGCAGCAAGCAGACAGTGAGCACGAGACGGTCACAGTTCCAAAACAGCGGCTAAGTAACAAAGTGCATGTGTTCATCACTTTCTGGGTTTCATCCTGGGGGGGTGGACCCAGGCCGCTGTCCTTTGATTGTTAGGCCTGAAGGAGGGGAGGCGTTGGTGGTAGATCCCTTTCATTCCAAGAAGACGACAGAAAGATGGGCCTGAAGGCAAAGTAAGACAGTTTTGAGGGCGAAGGGAATCACATTCTGGCAAGTCAAGCACTGCCACTTTGTGTGCTTGCCTAACAATGCGCCCACCCCCTTCCCTCCAGTGCTCCTGAATCTAAGCTGACCTTTCAAGACCCATTTCCTTGTGCTCTAGCCCAGGCCATTCCCACCCGATTTCCTTACTCTTTACCAGGCCTCTTGGGATGGGGAAGGGTCCCTCAGGTCTGTAATGGTTTCAGCTCAGGTTAGGCCTCCTTGAAACTATCAATGGCAGTTTTAATTACTTTCCAGCTCCCTTGCTGGATCTTCTCTAGCCCCTGCCTAGCAAGTAATGCTAGAGATACTCTATTTCCTCCAGCTGAAAAGGATGCTCAGGGGAACAAGCAATTTGTAAGGCCCCTCAACTATTTCAGAGGCACTGTCCACACACTTGAGAATGGGTTCCTGACATTCTGGGTATTCAATAGACTAGGTAGGTCCCTTGAGTGACTTTCCAATCCAGGCCGAAGTAGCACTTTTGTACTTAGTCACAAAGGTTATAATGAACACGGTAGTGGGGGTTGGTGCGGCTGCTTCTTCAGTTCCACTGAACTCAAGACTGGGCAAGGCCTGGAAGATGATTGCCACTTCTGTGGTCCCAAAAAGAGGACCTGATTGGATCAAAGAGGTCTAGGAAACTTTCTCCAGGCCCCAGAGATCTCTGTCTTATCTGTCTTATCTGCTTTCCTTTATCTTAACTGTACAAAGGACTGTCTATGTTATGGCATGATCACACCCGTGTATAATGTACTTGGATCGCGTTTGCCCTTCCGTTGTGCTCTCTTGTTGCATTCCTTTTTTTTTTTTTTGCCTTCCCAAGCTGTTCCCCATTTACCCTCATGACTTTTTTTCTATTGGAAAACAATTCAAGATTAGGAATAGGCAGTAACTTTCTGAATAGGATTCTAACAGCTCAGGAAGTAATAGCAAGAATTGACCAACGGGATTGCGTGAATTGTAAAAGTTCTTTCACAACAAAGGGGAAAATTAGGGCAGAAGAATAGGAGGGAAATGTCTACCACTTACACATGTGATAGGGATTGATATCCAGAATATATAAGGAACTAAAAAAACAGTTAAAACATCAAAGCACAAAGTCATCTGATAAATAAAGGGCAAGTGAATGGGACAGACAGTTCGGCAACGAAAACGTACAACTTGCCCCCAATACACAAATGTTCGGTATCATTAGCCATCGAATCAAACTGCATTAAAAATTCATCTCACTCTACTTGGAAAACAGTAAACACTTGCCAGCGTGTGGGGGCACCGTTATACACTGTGTGAATGTAGGTTAGTGAGTCCATGGAGGCTCTTTCAAAAACTAAAGCCAAAGTTACATACGGCCCTGCCATATTTCTCTTGGAAACATATCTGAAGGAATCAAGGGCAGAATGTAACAGAGGCCTGAGCTCATCCATTTACAAACATTTTTTTTCTAGACAGAATCCTACCTATATGGCTCTGGCTGGCTTAGAATTCTTTGTGTAGGTCAGGAGGGTCTCAAATTCACATAGGTTCTCCTGTCTCTGCCTCCTGAGTGCTGGGATTAAAGGTGCACCGCACCTTGCTCAAATAATGCTCCCCCCATGCTCAGTGCAGCCCTTTTCATAGTAACCAAAGGATAGAATCGGCCTAGATGCCCATGAGCAGGTGAATAGAATAGATGCACATTATATTATTTTATGTTATTTGCAGGGAAATTGATGGAACAAGAGATCACTGTGTTAAACAAAATTAACCAGGTAAAAAAAGACAAACATTGTAGCTTTTCCTGTTCATTTTCTGCCCTCAAACTGAAGAAATTGCTCTTGTTCTTTTAATTTCGAAGGTAAGGGGATTGGGATGCTTCTAAGGCCCCAGTGGGTGTCTGAATGGCCTGAAAACCCCTTTGTGATGCGCTGACTGTCCAGCTCCAGTAACATAGACATCACCTCCTCGTGAGATGG
The DNA here is from genome assembly GCF_000317375.1 of Microtus ochrogaster. NCBI lineage: Eukaryota > Metazoa > Chordata > Mammalia > Rodentia > Cricetidae > Microtus > Microtus ochrogaster. The sequence continues at coordinate 23,546,459 of NC_022026.1, forward strand.
TTCTGTATAAACCTGACTATCTTGGATTATCAGAATGTTTTGTTTTATGTCAAAACTGCTCTGCTAAAGCCGGGCGGTAGTGGCGCACGCCTTTAATCCCAGCACTCGGGAGGCAGAGGCAGGCGGATCTCTGTGAGTTCGAGGACAGCCTGGTCTACAAGAGCTAGTTCCAGGACAGGCATCAAAAGCTACGGAGAAACACTGTCTTGAAAATAAAAAAACAAAACAAAACAAAAAATTGCTCTGCTATTACCCCTGCTCTGTAATTGTGGGGTCACATTTAACATTTAGAGGCATATTTTCGGTGTATGTGTGTATGTTCACATGTGTTGGGAGGGATTATAGAGAATAATCTAGATTAGTAGTTAAGATTTTTCCCAAATTAATTTATAAGCAATGAACATATTCAGGAGATGTGTGTTTTTTTTACCCAGTAAAAATAGAACTTGATGGTAAATATAGATTTGCATGATTATTCTAGGGTAAAACCCATTGAAAATGAAAAGGGGCCCCACACCAGAAAAGAAGGCATTGTTTATTTCAGGGGTTTCGGAACGTTTCCCCACGTATGCTCCTTCCTAGCCTAATGTACCTTTGCAAGACCCCAAGTACCCAGACATATAAACAGGTACACAGATCAAACAATTACTGATAATGAATCCTAAATATTTGAAAACAAGTCTTTGGTATACATAATTTTGACATCTACTAAAGAAGAAAGCAAATTTGCATTGATGAGATGGATATTCTAGTTCATTTTACATAAAGAACTAAATCTTGGGGCTGGATATTTGGCACTGTAGGACTTAGAGCACCTTCAACAGTTTTCGGAGTTTATTGATATTTTGATTTTATAATTATCAATGTTATGAATGCTGTTTTATGCAAAATGGCAAAAGTATGTTTAGGGCCATTTTCAAAATGGTTGGAAATTCTGTTCTAATCCAGGCCAAAAGTCATCTAATATTTTTTAAAGATTTATTTTTATTTATGTGTTTGTGTACGTGTTTGTGTGAGTATCTGCCACTCCCAGAAGAGGGTGTCAGCTCCCTTTGGAGTTGTAGGCAATTGTGAGCCATATGACATGGATACTAGGAACCCAAACTGGGTCCTCTGGAAGAGCAGCGTGTACACTGAACCTCAGAGACATCTCGTCAGCCCTAACACTTCTGTAAAAAGTGAAATTCAAGTCAGAAACTCAAAGAGCAAGTTTTAAAATCAAATATTCTGGCACAGTCTATTTGAAGGCTTTACTAATTAGATACTCCCAAGCTGAGGAGTGGCGAGAGAAAAAAAAATGACTTTTGTTTTCCATAATTGAACCATCATGTTTCTATAGGAACAGAAAACTTTGTATGTGCAGTAAAAACACTGCAACTCATGGCACACCGAGTCTCGGTGTTTCGGGGACATGTTTGTCGTGTGAACGGTGTGGCTGTGTTATTGTGCAGTGCACGCGTGTCGTGTGTTCAGAAACAAGGCTGTCCTGGAGTTGATGACACAACAGGGCAAAGCACTGCCAAAATTACCTTGGGTTCATTATGTGTTTGAGTTGAAATTAGATTTTGATCTTTTCTTGTTCAGAAATCTCTTTCATTGCCAATATTTTTTTAACCCTCACAGTTATGAGATCCCATATGGGGTCATGACCCATGGTTTAAAAAGCTATGTCTATTCGAAACTAGGTACAAGCTACAACATACAGAGCCTCAGTACTGCTATGTGCGAAATAATTTAAACCAAATTAAAACAGAAGAAAGTGCACAGCCTAAGTCCCCTCCCGCCACAGAAGGCCAGAAACCCATTTCCTGTTACCTTGGTTTCCATTTGTTGCTCCATGTGCAGCGTTTCCTTTCCATTTAGAACAAATCTTCAAAATGAGAGCATGCTAGCTGCTATTTTTATGATGCTATGCATATGCCCATAATTCTCAATAGTCCAAGTTCAAAAGGAAAATATTATCTCTAATTTATCTTCTAAGAGAAGAGAAAATGGTCACATTTACTCTTTCTTTCCCGATTTTTTTGGGGGGTTTTGTTTTAAAAACCTCCATCGATTATGGTGGTTTTCACATTGCAAAATGTCTCTTCAAAGAATTATACTTATCACAGAGTCTCATTCAAAAAAGAGTGAGTCCAGGACACTTTTGTATGTAAATTGATTATTTCAAACTTCCAAGGAGCAGATAAGTCCCACGGTATTTAAATATTTCACAGGGAAAAAGTTTAAGAAACCACCCCAGGTAATTTTTGGTTTTGTTTGTATGATGTGTGGGGGAGTATGTTGGAGAAACCCCGGGATTCTCTGAATGCTAGACAAGCAATATACTGATGACCTATAACCCTGGCTCTCTTTCATACTTCTTGATTTTGAGAAAGACTCATGTTAAGTTGCCCAAACTGGCCTTAACCTCACTTCGTATCCCAGAGGCTCTTGAACTTGTGATTCTCCTGCCTCAGACACTCAGATATTGTGATTACAGGCCTACGCTACTAGGTCCAGGTACCATCTATTTTTTCTTTCATTTTCCCAGATAATTACATTTTTTTAAGTTAGCATGGAAAGTGACGAGCTTCAGGATGACATCACACATATAGGATGCTGCACCTTTTTCCTTCTCATCTCTGCCTACTGCCCTCCAGCATCACTCTTGCTCTCCCACCCCTTTCTGGTCCTCCTCCTCCCCGTACATCATCTTCTATTCTGCAGTCATGTCACAGGAAGTCTATTACTTTCTCTTCCCTCCACACCTTATACCAGTGCTTGAATTTCATTCTTTGAGACTTTCATATATGTATGTGTATACAAAGTAATTTCATAATATCAACCTCCATGCCCCTCTAACTCCCCACAGACCAGTCCCTTGATATCCCCTTCTCCCAACTTCATGTCCTCTTTTCATAGCCCACTGAGTCCAATCAGTGCTGTGCTTATGTGCCTGGATGTAGGGCCATACACTGGAGAATGGGTACCCTAATTGTGGTCACTTCTCTCAAGAAAACGCAACTCTCCATACTCCAGCAGCACCCAACTGCCCAAACTCCACAGCTAGGGGTGGGACTTCCTGAGCCCGTCCTCTATCTATGTGGGATTTTGACTGACTTGATCTTATGTAGGATTTTGTTTGTTTGTTTGTGTTTTAGTTTTTGAAACAAGGTTTCTCTGTGTAGCCCTGGCTGTCCTGGAACTCACTTTGTAGACCAGGCTGACTTTAAACTCCGAGAGCCACCTGTGTCTACCTCCAGAGTGCTGAGTTTAAGGGTGTGTGTCACCACAGCCCGTTGATTTTGTGTAGGTTTTGTGCAGGCAGCCACGTTACAATGCCTAGAAGACAGTGTTTTTGCAGCCATCCTGACTTCTGGCTTTTAGAGTCTTTACACTCCCTGATCTGTAATATTCCATGTGAGGATGAGCATCTGTGATATAGATGTCTTATTTAGGGTCAAACATTCCACAGTTATGCAAGTCTCCACACTCTGATCAGCTTTGGGCATTTGTATTAATTGCTATCTGCAG
>NC_022026.1:23550074-23553587 GCF_000317375.1 Microtus ochrogaster
TATAGATGTCTTATTTAGGGTCAAACATTCCACAGTTATGCAAGTCTCCACACTCTGATCAGCTTTGGGCATTTGTATTAATTGCTATCTGCAGCAATAAATAAATAAATAAATAAATAAATAAATAAATAAATAAAGTGTTTTTCTGATGAGGTTTGAGAGGTGTACTAATCTATGGGTAGACAGATAGGTAAGTATTTGGAAGGTAGTTTGATATTATGTCTGTTTAGCAAAATCATAGTAAAAGGTTCTCCCATAGGGTCTATGACCTTCCCAGCCCTACATGGCCAGGTTTATATTACCAGACACAATTTCTATTCCATAAAGTGAACCTTAAATCCAATCATAAAGTGGTTGGTCGTCCCATATCACTGATGCAACCATTGCTATTGCATCAGCGGACATATCTTGTTAGATCAATTATTATTGTAGTTTACAGGATTGGCAGTTGGATAAGACTGTTGATGGCTTTTCTCACTCAGCAGCCTACATAATACCATCTGGAGCTATGAACACCACTCAATAAAGAAGTTTCTAGGTCAGTCAACACAAGCTTGATTTCTCCATTTGCTTGTGCTCAAGTATGTGAAGTCTTCAGTAACAGGGTCTTGCCATCTTGTTCTGGTTGGTAACCAAGGGCAATGGCAATAATCTATGGTTTTTGCTGTGGGAGTCAGCAACTCAAAGGGTGGTATTACACCTGGAACTGCATGTTTTGCTTGATAATCTATGGCACAAAAGAGAAGCACTATTTCTCCATGTATAGGAAGGCTCTGTTTAAATTCTTTATATTTAATATATAAATTATGTGTGTGTTTCCATACAGCTTTTTGTAACATCATTGGTGTTATCCTTCCTTCATTCCATCCATCCTAGTTTTTTTTTTTTTTTTTGTTTTTGGTTTTTCGAGACAGGGTTTCTCTGTGGCTTTGGAGCCTGTCCTGGAACTAGCTCTATAGACCAGGCTGGTCTCGAACTCACAGAGATCTGCCTGCCTCTGCCTCCCGAGTGCTGGGATTAAAGGCGTGCGCCACCACCGCCCGGCTCCATCCTAGCTTTTTTTTTTTTTTTTGGCTTTTTCGAGACAGGGTTTCTCTGTGGTTTTGGAGCCTGTCCTGGAACTAGCTCTATAGACCAGGCTGGTCTCGAACTCACAGAGATCTGCCTGCCTCTGCCTCCCGAGTGTCCATCCTAGTTTTTTAAATTATTTTTTAAGACTGGGCATATCACTCAGTGTCAGAGTATTTATCTAGCATGTATGAAGTCCTATTTTAATCCCCAGTACCATATATGAGTATGTATATCTGTGTATTTATATCCATATACATGCATAGATACTTTTCTATGCTTTAGAGAATTTATAAATATACATTTCTACTTAACAATAGAATATATAAGCAAAATGTGACATAGGCAAACAGCAAAATATTATTGGAATATTGGTTCCTTCAAACTGAAATCACCCGAAAAAGTATTACTTCAGAAAGGACAGTTAGTGCCTCTTACTTTTAAATTGCTTAATTACAAGGTATTATTTTGTTCATTATTTCTGCGCTTGTGTGCATGATGCATGTGTTAGTGTGCCACAGCATGTCTGTGCAGGTCCGAGGAGAGCTGTTGGCAGTCAGTTTTTCCTTCTATCTTGAGGAGGCAAGGGCCTCTCTTGCTTGCGTGGCTTCACTCTAGGCTAGCTGGCCCATGAGTTTCCAGGTGCCCCCTTCCCATATTATTGCCATGCTGGAATTACAGGAACACATTATCTCATTTGGTTTTGTACGTGGGTTCCAGGTATTGAACTTAAGATATCAGTCTTGCACAGAAAGTACTTTTACCCTCTGAGTTATCTCTTTGGCCCTGGGCCTGTCTTTTCTTATAGGCAGCAAGCCATTAAGACTCTTTTGGGAGAAGAGTCCTCCCCTAAGGTGAGAAAATGGTCTTGCTCACTAGTTTATGGACATTGGGGTTATAAGAAGCAGAAACAGATGGACTTATTTGGTCCAGTATCTCTTTGTCTTCCATTAGTTTTTTTAAAAACATATTTACATATTTCTTAGTGACATCTGTAGAATTTCCATTTGTGCTGTCACTCCTTCACAAATTTATGCTCCCCGTCTAAACAGAGCAGACATATTTTGCTTTGGTCATATCTTCAGACTTTATTCTCTTGTGACGATTCCTATCTGTAAACCGAGGACTGCACATACACTTCCCTCTTCCCTCAGTCTTGTAGTAACTCGGTTGTGAGTGGGTTGATATCTCTTTCCCACCCTTATACTATGATTCAGATAAGACTTGAGAATTTGGGGCTAAATAAAATGAGGTAGATATAAAAGCACAAACACTGTGATTTCACTTCCATGAGGTTCCCATGGTATTGAAACCCGCAGAAATAGAAAGTAGAGTTCTGCTTACCGTGATCAGAGGAGGGACAGTGGGGAACTGCTGTAAAGGATATGGAAGCCGAGCATGGTGACATGGCTTGTAGTCCCAGTTACTCTGGAAGCGGAGGCAGAGGGATCACATGAGATCACAAGAGATCAGTGCAGGGACAGCTTAGACAAGAACCCCATCCCCCAACAACAACAAAGTAGGTATGGAGGTTGAGTTTGGAAAGATGAGAAAGTTCTAGAGATGGATGGTGGCAATGGTTGCAAAACAACGTGAAAGGACTGGTAGGGTGCCATTGAACTGCAATTTGAAGATAGTTAAAATTCATGGGGCGATAATGAAGTGGTGTGATTGTACAGCATGGGTTCAACTCCCAGTACCACAAAACCACAACACACACACACAAACACATGCATATACACATATATATATACACATACAAACATATACACACATTCACACACACATATACACACACATACACACACAGAAAGGGAGTTCATTCATCCTTGACAAACAATGAAATCCTATTGTTTACAGACAATAAAATGGAGAAGCTGCAGATCGTATTAATCAAAATAAGTCACATACAAATATTGTATGCTTGTTTTGTATCTGTGGATCCTATATTTTATATATCAATAAACATAAACACATATAAAATCATATCTGATATGAGAGTAGAAGGGAGACAATTTGGGGGGAAAAGGCACCCATGAGAAGAGCAGGGAGGGAGAAAAGAAAGGGAATGGGGCATCTATATGGTCAAAGCGCATGGTATACATGAATGAAAATGTCTTTAGGAAGTCCATCATTGTGTACAATGAATATATACTAATAACATTAGTAACTGTATCAGGCCTGGGTTCATTCCCCAGCAATGCAAAACAAAAACACAAAAAAACAAAAGAGACAAAAGTCAAAGTTTGCTGTTTTCCTCCTTTCATGCATTTCTTCCTGTCCCTTGAGGTAATAATTCTTGTCACTTTTTTGTTTATTTCAGCTGTGTCTAGGTATTTGCTGTGATACCCAATGCTGCGATGAAGATCACTTGAAGATAACCTTGTACAGTCCATATCATCTCAAGTGCACTGCTGTGGCAGAAGCTACATACTTTTTTTTTTT
>NC_022026.1:23553687-23559482 GCF_000317375.1 Microtus ochrogaster
GTCCTGGAACTAGCTCTTGTAGACCAGGCTGGTCTCGAACTCACAGAGATCTGCCTGCCTCTGCCTCCCTAGTGCTGGGATTAAAGGCGTGCGCCACCACCGCCCGACAGCTACACACCTTTTATTTTGCTGGTTAGGTTTAAATTAATTAGTAATTGTTTTTTATTCAAATTATCAAATTCAAAAGACTATACACCAAAACCTCCTTCCTATCCTCCCTTCCCAAATTGACTGTCCTTTCTCAAAAGCAGGCAGTTATCCTTTCTAAGATATATTCGAGTGGTTCACCGTTTATTTATAACAATAGAAACACAAATCATGGTGGCTTATGCAGTTTCAATTTGATGGCTATTGCCAACTGGCCCTCCAGAGCCAAGCTAACTGCTATCAGCCGTGGATTTGCACCAGGTCTGAACAGGCCTCGAGCACAGCATGCTACCATGCTTTACTTCTTTGCCTATCTGACTGGTAAACATACTTTCTCATTTCATTTGTGTTTATTTTATCTGTATTGTATTGTTAGGAACAAAACAATGTTAACTTGCGCTGAGAAAGTGCCCCTGCTTCCCACTGCATCCTCTCTTGTACTATCTCCTCGGCCATCTGGCTAGACTGAATAGAGAGACATTCTGTTCTTTTACTCCTTCCTGCCGGCTCTGGTCTGTGCTTCTCGCAATCACTCCAGTGACCATGCTGCCTTCTATTTTTCAGTCTGTTACCTCCACGGTGGTGAGTGCCAAGACTGCAGCTTTTATCTTTCTAAGCTATTGTTTGTCACTGTGTTCTTCGGTAAATACTGAATGAATGGATGAATGGGCCGCTAGCAATTTCAGACTAAGGTCAGTGAAAGGCAGCCATTCTGTGCGAGTGATTGAAATCTCTCTATTATGTCATTATCTCATAAGAATGCATTATATGCAGTAGATAGCACTTCAAATTCACCGTGAAATGATGGGTTCTTCGATAAATAGTGTTGGGCTCATTGTTAACTACCACATTTGGGGGAAAATCTGTGTCCCTACCTGAAACTCAAATAACCTAGGTAGATATATTAAGTATAGCTGAAGATAAAGAGAAAGCATAAAAATAAGAAATACTCATGAACATGGATCTCTCTATATATATATCACCTCAGGATGGGGAAACCTTCAAGATAAAAACCTTAAAACTGATAAATTTCATTACAATTTAAGAATTAGCATACCAAGACAGAAACAAATTTGAACGGCTAATATCGTATGGTAAAACTAGCTTTTAAAACAGCCAAAGGAAAACCTGCCAGAATCATCAAAACAGAGGAACAAGGAAGCTTAATTGTCAGAAGACAGGACTTTGATGCCAGGCTACAAAGTAAGTTCTAGGGTAATTTGGGCTACAGAATGAGACCAGAGCTCAAAAAAAAAAAAAGAAAGAAAGAAAAGAAAAATTAAGACTAGACAATAAATACATACCCCTGTAGCAATCAGACAGACAAGCAGACAACTAAAGGCTATTTGATTTCACTGGGAATCAAGGAAGGTCAGCTTATACTATTTCCACCTACAATTTAGCCAAGGTGATAATTTTCTTTGCTGGCAACTACATGGAAGTAAAAATTGGTATCATCTTTCTCGAGGGCATTTTCCCAGTATTATTAAAAGTCTTTCCTTTTGATCTAGATCATTTTGAGAACTAACCAAAAGGAAATAATCAGAATATATATATAAAGATTTACTACAAGGATGTTACAGTGGCATATTTATAGTAGTGAGAAATTGAAAGCACTCTAAATGTCCTACAACAGAATTGGATAATAAGTTATGCTGCGTTCACAGGCAAAAATGTAGGCATTAAAAGCGTCATATTGGGACTCTCAAGATGGCTTAGGAGTTAAGGGCACCTGCCACCAAGCCTGATGACAGGAGTTCAACACCCAAGACCACTTGGTTGAAGGAGAGAGCAGACTTCTGCAAATGTGCTGGAGTAACCACGTACACACGCAGGCACAAGCACACAAAAAAAGAATTTAACAGTATTTTAAAGAACCATCCCCATTGAAAACTATTTAAGGATACAAGGGAATGCTGATAACGCCATTTTTTTTAAAGAAAGCAATAATAAAGCAGTGCCAATTTTGCTTTGTAAACACGAGTGAATTTATTATGTATTTTTATAGAAAAGGAGTTGGAAGGAATATACTCTGGATTGAAGAGTCTCTGCAGACAGGCTATACTGTTCTCAGGCAAGCTCCAGTGGCAATTGCTGGAAAGACGACCTTGTGAGGGATCTTGTCTGCATGGAAGGATCTGTGGGAAAAGTTCAAATCATATTTGGTTTCAAAATGCCAGTACAGACAAAATTAAGGGGTGACTACTGCCAAAGCTGATACTGTCATTTCTTAGTCACCTATAGAGAGATGAAAACTAACTAGCACTGTTCGACCATTTCTACGTATATTTACTTAATGCTTCTATCATCCTCAAGAGGTGCAGCTCAGGCAAGTGTTCATCATGCCATGCTATCTAGGAGGAAACATGTCAAGGAAGATTAGATATCTTATCTAAGATCACAAAACTAGAAACTGGGTTGATGAGTTAGACTTCAAACCTGAAAACATGTCTGCCTTCTGAACCTAAGTATGCACCTAGTCAGTAAGGCAAGAAGAAAGAAGGTACCGTGATGCGCCAAAAGAAAACAGGAAGTAAGTCAGCAAATAAATTACTTCTGGAATTGGTTCCCTTTGAGACTAGTGTCCCATGACTCTTGCAGACACGGAAACTGCTCCCAATAGTCTCTGTTATAGGAAAAGAACAGGGTACAAACACCTCATGTCCTTCCAGTTTACACATAAGGATTCTTGGTTTGTGTCCTGAGCATGATAAGAATCTGGCCTGAGTTACTACTTCCCACTCACTCCTGCCATAGGCAGACATGGTGGCAGTGGGTGGCAAACCAAGTCAGATATCAAGGGTTCCCAAGAAGGAGCAGTTATTTCTCTTGTATTCAGGAACTAGCCACAAACTGAGAATCTATCATCTTTGGTGACACCTGTTGTAGAATTTCTCGGGTGGAGGCTGGACATGGTGGCACATGTCTGTCATTCCATCACTAGAGGGGCTGACAGGAGGATCTCAGGTTTGAGCTCAACCTGGCTACCTAATGAATTTCAGATTCCCATGGGATACACAATGAGATCATGTCTTAAAAAGAAAGAAATAACCCGGCTTCTGCGAAGGACCATGTCTGGATCTGTGGTCCTCCTGCAGCCTGGATTTGTGGAGAAGTCCGAGGCCCCTGTTACCACCAAAGGTCATGTGGAAGCCCAGGGTTGGGGCTGAAACCTGTGGCCTTGTCAGGGTCCATGAGTATGCTGTGGCCAGAGCCATCCTGATCTCAGTAGCTGGTGCTCCTATCTGGAGCCAGGAGGTCATCCAGGCCCAAGCTGCTGCCAAGGGCCACGTCTGTGTCCATGGTCCTGCTCCAGCTGGCGTCTGTGTTGATGCCTGTGGTCTATGTCACTTCAGGGGACCGTAGGAACCATGCTTGATGATATCGGGGCCATCTTCAGTCAGCTCTGCCCTTCACTGGCCCCGGTAAAGCTGACCCTGTTCCTGCTGGGCACTGTAGCAAGAGAGGTGGCCCCGGCCATCATCAGAGAGCTGCCCTCACCCAGCACTCAGAAGATGTGGCCTCAACCCTCACCTTAAAGAACTGACCCTGATGGCATGGGATTAGGGGAGCTGGCCCTACCCTCTTACCCGAGGCAGGCAGGCAGCCCCAGTGGCCCAGACTGAGCAGCTCAGCTACCACCCAGGCCCACAGCCAGGCCTTGGGTTGGCCCACCCTAACATCTACCCCCTCTAGGACCTGCTGGAACTTGTGGATGGTCTGATCCTATGGAAAGATTCCCAGAGGATCTCCATGACTTGGGAGGGGTCTCGGTGAGGATCCTCTTGGTGAGGATCCAGTGAGGATGGTGTACCAGAAACCAGAGACCTTGAACCAGACCAACGACTCTTTGTAATGAACATTTGCGAGTAAAGCTGATTGGATAAAATGGTATGCTATGTGATACACTGTTCCCAATGCCGCCAGGACAAATGAAGAGGTGTTAGAGAGGTAGGAAAGATGGAGGAGCAAAGAGGTTTTTTGTTTGTTTGTTTGGTTTGTTTTTACTTGCTTTTTCATTTGCTTCTTTTATTTAGATTTAAAAAATTTTTCTTTTGGTGGGAGGCACTACCAGGATGGGGGGAGGATATGGGGGAACTGGGAGAATTGGATTAGGGGAAGCAGAATTAGGATGCATGATGTAACATTCCCAAAGAATCAATAAAGAAATTATGTTAAATTTTAAAAAAAAGAAAGAAGGAACTAGCACTCTTCTTTGCCACCACACTGCAGAGCCTTTTTTGTTGACCCGTGACCTCTTCCGCAGTTAGCGCCGTGCTGGCGTGCCTCTCTCCCAGCCAGCCTCTCCTTCACCTGCAACAGTGTCCAACCCTCAGACTCTGGCCGCACTTAGTGTGTTGATAGCCCCAGATCCCCTTGCCTAGCAAGCACCTATTTCCTCCTGTAACCGGGTAGTCCCGTCCCCCTTAAAAGTCAGGAATTCCCTCTTCATCCCAGGCCAGCGTGTAGCCTGTCCTAACTAGGCGCCTTTCAGCCTGCCTTTCACCTACCCGCCCAACCCCTAGCCTACTTAGGCTTGCTCCTCTCCTCACTCATTCAGCCCTTATTTACTGAATTTGTCTTCATTTTTTATGCCCCCCCCTTTTCACAGCCAAGCTCCTTTCCTAAGCCCATTCTCAACCTGGTCTCCCTTTCGGCTAGGCATATACCCCCTTAATCCCCTTCCATTACCAGGCCCCATTCCTCGGCCCTTGTGTGGTAACCAAACTAAAGCCCTGCAACACAGTTTTCACTCTTCCCCGGCCTGTGTTCCAGGGACAGGTAGGCCCTGTAGCAGGTTTTCAGCAGCTCAGAACTGTTTTCTATGCCTTTCAGCCTCACTAATCACATCTCCCTAGCTACGTGTGAAAACAGCTTCCCACTGCCAGGACTTGCTCTTCTCTCCTAGGAAAACACGGAGGTCTGCCTTCCTGCAGTCATATTTATTAGCAGGCATTTGGTCAGTGTTTAGGGTCCAGGCAAAAGCATCCCACTTAAGATATTCACAGATATCCAAGGACATAGAATTACTACTTGCCCAAGCTGCTGAGATAGATAGGAGAATAAACATGCCCTGGTTTTTACCTAACCCTTGATGCCCACTTTCACCTCACTTTACTGGTGATTTTAGTTCAGGAAACTTAGTGATTGTGTTTTACTCTCAAGGACAGCAGAAAAGACAATTAACTGCAACCCAGAGAGAGACCCGCGACACCCACGACCAGAACAGCTGATACCAGCATATCCCAGAACTGAAAATTTAGAGGCTTGGGCCTCCTCTTTGTTTTTACCGCCTAGAGCAATAAATGTAAACTTTATACCTAGACCTGTCGAAATTGCGGTGTCTGGTGAATGTGCTAATCAGAGCAGGAGCCGTTAGCTTCCCCCTGACAGTTTACATAGGTTGCCTGGTGCCCGGTGTCTTCTATGCATGTTGGGAAAAAAGAAGCAGCACATTGATTTAAACAATCCATGCCCTATTCATAATTTTACTGAAAATAAACCTTTTAGCTCTTTCTAACTGCCTAAAAATGTAGCGTACCCCACTACCCTTCCCCTCTAGCATTCCCTGATGATTTAATTTCTTTAACTGTTTTCCTCCATTAAGGAGTTCACCAGATGTGCACTAGCCACTCCCACCTTAGAGC
>NC_022026.1:23559582-23567511 GCF_000317375.1 Microtus ochrogaster
GTGTGTGTGTGTGAAAACTCTTACCTGATTTCTATAAGGCAAAAGAATTCCAGCCCTGGAAACTGCTAGGGCTGGGGAATTGCTGGCTGTAAGGGCATACATGACTGGGAATGTTTGTAATGGGTACAACAAAGAGAACAAGGATGAATAAGGAATAAGAAGGAGAATAAGAATAAATACACATGGATAGAAACATGTATAGATTTCTTAACCCTCAGACTTTAGCCTCCTTCATTTATTGTAGAGTCCTTTTTTAAAATCCTGAGAGAGAGAGAGCCCTAGAAGCTGGACCTTTAGGGTTCCCGCTAGTTAAACAAATGCAGCATAAACACATTTTTACATAGCTAAAGTAATATTCTACAAAAAGGCCCTTTTTGGTAACCAGGTAACCTTCCTCAGTTTGAGCTAGCATCTCTAGCTTGCATCACTTCAACCACAGAGGAACTTGATCCTAGCCAGAATCTTTTCATCCGCCAGGGACTCTTAAGCTGTACGTGTTAGAGAGTTTTATGTCAACTTGGCACAAGCTATTGTCATGAGAGGAAGGACCTTGACTGAGAAAATGCCTTCAAAAGATCTGGCTGTATCTATTAGAACAGGGCCTGCAGAATCAACAGAGCAGGGCTCATAGAGGATCACAGAGACAGAAGCCACAATCGCGAATCCTATAGGGGTCTCAGTTAGACCCTCTGCATGTACCTTGTGGTCGTGTAGCTTGGTGTTCTTGTGGGTCCTAAGAGTGGGAATAGGGGCTATCTCAGACTCTTTGCCTGCACTCGGGACCGTTTTCCTCCTTCTGTGTTGCCTCATCCAGCCCTGATATGAGAGTTTGTGCCTAGTCTTATTGTAATTTGTAATGCCATGTTCCGTTGATATCCCTGGGAGACCTCCTCTTTTTTAAAGGGGAAATAAAAAGGGAGTGTATTTGGGGAGAGGAAGGGGTGGTCGGATGGGGGAAACTACAGTCAGGATATAGTGTATGAGAGAAGAATAAAATAATCGGACTGTAGGCAAGTCTGTAGAAACTTTTCATAATTAGTGATTGATGGTGGAAGGCCCAGCCCATTGTGAGTGGTGCCATCCCTAGGCTAGTGGTCCTGGGTTCTTAAGAAAGCAGGCTGAGCAAGTCAGAGGGAACAAGTCAGGATGCAGCTCCCCTCCATGGCCTCTGCATCTGCTCCTGCCTCCAGGTTCCTGTCCTGTTTGATTTGAGGTCCTGCCTTGGCTTCTCTCAAACCCTTTGCTCCCAAGTTGTTTGGTTGTGGTGTTTGAGCACAGCTCTCCTTATCCTAAGATACCATCTGCTCCTGTCTTCAAGTAAGCTTCCTGCTCCTATCCGAGTTCCCTTTCCTACCTTGTGCCTTCTTCTGTACCAATAGGCAGGCCATTCACCTGTTGGGCCCTTTCTGCAGACCTTTTCTTCTTTAACAGTTGGCGTCAGCTTCCGTGTCCTTGGGCTCCTAATTAAACTAGGCATCCTTCCGTTGTCCAGCCTTTCACTAAGCCAGCCCTCTCTCCCCACCCTATTATCCCTTTCCCAGCCAAGGCCTCCCCTCCTTCCCCTGCCCAGAGCTATGTCCCTCTCTCCCATATCCAGCTGGGTCCCTTTCACTCGCCTATCATTTCTTACCAATGATCTTTGCCTTTGTTTTGCTACTCCTAATACCCTAGCTCCTCTGCCCACCTGAGCCTGCATCCTTATATACACTCCAGACGAAGACAGGCTCTTTTCTCCCTCTTTCATAGGATAGTGGCTTCTCCAGTCTGTGTCCCTTGCTAAACAAACTAGGACTCCTTCTTAATCCAGGCCTAATTCTCCAACCTGGACCCCAGATGCCTTTATCCCCTTCTTGGGCTATCTTCCTCTCCCAACACTGTTTTCCCCAAGTTGTGTCCCTGGATCAGCCTGAACCAACCATTCAAGCTGTCTGGTGCCTGTCAGAATCCTTTTTCCAATACCCCTCCCTTCCGAGCTGATTGGATACTTAGCCAATGCCTCTTTCCCTAGGAAGGCCTCATCTCATTCCGGAACCCCTTCCTCAGAAAGTGTCCTGTCCCTAGCAGGTGCCCCTAGCCTAACCGCATCATTTCCCCTTCAAAAACCATGGGCTGGGGCTCACTTGTCATCTGCTACACCCATCCAACCTGGCCTCTTCAGTGACTTGGTCAATTTCCAGCCCTTTCCTCCGCCCACAGCTGGGAAGCTTAGTTTCTAGACTTATTATCCGAACAGTCCCACCCTTTCCAGGACCCCTTCCCTAGAATATGCTTTAGTTTCCAGTCAGCTTCCCTTCCCAAACCTGGCCCCCGTCCCATCTTTTTCTTTCCCTGTATAACTCACCTCAACTGACTCACCTCTCCTACCAAGAATCCTCCACCAGCCAGTGTCTGTGTCTGTGACCTGTAGCCAGGCCTCCTTGCCCATCACGGTGTGCTGCCTCCAGTCAGTCAGGGCCACTGTCCATCAATATGCCGCTGTTTTAGCCAAACAGACCCCCCCCGCTCCTGCTCTACATAGCCCACCCCACAAGGCACCCTTTTCGTTTCTATAGCCCTTCAGTAGCCCTCACTCACATCCTTAGGCAGGCCCCTTCCCTAGAGCCTGTCCTTGTGGTCTAGTGTACCCAAGCATCTTTAAAACAAAACAAAACAGAACAAACACACTCACAAAACCTCTTGATGGCCTGCTTCTTATCTTGCCCACCTATTCAGCTTCAACTGCAGCCTCTGAAAGCTTCCCCTAGGCTGTCTCTGTGCTCAGCCTTCACCCTCCTGCCCAGCCAGGCCTTCCTCCGTAGATAACATCTCTTTTCAAGCACATTTTTTTGCTTCCCCTCCAAAGCTTGGCCCCTCTTCTTCCCTAACTCCCAAACCCAGTGCCCCTGTCCTATAATGGGCTCTTTTCCCATAATGTACCCAATACTGTGGGTTTTTTTTCAGACACTGACTAGCTGAAACTTCTTGTTTCCATAGCTAGAGCTGTCTGTCAGGATTTCCCCATTTGGATTTTGGAAACATCCAGAAGTAGACTATAGTAGCATTTCTTCCCCTCCTGCAACATAGCCTGGCCTGGCTGAGGGCTCTTTATCAAGCAGCAGAGACTACTAAAGGAAGCCCTTTCTTGTTTCACCGAGTGAAACATCAGTCTAGGGCATCCTTAGAGTAAATTCCTCCGGAATTCCAGCCTGGGAAACACTGCCGCCACCAAGGCTGCAGGTGTATTACCCAAAGCCTCATCTGTCCCCTCCCACCCCCAACCGGCTCCTATTCTTAGGAGTCCTTTACTGAAGGCCATCTGGGTTACAAACTTCAGACACAAGAAATGCAAAGCAAGTATTTCAAATCCTGTTTTTATCTTTTAACACATTGCACAACTGGTTTTAAACATTTTTGAACCGACATGTATTATTTGGGAACATTTGGAAGGGACAAAGGTTTTTCAAAATGAATTTAAGTAACGTCACTGAAATCCAGGACCTTATGACTAACCTTAGAAATTACACAAATCATTCCATTCCGCTCTTCTTTTGGCATATTCAGAATATCAACTCATCCTTAACAAACACAGAGCTGGATTGTTCACTGTTTTCTTTTACATAAAGTTGCATCAACTACCGTAGAACTTCCAAAAATTGCTTTAATTTTTTTTCCTCTTAAGGAAAGTCACTAAGTTCAGATCTTCCACATCTTTGAGGTAACCCTTACTTGTTCTACTGGCTCATTTAAACTGAATTTCTGTATCTAACAGTTAAGCTTAGCTTTTAAATTTGAAAACATATTTTTTTAAAAAGAGCTCAGAAAACATTGAGCAACTAAAATCCATTTGCAGCTTTACAAGTTTGTAAAAACAAAACAATCAAATTACTACTGGAAGACTTGCTCGTAACCCAGCCATTGGAACGTCGGTTAAAAGCAAACCAAACGGCCAGCTGTGGCTTTTTTTTTTCTGGAAAAAACAATGAAAAACACTCATAAACCACGTCAGCCACACAAACTCCTCTTATCAAGTGATTTGATAGATACATAAGGAAAAATCCCACAAACTGAACCTTTCTGCTAAACTCATTCACGCCTGGGTAAACAATAAGCAAAGTCCAACATTTCCATTTTCAGCTTACCATTAATTGAAGCCTGAAGAAGACAAAAGTACCTCAGGGCCAAATGAAGTTAGACTCAATGAAACCTAAGTCTCTTGGTTGTCCCAAGGAGGTATTCTTCCGTCCTTAAGCCTGCCTCCCAAAGAAGACACACATAACTTAGTCGGAAACCAAACCAAACCAAATGAGGCAGGATTGGAAGGGACGAATTTCAGTATTTAAGTAAATCTTGGAAGAAAATAAACCAGCCAAGGAAAAAGCAACTGTTCCTACTGAGAAATGCCATAGCTGTTTCAGCTTTCCGAGGATCTGCAGGTGTCAAGCATGGCAGAAACATGGCGCGTAGAGCCGAGGTCCGTGGCTGCTGGAAACTTTTAGAACCGGCGCGGCGCCATGGCAGCAGCGGAGGCGCCTGCGGCCTCGATGGGCTTCACTGAGTTGTAGTGCTCCCCGAACTCACAGGCGTAGTGCAGATAGACCAGTGTGATCGGCTTCCGGGTGTACTCCTCCCCGATCACAATGATGGGCGAGTTGGCCTGTACCACCTCGATGGGGGTCTGCAGGACATGCGACATGGCTCTCAATTCCAGCTGGCCACCCCACAATGACCTGTGCACGATGTCATCGCAGTACCTCAGGAAGTCCTCACGGGTGTAGAAGTTGCCGACCTCGGGTTCGGTGAAGAAAGGTAAGAAGTCATCAATGTGTTTCTTCATATAGTAGGCCGTGCGGTAGCGCAGGTTCTCCACAGTCACCGAGAACACCAGCTGGTCTTGGATGGCACGGTACATGCAATGGCCGTCGGCAGGGATGGGCTTCATCTCCAGACTTTTAGCCGCCAAAATGGCAGCGACCTTTTCTTCCTCCTCGCGGCCGTAGGCGGCCTGCTCTTCGCTCTGGGCCCCTGGGACCCACTGCGGGCGATGTCTCTGCAGGCTAGCTCTTCGCTCACGCTTTTTATGGGCCTTCGATGGGCGTGGGGGCACATTTTCAAGGTTCATCTTTTTGAGGTTGGCTGCAATCGATTCCACGCTGGTGTCAGGCTCTTCTTGAAATCGCTCCAGTTCCTGACGGTGCCTCTGCTCCATCTCGGCCTTGAGACGGGCAATATCAGCAAGCACCTGCTTTCTTCTGTTCCTGTCATTTTTCGGGACAGAACTTTCGAGGGCTTGGATGTGAGCTTGCAGCTCTCTTTTTTCGCGATAATGGCGGCGGATCACCCGTTGGAATTCGGTCTCAAGGTCATCCATTATACCAGTGGAAGGCAAGAACTGAAGTTGGAAGGAAACTGGAACAGTTCAAATCACCAGACCGCCTCACAGAACCGCTGCCGAGGGACCAGACCGCCTCACAGAACCGCTGCCCGAGGAAGCTGTGTCACTCTGCCTCCTTCTGAGGCTGTTCCCGGCATCCTAGTAACGGCCCTCCGTGCTATTGGCTGCTGCCTCAGGGCCACGCCCCCAGACACGTTGGGGCTTTGTGACTGGCTTTTGAGGGCCCTTAAATCTGTTCTCAGTAGACCCAGTAGCACCTCACGCCTCTGGTTTTTGAAACCAACTTTAAAAGCCACTCCTAGGAGCCTGCCTTTGTACAATGTGTGTGATAATTGGGCTTGTAGAATTTTTAGTCACTCTTACTGCCTACTTCTTTTCCAAGTTTGGACAGAACACAGGCACAGGCCATGCTTGATAACCACACGATAAATATTATCAGTTAAATACGTTCTGACCAGAACTTGGCATTTCTCTTTGTGTCCAGGAGGCAGTGCGGCGTTCTCTGGTTTTTCAGGTCTCTTGACCTGAAACTCTTAATCTTCGTGTATCAGAACAAAGACACTTCCTTGCATTTCTGGGAACACCGAGTCTTTTTAATTTATGTTTCAAACCCGATGATTCCCATCTCAGGGCAAGACGACAGCAACTGCCCTCTTCAGAGGCACGCACAACAAGTAAGTGGATCTCTTGGCTTGTGCTAACAGAAATCATCCAAACACCCCTTCTTCTGGGTCCCCGTCTCCCTACAAGGGCTCTCTAGAATAAATCTCCAGGAAGCATCATGAGCCAGTGTTCATCAGGTTACTTCTTCCTGATTGCTTTCAAAATGTTTGTTTCAAAAGATTGCTGCAAAAGGTCTGTGAGGAAAAAAAAACCCCACAAACCCTTTCAAATATGCTTTTATTGTATGATAATCAGTATTTTTGTCTTTACAGTTCCCAACCTGCAGTTTAGATGCTACCCCATTCTTCACTTGAGAACCTGGTTTGTTAACACAAGCCTGTAACCCTACCCCTTGTGAGGTGGTGGCGGGAGAACTAAACCTTCCAAGGTCATCCAGGGAGACGTATAAAGTTCCCGGCCAGCCTGGAGTATGTTGAGACCCTGTCTCAGAAAATTCCAAACCAACCACCCAGAACAGACACTTCCACAGAGGTATGTTCTCCACCAAACACACAGGCTTTTGTGTGAACGTAAGTCCTCATGTCTCTGGACAAAATGCCCAGGAATGAAATTGCTTGTGCTGTATTCTCAGTTCACATTCTTTTGAAAGAGACTGTTTTCCAGAAAGACTGTAGCTGATTCGTTTACATGAGAGGTGAATGAGGCATTCAGTTTCTTTGTCTTCTTACCAGCATTTTGGTATTGTCACCTTTAAAAAGCGTACACCGATGTTAGTGTCGTGATAATCTCACTATGGCTTTAATGGGCTCGCATCTAATGACTGTTTCTGGTACTGCAGATGGAAACCCTTACGTATGTAGATGAAAAGTCTTTCACATGTTAGGAAAGGGCCGTACCTTCATGGTCATCTTTTACATTTTTTAGTTGTTGTTGTTGTTGCTGCTGCTGCTGCTGCTGCTGCTGCTGCTGCTGCTGCTTGTGGTAGTGGTGGTTGTGGTGTGTGTGTGTGTGTGTGTGTGTGTGTGATGTCTGTGCATGAACGTGCATATGCCATTGTGAATGTGTAGAAGTCAGAGAACAATTTCGTGGAGTTGTTTTTCTCTTTTGTTGTGGGCTCTGGGGACTGGATTCAGGCCATATCATGGTTACAAGGCAAGCATTTTTACCCACTGAGATATCTTGCTTGATGTTCATCTTTTAATGTCCTTGTTTTCATCTATAACATATATTTCTTGATAAAATATTTTATAATTTGCATATTTTCTAAATGGGTTGCCCTTTTTTTCCTGTTAGTTTTGAGAGTTGTTATATTCTAAATGCCAGCCCTTTGTCAGATGTATGTTTTGCAAATTGTTTTCTCTTAGTCTACAGCTTGTCTTCTTTTTCTTAGCAGGGTCTTTCTCAAAGCAAAAACATTTAATTTTAAGGCCAGTTTTGTGTCTCGGTGGTAGCACTTGTGAGTACTCGTGTTGGATTCCTAGTAGCACAGAAGGATTTTAACCATACTGATTTTTCAGATGGGAGCCTCAAACTCATAATCCTTTGCCTTATGCTCTCAAGTGCTGCAGTTGCAGATGTAAGCCATTATATTTGCAACATTTTTATTTTGAATTAAGTACAACCAACCAGTTTTCCTTATACGATATTATTTTTAGTGTCAAGTCTAAAGAACTCTTTGTCTAGGCCTAAACTCAAAGGTAGTATCCTTTTTTAAACTATGAAGGAAAAAATTTAAAACTTGCATTTATTTAGTGCGTGTGTACTTGCACACATGTCATTGTGCACACATGGTAGTCAGAAGGTAACTGTGGGAGTCAGTTCTCTCTTTTTAACCATATAGGTCCAGGTTAGCAGAGTTGTTGCAGGCTCCTTTACCCACTGAAACAGTCTCTCAATCTCTCTATCCCTCTCTCTCTCTCTCTCTCTCTCTCTCT
>NC_022026.1:23582071-23588815 GCF_000317375.1 Microtus ochrogaster
TTACAGTTAAGGTCTTATATTAAATATTTATCCTGTTTTGAATTGCTATTTGTTTTTGGAATAAGATGATGGATAAATTCCTTTGCTTCACATGCAGATATTCAGTGCCCCCAGCATTTGCTCAGTGTCACGTCTTGCCCATGCTGTGTACTTTGGGTACCCTTGTGGGGTTTCAGTTGGGCTCTATGTCTGGAGGTTTACTCAAGACCTTTATAAGAATAACAAAACTATAAAGTCATTTAACAGAATGTGAAAAGTATTTGTAAAGTATATGTGTGTTAAAGAATTAGTATCTGCTGAAGACTACAGGTCTAGCTGAGTGATAAGATACTTTGTTAAAAATCCACAAGGCCTTGGATTTGGTCCTCAACATGTACACAAACACATGTATACATATACACAGAGAGACACTCACATGTAGTTCATATTTATTTTTCTATAACACAATGGCACCAAAAATCATGACTTTATTTTAGTGTGTAAAGAGCCCAAAGACACTTGTTTTCCCAAAGAAAGCATGCAAATAACAAAAGTTCCATGTAAAGTGTTCAATTGTGGAGGAAACAAATTAAAATCCCACTGTAGTACCATAGTACACCTACTAAGATGTCTATTATCAAGAATAGAAAAATCGTAAATGTGGAGGATATTAAGAAAACAGAGCTCATACAAATCATTGGTAAGAATGCAAATTAGTGCATTCAGTACAGGGAACAGACGGAGCTTCTTCAGTGAAAAAAAACTCAAGTTGGAGTAGCTCAGCCATACTGTTGGAGCACATGTATAGATAGTGTTTGAACACATTTACAGGTCCCTGCATTTAACCACCAGCACTCAAAAAAAAACCACTCTGAGATTAGGTAAATTTGTCTTTTTATTTAACTGAGAGACTTACAACTTCAGAGTTTAAACTTAAACCACTGTAGAGGGTGTTTCAAGACAGGGTTTCTCTGTGTGTAACAGCCCTGGCCATCCCAGAACTTGCTTTGTAGACCAGGCTGGTCTCATACTAATAGAATTTCCCCTGCCTCTGCCTCCCAAGTGCTGGGATTAAAAGTGCACACCACCACTGCCTGGCATGGTGATGTGTTTTGACTTTGTTTTTTTACTTTGTTTTAAGTTTTGAAGTTTAGACCTTAGGTTTTTGTGTCGGTTTGATTTTAGGGTGACATAGGATGTCCTTCTGTATACGTGTTGCTTTTATTGGTTAATGAATAAAGTTGCTTCGGCCTATGGCATGGCAGAATATAGTCAGGCTGGAAGAGATATGATGTGGGAGTGATTTCTTTCTGATCTGTTGCTTTCATTGGTTAATTAATAAAGAAACTGCCTAGGCCCTTTTGATAGGCCAACCCGTAGGTGGGTGGAGTAAACAGAACAGAATGCTAGGAGAAAGAAAGCTGAGTGAAGAGTCGCCATGGTTCTCCCACTCCAGACAGATGCAGGTTAAGATCTTTCCTGGTAAGCGCACCTCATGGTGCTACATAGATTATTAAAAATGGGTTAAGAGGCTAAAACTAATGGGCCAGGCAATGTTTAAAAGAGTACAGTTTCCGTGTAATTATATCGGGTAAAGCTAGCCGTGCGGGCGGCCAGGTGCCGGAAAAGTAGCCCACCGCTCATACTACAACAGAGTGGCACCCGACGTGATGGACTAAATCCACTTTGAAAGACCCCAGCTTAGCTGCTGTAATGCCATTTTGCAAGGCTTTCACACAAACAAGTGTAAGTTCAAGGTAAAGTCGGTACTCTTAGGCAGCCAAAACAGGATATCTTTGGTCAGACACCAGGCCTAGGAGGGGAACGAACAGTTCTGGGAAAAACTACATGTACCCTAGATAGGGCCAAGTCTGCTATTATTATCAGACCTTCATGTCTCCGGGAAACTTGTCCCCTAAATGAACCCATCGCCTCATTCGAACTGACCAATGAGATCCCTGTAACCATGCATTGCTTCTGTATGCCTGCTTTTGTCACCCCTTTCCTATAAAAAGACCTTTTCCCAGCCTGCAGGCGCGCAAGTCCTCTGAAAGGACTTTGCAGCCCACAGGTACCTGTACCCACCCAATAAACCTCTTGCTAATTGCAGTCAGTGGTCTCGACTGTTCCTTGGGTTAGGGGTCTCCTCCTGAGGGAAGGACCACTCTGAGGGTCTTTCATTTGGTGCGTTGGCCAGGAATCGGAGAACCCCACCCAGGGATCACCGACCCACCACCGGGAGGTAAGCTGGTCAGCGCCCTGTCTGTGTCTGTGTCTGTCTGAGTCTTTTGTCGTTCTGTCATTCAGTAAGATTCGATCGGATCTATCAGTATCTGGCGGGCCAGGGAAGGAGCTGACGAGCTCGGACTTCCCCCCCGCAGCCCTGGAAGACGTTCCAAGGGTGTCTGGAGCCTTCAGGGCTCAATCTGTATCTGGAGCCTTTGGGGCTCAATCCGTAACTGGAGGACACGCCAGTATCTGAGGGGCTAAGAGTGACCATGTCATTCCTCTAGTTCCCAGGAGGCATGACCTCCATCTGAATCTGTAATGCTGTGCAGCTTCTGATTTTGAGTTTGGTTTTGGCTTTTTGTGTCTTTGTTTTTATGTCCTTTGTTTTTGGTATATCTGTTTGTACTCGAGTCTAAATCTGGTACCGTGAGACAATCCTTAACAATCCCTTTGAGTCTCACTTTAGATCACTGGCCTGATGTCCAGGACTGAGCAAAACAATCAATCTGTCGAAGTGCGAAAGAAGAAATGGGTGACTGACTGATCGTCTGAATGGCCCACATTCATAGCCACGGGACGGCCCTTTTAACCTTGATATCATTTCCCAGGTGAAGGAGCAGATGTTCGACATAGGATCTCAACCTCCTCTTACTCCCACGACCCCTAAGGCATCCCCTCCCCTGGGAGGGAAGCCGCTAACCCCCCTTCCCTCTGCTCCATCCCCTACTCCCCCCTCCTCTTCCATATATCCTACTATCCTCAAGAAAAAATCCACTTTACCCCTGCCTGTTCTTCTCCCGGACCCTGAATCTCCCCTCGTAGACCTCCTATCGGAGGAGCCTCCTCCATATGCAGGACCAGTGAGCCCGGAGGGACCTGAAGCAGCGGTGGCCGAGGCACCCCCACAAGAATACCCAACCCCCTTACCTATGGCTGGCCTACTGAGGGGCAGACAGACGCAAGGCACCGCCTGATTCCACCTCCCACGCCATTCCCCTCCGAGAGGGTCAGAATGGCCAGCAACAGTACTGGCCATTCTCAGCTTCTGATCTTTACAACTGAAAGCAACCAACTTGATAGAATCTATCCTAGTTACACACCAGCCCACCTGGGACAACTGCCAGCAGCTCTTGCAGGCTCTGTTGACATTGGTGAAAAAACAAAGAGTCTTTTTGGAGGCGCTGAAGAATATCCCGGGGGACAATGGACGCCCAACCCAGCTGCTGAACCAGATTGATGCGGCTTTTCCCTTGACCCATCCCTAATTGAGACTTTACCAATGAAGCAGGTAGGGGACACCTACGTCTTTACCGCCAGTTGCTCATAGCGGGTCTCCAAGGGGCAGCATGCCGCCCCACTTATTTGGCTCAAGTAAAGCAAGTGATACAAGGGAATGAGGAGACACCTTCAGAATTTTTAGAGAGACTTAAGGAAGCATATAGAATGTATACCCCTTATGAACCTGAGGAGCCTGGGCAGCCCACTAGTGTGTCGATGTCCTTCATTTGGCAGTCCAGCCCAGATATCTGAAGCAAGTTGCAGAGATTGGAGGGTCAGCAGGGATATACCTTACAGGATTTACTGAAGGAAGCAGAAAAAATTTTTAACAAAAAGGAAACTCCGGAGGAGATGGAAGAGAGATTATGGCAGAAAATAAAAAAGGATCAGGAGGAAAGAGACAAGAAAAAAAATAAGAGTTTAACAAAAGGGTGGAGGACATACACCCCACGGTCCCCAACCCTTACAATCTATTGAGTACTCTGCCACCATCCCACGTTTGGTACACCATATTGGACTTCAAGGATGCTTTCTTCTGCTTGTGGTTACATCCTGAGAACCAGTCCCTTTTTGCCTTTGAATGGAAGGACCCAGATCTTGGACTTTCGGGTCAATTGACCTGGACCAGGCTCCCCCAGGGATTTAAGAATAGCCCAACCCTCTTTGATGAGGCCTTACACTGGGACTTGGCAGACTTTCAGGTTCAGTTCCATGCCCTGATATTGCTCCAATATGCTGATGACCTCCTTCTGGTGGCCGCCTCGGAGAAAGAATGTCAGGAGGGCACAAAAGCCCTCCTACAGACATTGGGACAATTAGGATATCGGGGATCAGCCAAAAAGGCTCAGATATGTCAGAAACAAGTCATTTACCTAGGTTATCACTTGAGAGATGGACAGAGATATCTGACCGAGGCACACAAACAGACTATCACTAACATCCCTGCCCCTCCAGAACTCCCGCCAGCTGCGGGAGTTTCTGGGAACAGCGGGGTTCTGCCACCTCTGGGTCCCAGGGTTTGCGGAGATGGCTGCTCCCTTATATCCTTTGACCAAGCAAGGGATGATGTTCACCTGGGGAAAGGAGCACCAGGAGGCCTTCAACAATATCAAAAAGGCTTTGCTAACCTTACGTGCATTGGGCCTTCCAGACGTTACCAAGTCCTTTGAACTGTTTATAGATAAAAAGCAGGGATATGCCAAGGGGGTCCTGACCCAGAGACTGGGCCCCCAGAGGCGTCCTATGGCCTATCTGTCCAAGAAACTCGACCCAGTCCCATCCGGATGGCCGCCCTGTCTACGGATGGTAGCAGCTATTGCAGTCCTTACTAAGGATGCAGGTAAATTGACTCTGGGTCAGCCATTGATCATCCTGGCACCCCATGCAATGGAGGCCTTGGTCAAACAGCCTCCAGACCGCTGGCTTTTCAATGCTGGCATGACTCATTACCAAGCCATGCTCCTGGATGCAGACCAGATGCAATTTGGACCTGTGGTTGCTCTCAACCCCGCAAACTTGCTCCCCTTGCCGGGGGAGGCAGAGCAGCATAATTGCCTCCAGATTCTTGCGGAAATGCACGGGACCAGACCTGACCTGACGGATCACCCTCTTCAGGACACTGACTACACCTGGCACACCGATGGTAGCAGCTTCCTGGAAAACGAGAGCGGGGGTAGCAGTAACCACGGAAACAGAGGTAATTTGGGCTGAAGCCCTACCAGCGAGCACCTCATCCCAAAGAGCAGAACTCATCACATTGATCCAGGCACTCCAGATGCTCCAGATGGCAGAAGGTAAGAAACTTAATGTCTATACAGACAGTCGATATGCCTTTGCCACTGCCCATATACATGGGGAAATTTACTGAAGGCGAGGGCTGCTGACCTCAGATGGAAAGGAAATTAAAAATAAGACTGAAATCTTGGCACTACTCAAAGCCCTATTTCTGCCCCCAAAACTGAGTATTATACACTGTCCTGGCCACCAAAAGGGCCACAGCCCGAACGCTGCCCTAAAAACAATCAGCACCTCCCGAGCCTTCCCTCTGACCGATTCAGAAAATACAAGGCCGTTCCGATGTCCACTGCCCTATAGTCAAGAGGACACCGACCTCCTAAAGAAAATGGGGGCCACCTATGACCCCAAAGAGCAACATTGGGTCTTCAAGGGAAAGACTGTTATGCCAATGAGACATACCTATGAGCTGATAAAGTACCTGCATAAGTTGACCTATTTAGCACCAAAGAAGATGAAAACCTTACTGGAATGACTGGAAACTGGCCCCTACCTCCTAAACAGAGATGGGGCCCTACAAAAGGTAACTGATGAATGTAAAGCCTGTGCTCAAGTAAGTGCAGGCAAGACTAAGCTTGGGCCAGGGGTCCGGATACGGGGACATCGTCCTGGTGTACACTGGGAGAATGATTTTACAGAAATTAAGCCCGTCTCTATGGATATAAGTACCTCTTGATGTTCGTAGATACATTTTCAGGATGGACAGACACCTTCCCTACCAAACATGAAACTGCAAAAATGGTGACCAAGAAACTCCTGGAAGTGCTGAGTGCCACTCCTACCTGGTGGCCCCAGAGCTGGCACAAAATGGTACCTCCTCCATTTTGAAATTTTCCTGACTCAGCAGCAGGAAAAAACTGGCTGTTTTAAATTGCCGGCTTTCTGGGCTGTGCCACCATTGCGATCTCTGTCTGGCTCCTGCGGGAGACAGAGCTTTTGAATGGAGTATTTGGAGTAAAGTGCTATGGCTTGCTTGATGGCAATGTGGACTGCTGTGTGCCTGCAACTGTGTGTGGCTCAGGGGCACCAAATGGCTCTGAGGTAGGAGCAGCTCAGCTCCGTCCTGCTGAACTGTGCTGGTCTCAGGCAGGAACTATCGTAATTACCGTAATAACAGCACAGTTAAGGTTTAGACTGGGCAGGATACAGGCGGTACCGTATTAACTGTACAAGGTGCAACATAAGTTTTTAAGAAGTGCTTAACACTTTAAGAAATGCTCCTGGATAGTAAAAAAATTACAGATTCACAATAAAACAGATTTCAGACATAAAAGACCTCTATGGGTCACAATGTTGGATGAATGTACGTGGGCTTGAGAGAGAAAAAAATAGAGAGAATGAAGTTAATGCCCTTAAAAAAGGGGGGTAAAGTCTTTAAAGAGAAATAGTACATAGTTAAGAGATTAAAAGAAATAAAGAAAAATAAGGCACGTAAAAATAGAAAATTCACAGAGAGTCTGGATT
>NC_022026.1:23590654-23603926 GCF_000317375.1 Microtus ochrogaster
GCTCATGCTACCACAGAGATATATCTAGAGAGAGTAGGCGGAGTCAGAGAGATGTCATGTAGCTGTTGAAGGAGACAGATGCTGAAACTTTACTAGTAAGCCCCAGCCTTGTCCTGATACACAGAATAATAGAAATGGGTTAATTTAAGATGTAAGAGTCAGCTAGGAATATGCTAGAGTCATTGACCAAGCAGTGCTGGAATTAGTATAGTTTCTGTGTGTTTATTTGGGTCTGGACGGCCGGGAAACAAACAAGCAGTCTCCTCCTACATTGGGGTTTTGCCTAGGCCTATCCAATATGTTCTAAGACATTTGTTGAAAAAGTTATACTTCTGCCATTGAATTGGTTTTACAGTTTTGTCAAAAATTCGTTGGGTATACTTTTTAACTTATATTGATTCTTTGTGGATTTCACATCATGCATTTCGATAACTCTTATCTCCTGTTCCCTCACATCTGACCTCTGCCCTTGCAGCCTCCCTTCCCATATCAAAACTAAATTCAAAAGAAATACTAAAGGCCAAACAAAAACAAAAACAAAAACAAAAAAGGAGAAGAATATTTCATGGAAGCTGTAGTGTGGCCAATTGGGTCACACAGTTCAGCCTTTAGTTCGTTCATCTTTACTTGCAAATGTTCATTGCCACAAGTCATTGGTCTGACTCGAGGACTCTGGTTTCTGCTACACCACCAATAATGGACTCTCACTCCTGTTCCACTTGGATATCCTGTTGTTGTCCTGTGTCATGGAGACCCTGCTGTTTTGCATCTGTAGGTTTGTCTCCTTCACCTGTTCCAACAGTTCATAGATGAGGTGGATGTTGTGGTGGGTCAACCTATAGCCCTGGTTCTGGGCCTGGGTGCTGGATGGTAGCTGGGTTGGTCAGCCCGCCAGCTCTCCTGCATCCTCACTATCCAGGCAAGTTCTCCAGCACTGCCTCGGCTAGTTCACCCAATGCAGCCTACAGCAAGGAGTGGGGCCAATTCTGCT
Organism: Microtus ochrogaster; assembly: GCF_000317375.1. NCBI lineage: Eukaryota > Metazoa > Chordata > Mammalia > Rodentia > Cricetidae > Microtus > Microtus ochrogaster. The sequence continues at coordinate 23,591,646 of NC_022026.1, forward strand.
CTCAGATCCTTGGGTCTTTCTCATCCACATTCAGACCACCAGAGCCTGTTCTACTGTATTGTCCAGGAAAGGTGCCATGCCCTCTCTCCCAATTGCTGTAGGGAGTATACAAGGGGTGTTCAACTCGCCTGCCTTCACCTGCACCTCTGCCAACAGGGTCAGCTCTAGTGTGCCGCCAAGGTAAGGGGCAGGGACTAGTTCTCTCCTTCCAGTGACCCCAGGACCAGCTCCCTTACTTGATACAGGTAGCAAGTGGCAGAAAGGGGAGGGCATCTTTCTCTTACCCATGCCACCATATGGCAGACAAGAGGGTTGGGGTCAGCTCTGTTGCTCTCACACCCTCAGAGCTGGCTCTAGGTGCTGCCCAGCTCTAGTGTGTTGCCCAGGTGAGGGGCATGCTTGTGCTGAGGGATGGGACATATTTTCCAAGTGTGAGGGTGAGCTCTCTCCTGAGGGGCAGGGCCATCTCTCTTGCCACAGTAACCAGCAAGGGGCAGGGTCGGCTATCCCAGTGAGAGGCATGGCTGGTTCTGCACAGCATGGTTCCAATGACCTCTTGTGCTAACACAGGCCATGGAAATCACCACAGACCCCAGCTGCAGCAGGACCATGTACTCAGACATGGCCCTTGGCACCAGCTCGGGCCCAGACATAACCACAGCTCCAGTGCCAGCACAGGCCATTATGACCCAGAAGGGAGCATGACTGAGCATGACCCTTGTTTACCAACATGATTTCAGGTGGTTGACAAGACACAACAGAGCCATCAGTGGTAACAGGAGCCACAGACATCCTCCCAGACTCTGGTCACTGCAGGGCCGTGGAACCAGACATGGCCATGGGCAACAGACTAGTCCTAGATCTCTTCATGGCCCCAGATGGCAGCACTGGCCTCACAGATCAGTATGGCCCCAGTAACAGTCTGGCCTTTAGACACTGACATGGTCTTATGATGGAGGAAGGTCATTGGTTAATTAATAAAGAAACTGCTTGGCCCTGATAGGTTAGAACATAGGTTGGTGGAGTAAACAGAACAGAATGCTGGGAGGAAGAGGAAGTGAGCTCATACGCCTTAGCTCTGCTCTCTGGGGCAGACATGATGAAGCTCCGACCCAGTATGGAAGTAGGCTAGAATCTTCCCGGTAAGCGCACCTCAGTGCTACACATATTAATAGAAATGGGCCAGCCAGTGTTTAAATGAATACAGTTTGTGTGTTGTTATTTCTGGTGTAAAACTAGCCATGCGGGAGCTGGGTGGGACGAAAATCAGGCCCGCAGCTCGTACTATAGTCTTAGGTGGCTGACCAGACCCTGGTCATCTGCATGGCCCTCAGGAGGTAACAGGAGCCATGGATATCAACTCAGACCCTCCCTGGATGCTGTTGGGCCACAGAGCCAGACTTGGCTCATGGCAGCAGCCCTGGCTGGATACCATGGCCCCAGGTGACAATACAGGGCATTCATACCAGCATGTCTCTGGTGCCAGCAGAGCCCTCAGATACCAACATGGTTACAGGTTATAGCATCCATGTGGTCCCTGGTGGCAACATGGGCTAGAGACATTGACACAGACTTTGGCCATGATAGAACCATGGACTCAGACATGATCCTAGGTATCAGCCCAGGCCAGGATGTCACTATGGCCCCAGGTGGCTGTGCAAGTCACTCAGATTGGCATGGCCCCCATAGCAGCATGGCCCTTAAATACAAACATGGTCCCAGGTGGTGGCAGTTGGGCATATTTTTATGAGTTTGTTTCTAGAAGCTCTATTTTACAAGGAATGATCTGTATCTATCCCTCCACCAACATCTGACAGTTTTTATTAATTGTATTGTATAGAAAGTCTTAGAATCAGGTAAATCATTTCCTTTAATGGTGTGGGAAGTCCTTCTGTATATGTGTTGCTTTTATTGGTTAATGAATAAAGAATCTGCCTTGGCTGGTGATAGGGCAGAGTAGAACTAGGTGGGGGGAAAATAACTGAATGCTGAGAGAAAGAAGGCAGAGTCAGGGAGAAGCCATGTAGCCCCTCCTGAGACAGATGCTAGATGGAACCTTGCCAGTAAGCCATAGCCACATGGCAATACACAGATTAATAGAAATGTGTTAATTTAACATGTAAGAGTTAGCCAATAAGAAGCTAGAGCTAATAGGCCAAGCAGTGACTTAATTAATACAGTTTCTGTGTGCTTATTTTGAGTCTGGGCAGCCAGGAATGAACAAGAAGGCTCCTATAACAAATTGGTGCTCCAATGTGTGCCAGTTAAATTTACATAAAACTTGAGGGGGCTTGGAAAGGAATTCTAGAAATTAAAAAAACAAAGTTAAGCTACATTTTTTTTTGGATGGGCTCTGCTTGCTGGCAGCATACTGCAGCTCCTTTAAAAGAGGTCTTCCTGATTCAGTTGTCACAGAAAAAAAAACCAAACAAACGTGTGGTTTCAAATGGGGGCAGCTTCCTGGTTTGTGCTGCCAGTACGAACTCTGGCTCTTTCAGGAGGCTGAACACTTGAATGGGATTGTTGGGCAGCATGCTGCAAGTTACTAGGTAACAGTACGGGCCAACTAGTTACCAGAGTTGAGGTGATAAGCGTGGCTACCACACAGCAGTCTCAGAGGCAGTGAATGGATTTCCACCATCTTGGACTGGGCAGAGCAAGCAGGCAGGGCCGTGTTTACCCTAGCAATGCTGCCACTAGGTTTTTAAGAAGTTCTTAACATTTTAAGAAGCCATCCTGGTCAGAAAAAGATTACAGATACGCAATAAGGACAGATTCAGACATAAAATACCTCTAAATGAGACACAGTGTGTTTAAAAAATGTATGTAGGCTTGGGAGAGAAAAGAAAGAGAATAAAGAGACAGTAAATGTAATAAAAAAGAGTACAGTCAGTTATAGATTAAAGGATTAAAGATAATAAAATAAATATTAAACTTGTAGAAAAAGTAATAGAATAAGAAAAATAAGCCACATAAAGATGGAATATACACAGAGTCTGGATTGCATATATTATTTTATTTTCTTTGAATTTTTTTGACTGTGAAGGAGCTAAATATAGAGAGACATTTCATTGTATGGGCTGCTAAGCTAAACCAGCATAGATATTTTAAAGGTCTATATGTAATTTTACTATGTTAAAGTTAAAAACCTTCCTTTTTATTTAAACAGAAAAGGTGAAATTGTGTGGAAAGTCCTTCTGAATATGTGTTACTTTTGTTGGTTAATCTGCGTTGGCCAGTGATAGGGCAGAGTAGAGCTAGGCAGGGAAAACTAAACCAAATACTGAGAGAAAGAAGGCAGAGTCAGGAGAAGCCATGTAGCCCTGCCAGAGTCAGATGCCAGATGGATCTTGCTGATAGGCCACAGCCACGTGGAAATATACAGATTAATAGAAATAGGTTAAATTAAGATGTAAGAGTTAGCCAATAAGAAGCTAGAGCTAATAGGCCAAGCAGTGACTTAATTAATACAGTTCCTGTGTGGTTATTTCGAGTCTGGGAAGCTGGTAACAAACAAGCGGGCTTCTACATCATTTTAACTTTATTCTTCTCTTTCTAAGTTATTTCTTAGTTCTAGTCTAGTTCTTTAACTTTCTGTGTAAACTTTAGAATACTCTTCTCTATATCTGCAAAAACCAATCTCATTGGTCTGTTGTCATGTCTATTCTTGGTTTCAAACTTGACTATACTTGGAATTCATTAAAACCCAAATAGCAGGGAACACCTGTGAGGATTTTTTTCTTAACTAAAACATTTGAAGTGGGAAGACCCATTTTTAATCAGGATCTTTTGAGGTAGAGAGATACATCTCATCCAGATCTACTGAGGTGGGAAGATCCCCCTTTAATCTGGAACCACACCTTCTACTGGAAGCCTGTATAAAAGACATGGAAGAAGGAAGCTTTCTTTCTCTTTTCCTAAATGATATTGCTCTCTCTAGTAAGTCCATTCCTTCACTGGCATTAGAGCCTACCTCTTTGGTATTCAGGCATATACTGAAGGCCAGCTGAGACATCCAGCCTCATGGACTGAACAGCTACTGCATTCTTGGAATTTCTGTTGGAAGACAGTAATTTTTGGCCTAGCTAAACCCCCACATAAGTCATTCTAATAGATCTCATTTCTATATATTCATAAATTGATTCTATAACTTCTGTTCCTCTAAAGAACGCCGACCTATGCGCCACTTTTAAAAAAACAGGAAAGAAAAAAGAGACCATAGACAAGGGGAAAGAACTCTGGAGAGGTGAATAGTAGGACACTGGTACTATTAGGGAGGAAATGGAATATATCCCATGACTCTGGCATCTTTAACATCTTGGGATCTCCAAAGCCATCCAGGGTTCACCTTCACAGCTTCACACAATGGCCTCTGTGTGCCTTCATGTAGTGACACCCCAGGCACATGCCTGGCCTCAGCAGCTTCCCTTATTTGCAGAGGGAGATTCCATAACCCATTTCTTCTATCCTTGACTCTAAAGCAAGAACCACATGGCCAAAGCTGCCAAGTTCTGCTGCTTGCTGGGGCTGGAACATGGCCCTCTCCTTCAATTACACTGGTGTCTGCTTTCTATTGTTGATGGTTTCTTTCAGCACTTAGGCTTTTCACAAGTTGGAAGCTTAGTTGGGTGGGGTTTTGTGCTGAGATCATCACTACCTTTATTTCATTTAGCAACAGGCTTTTCTGTAAAAATTTTATCTCCTTGAGCACTGGACTTGGCTCCAAGAAAACATTTCTTGGCTCTCTTTTTCTCCTCACACATTTTGTATTTCTTCTTGCTCTACTTGCTCTTTTTCATTGTATAGCTGCATTAAAGTGACCACTGATAATCATATAACACAGTCAACACTGGGCTGTCTTGAAATCTCCTCTGCCAATACCATTAATCCAAGAACTCTTTAGTTTAGCCTCTGGCAGAATTTTAGGACAGGAGCAAAAATCAGCCACATTCTTTGCTACAATATCACAAGAATGGTCTCTAGGCCAGCTAATAATATTCTTTCCCTCTCATTATCTTTTGAGATGGAGAAACATTATTCTCAGCACTACTATCCTTATTCCTACCATAATGGTCCTCTAAGCTCCTCTTAAATCTTTAACTTCTTTTCTAGTCCAAAGTCTCAAACTTTTTCATATTCCTCTGAACAGCAGCATGGTCAAGCCTGCCACAGCAATACCCTCTGTCTTAGTCAATGTTGCATTGCTGTGAAGGAACACCATGACTAAGGCAACTCTTAGAAAAGAAAACATTTAGTTGGGGGCTTGTTTACAGTTTTTGTTAGTCCTCCCTTATCATCGTGGCAGGGAGTATGGCTGGACACATGGCTCTGGAGCAGTAGCTGAGAGCTACATCCTGATGCATAGGTAGAGAGAGAGAAACAGACAGAAACTGGGCCCAACCTGGACTTTTGAAACCTCAAAGCCCACTCCTAGTGAAATACATCTCCCAACAAGGTAGCACCTAGTACAACAAGGCCACACCTCATAATCCTTTTAATTATTTCAAAGAGTGCCACTCCCTGATAACTAAGCATTCAAATATATGAGCCTATGTGGCCATTCTTATTCAAACCACCGCAAGGTCTCTATCAGTTTGAAGAAAGTTGACATATTTTTATGTTGATTCTTCCAACCATGAACACTCTGCCTTCATCTCTATTTATTCAAATAGAAATTTTTGATGGTTTCTTTCATTACCTCTTTATCATTCTCAGCATGTAAATCTGCATGTATCTTGTTAGATTTACTCTTATGAATTCCTATTTTTGAGTGATTGCGAATGGCATTTACATTAGTTAACTTTTCTTCCCTGCTGTCATAAAATAGCTGACAAAGGCGGCCTAAAGGAACAATTTATTCGAGAGGATGATATGGTCCGAAAGTATATAGCCCATCACCTTAGATTATCCTCAGCACATCCCCTCCCAGCTTCATGTCTTCTCTTGGTCTCTCACTGAGCTCTCTCGGTGCTGCTCACATGCACATGGAAAATGAGTGTGCGCTCACTCCCTGAGCATGGGCCACCCACGTGTGACCATAGCTCCAAGGAAAAGATTCTTGCCCTCCTCAGAAGCCATCAGCTACTAGTGGCTCCTCAGCTAACATGTATTATTCCCCCATCCATGCTGGAATTTTGCGTGGCTTGATCAAGCACTTGATCAAGATCTTTTGCAGGTCTTCTACAGATAACCACAGCCGCTCTGAGTTCGTGAACGCAATAGTCGCATGATGTCCAAAAGATAGCATTTCATAGACCCCCTTTCCATGAGCAGGCTCTTATTCTCTCTCTCCCCTTCCTCTTCTAGGATGCTCCTAGAGTCCTGAGGATGGGGGGGGGGTTGATATAGATGATTCACTTAGAACTGAGCACCCAGTCACTAATTCTTAGCACCCTGACTTGTTGAGACTCTACACTACCTTCCACACACCACAAATAGACGCTTCTCTGACCAAGGTTGAGCAGAGCACAGATCTATAGGTATAGGTATAGGTATAGGTATAGGTATAGGTATAGGTATAGGTATAGGTATAGGTATAGGTACAGGTACAGGTACAGGTACAGGTACAGGTACAGGTACAGGTACAGGTACAGGTACAGGTACAGGTACAGGTACAGGTATAGGTATAGATATTTAGAAGACTGCTTGATAACATGACTACTCAGCAAAGTAATGACAGTGGGTTCCCCTATGGTGTCTATGACCTCCCAAGCCATAGGCTTTTGGTTAAGTTCTCAGTACCAGGCAAAGATTCCCTCCTATGCTGCAGGCCTCAAATCCAATAAGAGAATGGTTGGTTCCACATGGTATTTTTGCACCAGTTAGCAAATATTTCCTGGCAGTTTGGTATTATAGCATTCAGGGTCCAACACTGGGTAAGACCATCATTTATTTTCGTCCCTCAGAAGTTTGCATAGCACCCTCTAGAACTATGAAAGCTATCCACCAGGGAGGAAGTTTGCCAGTCAGTTCCCAGATTGATTTCTCTATGTCCTACGAACATGTGTGGCGTTTCAGCAATAGGGTCCTTAAAACAGTGAAAGTCCCAACTCTTCACCAAGTCTCCTCTTCTACAGCCTCAAAAGGGAGAAGAAATGAGGGCTCCATTACTTCTAGATGGGGCTAGAAATGGCAGCTCCTCATGTCTGCCAGTGTAGTGTGGATGGGTGGGCCTCATTGCCAGCTGTAGGCATGATGGTTTCTGCCCTGGACTTGACCTTCTCTGTTTCCACATGGCCAGAGGATTGAAAGCGTTGAGACTTGTCTCCAGCCTCATAAGGAGAGTCTGCTGGGATCCTCCATTTGTCTTTTTGGCAGGAGTGTATGTAGGTGGGCCTACAGGGTTTTCTCCAGTTTTGACTAGATTAGAATGGCTGTTGTCTGCAAATTTCGTGTCTTGCAAGTTTAATATTTTTTTTTTATAATTCTTTGGCTAGAGAGAACAGGCTTTTGTAGGGCTTTTTTGGGTCTCTACCTGTTAATGCTTTTGGTCACTATGTTCTTCAACTCCAAGCCTGACACCGGTAAGCAAAAGAGAATATAGCTGCCATTCCTCCTATCCCGAGGGCCATGGATCTCTACCTTCTTTCTACTTTTAAAAGCCCTCTTATGTTGGCTTTACACATAATGTACAGGAGTCTAGTTGTAACAGTAAGCTGAATAGAGCCAAGGATTTTGACTTCATCTTTCTTCCTCCTGTTTTAATTATATTTATTTCTTTATGTGTAGTGAGGCGTGTGTGCCATGGCACATGTGGCGGTCAGATAGCAGTTTTCTGAGTCTTTTCTCTTGCCCCTTTACAGGGACGCTGGGGACTGAAGTCAGCTTATCAGGCTTGGTGGCCTTGTGTGCACTGAACCATCTCACTGGCCCTCTTTCTCCTACTCTAGTTTTTAATTTAAAATTTTTTATACAATATATTTTGATCATGTTTTCCCTCCTCCAACTCCTCCTAGGTCCTCCTTCCCTCCCTATCCACCCAACTTTATGTTCTTTCTTTTAAACAGAAATGGTAAACACCTTCCCTTCTTGCCGTTAATGTTTCAAAGAAATACCACGACTTAAAAATGATTCTAACAGAATTTTAGAACAATATTATGTTGGTCCTCAAAGAGGAATCTTTTGGGCTTTGAGAGCTAAGATCAGTGGTCACATATGTCATATTGGTCTGCTGCAATCAAGTTACTTTGTCATATTCTGCAGAGGTGATGACAGATCCCTGAGGTCTTTGTAAATGCCAGACTTCATTGTGTGGGTTTGTTTCTGTGGCCTGAAGTGAAAAATTACTTTGCAATGTCGAGCTTTACCCTCCATCTTTTGTGCTGAAGGAAACCATAATTATTGCAAAATCCAATGTCTTCTCTAGCTCGACACTGGACTTTCCTCTTTCAACATACTCGCCCGTATAGAAATTAGAGTGTAATAATCCTGTAGCAAGGTTTTGCCTATATAACCTGCAATAGACGAGCTGTCTGCTCTTTAGACCTCTCTCTGGACTAAACTTTTGAGAGGGAATAGATAGCAGAGAATTCCAGATTGTCCTTTTTTATTAAGATGTACTGGAAACAGTTATAGGCCACTTTGTTGATGAAGGGTGAGCGTTGCCAGTCAGCAAGATGGCTGTGGCCAGAGACTGGATGTCTGTCTTGCAAGGGACTACGATGATCACATGTGTGCCCTGGCTCTAAGGAAGTCACTAATAAGTGGCAATTCATTTCCTGTGCCACACCCCCATTCTCTGGCCCCTAGCTCCTGTTCCCCATTCCGTAATTCCACATCTTCTTTTTTCCACTCCCTACTTTATCAACCCTTGTAGAGGCCTTCAACGACTTCCAGAGAAAGTGGTTTGACATGGCAATCAGCATTTCCCTTCAGCTGACATATAATGGTCCCTGGGTTTTCAACCCACTTCAAAGGGAGCCTTTTCAGTGAGCTGTTGAAAGGTGACTCCAGGGCCATTGAGAAATTGCCATACAGAAATCATTATATCTAAGTCATTATATCTAACCCTCATTAGGCACAGCAGCACACGGTGCCATTCTGCCTAAAGATCAGAGGTGTGAGGGAAAACATTCCCTCCTGTCTCGGTGTCCTAGCTCTCGGGCACCTGGAGAATCACTGTCTTAGCAGGCAGATGAGGATTATATTACTGGACTGTCGGTGGTGGAATGTAAGTAAGGAGGTAGACATAATTGAGCAACTGAGAGCCAACCTCGCTGGAAGCTTTTGAGTAAATCCCCGAGGATTTGATGTTTCCTCATCCTCCCACCTGTCCCTAGGGCAATAGGATCACAAGCTCTTTCTGTACTGCTTAAGGCCTCCTTTCTGTACTGACCCCAACCTTGTTTCTGACTGTGTCCCTAGATTTGACCTGCTTTGTCCATTCATTTATTCTGTCACCATTTGCCAGCTGTACAATGTGCTAGGCACTAGTGTAGGAACTACGAAAATAGCAATGAATAAAGTAGACATGAATCCATAACTTCAAGAAGTTTATAATCGAGTAGGTAGATGATAACCAGAACTGTAGAATTCCATGGAACATTTAGTCCAACATGCATGCCACAGCAGAAGAGACAGCCATCTCTCCGGCCCCCAAAGTCTTCAGGGACCCCCCGTGACTCCTCTAAACCGAGTTAGACCTTTATTGCCTCCCCTACGTCATTAAACTATTATTTGTTTTCTTTGTCAGGCCTCCATCCCCAATCATTCTCATTTTGACAAATAAGAGAAATGGAAAAATGGTACTTAAGCCAGGATCCCTAAAAGCCCTCTTCCCTCTATAAGGGATGAGCAGCATGGGCATGAGGAGATGGGTGCCAGGCATGCAAGCACCCTGACCTCCTGAATAATGAAGACTCTGCTGAACAAAGAATAAGGACTAAGGAAATGAGGCAGCTGAGAAATTACATGTGATATGCAAACCTCCTTAAGCCACTGAGTGGGTTCTTCTACATTGTGACTTTCTTTGTGACATTTGCCTTGATAGTGTGATCAGGATTTATAGGGTTGCCAAATTTGCAAATGAAGGTACAGAATGCTATTTAAATTTGGATATTATATGAGCAATGCTTTAAAATAAGTATGTCGTATGCAATATTTTTTTTCTGAAGCAGTGATGTTTTAGAACAAATATATCCAGAATATTGCATGGGATAGATTCAGACAGCACTATCCACTGTCTTATCTGAAATTCAAATGTATTTTACTTGACAACTATGCCTAGGTGAAGTGGAAATTACTGTGCAAAGAAAGGGTTGGTTTTACTTTTGGTCTGTTTTTAGAGGTCTAGGGCAGAACTGGTATGGGTTGGGCTTACATCCAAAGCAGGAAGACGGCTTTCACTAGTAGGGCCTCAATAAAGGCCATGAGCAGGCCATCTCAAGTGGTGGCTTTGAGTTGGAGAACTGGTGCCTCTATTAGAGAATACTCATTTCTTTGGGTATGAATGACCATCAACTATGATGGAGCAGGGGTTACCATGGTGACCTATACAATGCTTGACCTTATAGTCATAGCAGTGACATACACAAACAATACAGTGATAGTTAGTTGTGTGGTCATGATGATAAGACTATTCACACTCCTTAGTAGAAGGAGAGAAAGGAGGTTCAGGGACACTCACCTGCCCCCCCACTCTATGTGATCTTAGTAGGTGCTACATTCTAAGAGGTAGGTTAACTGAAGTTATGTCTCCATCCATGCAGCTTCTGCGACGTCATCAACCATGCTGGGATGGAAATTTTAAGCGACAGAACTTTTTCAGGGTCACTCACACTTCTGGAAGGAACCCCATATCCATGCTCCTCTAAGCTAAGTGAAATCCGCAAGTTAGACTTGGGTGGGATGCTTTCCTGGTTCTGTCTTTGGCGCATTATCTAGAGCCAGCAAACATGTGTTCTTGTCTCTCCCAGGAAAATTCACGCAACATTCTCAGACTCTCTAAGGATCTGTGAGCATAGAGCAGAGAAATGATACCAGGGTTAGGAGTAAGGATTAGAAGATATTGGAAAGTCATAGCCATTTCCATAGTGTTAGGATGGGGAGAGCATTGCCAACGCTGAGTACACGGTCTTTTCTGTACAGATGGGAAGGAGAGCTTATAGAATATTCCAGGTCATCATACTGTCGGTGTCAGCTCTTCAGTGTCCAACACCTACAAGACAATGTCTCTCAGAGGGAAGGCATCCTGGGAGAGGGTTATTTTATCTTGGAGTCTTCAAATGCCTTGCCTGTTTTCTCCCTCTTCTCAATGATAGTGACCTAAGCAGCCTACGTGGGCAGCATTTTACAGTCCAGGAACTGACTGGCTGGCCGTCTGTTACTGCCTATCATCTCCTGTTTACAAATGAGGAACCCAAGAGGCTTTGTTCAGTGCCTCCTAGAATGACCCTTTGTCCATTCGGGCATTTGTTTGTATAACAAATGTCAGCGAGCATCTCTTTCCATGGCCTGTGTTAGCAGCTTGGTTAGGAGAATAGTAAGACCTGACCAAACAGAGGCTTCCCACAGCAGAGTGAAAGGTTAGAAAGCAGGGCCAGGGGAACAAGGGCACTTTCCACTGAGACAAAGCTGGAGTCTTGGACATCACAGTGACTCTTCTCTCCTTGAACCAGCACACCGGGTCCCTGGGCCAGCCTTTTCTGCACCTTCCTATGCCTGTTCCATGTTTATAGACATGGAGCTTCATTCCACAAATGGGAATGGTCTTAGAAAGTTGTCCAAACCTGTCGGTAGTAATGGTACATGCCTATAATCCTAGCAGTTTTTTTTTCTGGGACAGGGTTTCTCTGTGTTGTTTGATCCTAGCAGTTTGGAGGTCAAAGCATGAAGATTGTGAGTTTGAGGCCAGCCTGGGCTATATAAGGAGAGCTTGTCTCAAGAATGAAGCCAGAACCCAAACCAAACAAGTTTCCCTGACAGGAGCTCGGATCTTAAGAAGGTGTGATATCCTCCTGTCCTGAACAATGAAGTAAGCAAGATAAAGAGGAGATCTGGGCCAGCAGGCCTTTCTGTACTGGCCAAGGCCCCATAAGCCCTTAGGGGAACTTAGACCATGAACCATTTACTCTGTGTACAGGAGGACCTGGTACAACAAGTAGGTGATAGAGATGGATGGGATGAGCCGTGTGTGAATCATAGAGGTGGCTAGGTTCTGACAGCTTATCTTTGCCTGGCATTTAGAACAAGTCACTCTTCCTGTCTAGAAGCTAGCTGCACCTCCTCAGTGCCAATAGTACGAAGGCCAGACTCTATATGCTGGGTTACAGGCTGTTTTATTT
>NC_022026.1:23604326-23611996 GCF_000317375.1 Microtus ochrogaster
GGTCCTGAGTTCCTTGCTCATGCTCCCCCTCCTTCTGCTCCTGATTTGGACCTTGAGATTCCTGTCAAGTGCTCCAATGTGGGTCTCTGTCTCCTGATAACGCGTCTGACTACGTACAGGCTGTTTTAGAGACTGACCCTGATACCTTTTTCAGCCCCGCCCCCTACTTCTGACAGGCCCTTCACAGAACCAGCAATCTAGCAAGGCAGGACGTGAGCGGCTCTCAACAGCCACTAGGGGTTTCCTTCAGGGCTGCATGACACAAGACCAGATCCAGGAATGGCAATAAGCGAGAGAAAGGCTCGTGGCAGGTCCTCAGCAATACAACTTCCTTCTTGAGGCATCTGGGCATCGCAAGGACCTGTTTTGGGAGTGACATCATGTTACGTGTCTGTAAGACCTAACCATGTCTCAATGCCTTCACTATTGCTAACTTAGCTTGAGACACTAATGTGCACCAGAGATGATTGAACCAGCTCTTCAAAGATTCTCTTTCTTCTCTACCCCTTCAAAAATATAAGCCAATCCTCTCTCTTCTTAGAATCCTTCAGTAATTACCCATTTTGTTCAGGATGAAAAGCGAAATCCATACCTTGGCCTACAAGGCCTTTCATGATCTGAGCCCTACTAATCTTGTCAACCTTATGGCCTCAGTTCCTGTCACAGGTTTGCCTCGTGTCTTCTTGTTGCTTCTGGAAACCTGCCAAACACACCTTATTGCAAGGGCTGGGTCCTGGCTGGTGCCTCTGCCCAGATGATTAGCCTCTGCGTGCCTTGCGTCCTCATCTCTTTCAAACCTGTGTTCGAGGCCTACCTTTCCAGCGTGGCCTACCACAATACTTGTCTTGAAACCATGAAGCTCTTCCTAACCAACCCCTCCTCAGTTTGAAAACTCGGCAATCTGTATGTTTCCCAGTCTGCTCTTTTATCACTTTGTACCCTAATTAAGTAATTAATTTTACTCATCTATCTTCCCTCACCAGAACGTAAGCTTCTCAAGAGCATTAATTAGTTTTGCTTTATTTTCTTCACTGACGCAGCCCAGCTGTGTAGGGCAGTGCCCAGGACAAACTATACTATCACTAATTACGCCGGCTGAAGAAAGCTTTCCAGTCATTCACTCTTAATGAACTTGTTGGCTAGCGCGCGTGGCTGGATTGAGATCAGTTCATATTCCACCTCCTCACGGCGTACACATTTGGAGTTGTCACCGCCTGCCAGGGATGTGTGGCAGACACGATGACAACTACATGCATGTCTACTTTTATACATACATTGTCACCGTGTGTAAGTGATATGGGTACATGCATCGAGAAGTCAGATTTTAAAATTCATTTCTTTTTACTATGACTTCAAAGGAGCTTTTTAAAAAAACAAAATTCAATTATAAAAAGTTCAACCTACAGAAAGTTCAAGGAATCATGTGTGAACCTGCCACCTAGATAGTGCAGATGACATTGTCATCTATTTTACATGTCGCCTCCCTGCCCACCAATGCATCCCTTTGTCTACCTATAATAGGCTCTATGTACGAAAATAAATTGCAAGCATCACATCCGTCACTCCAAGCACATCAGCATGAATAAAAGTTCAATGTTTATTTGTAGGTAAAAGTTACATGTGGTGGGATGCAGAAATGATAAACGCTATTGCATTATATTTAAAAGACCACCTTTCATTACATTTCTTTAGTTATTATGTTGGGTTGCAGCATGAGCATGCCAAGGCACATGCATGGCAGTCAAAGGACCACTCCCCAGGGTCCCAGGGATTGAACTCAGGCTGACAGTTTTGGTGGTAAGCACCTCTCCTGCTGAGCCATCTCATCGTCCTGATTGTTGTATTTTTTAAAACAACTTTTTAAAGATTTACTTATTTTATGTGCATGAGTGTTTTGGTTGTGTGTATGTCTGTGCACCATCTAAAAGCCTGGTGCCCAAGGATCCCCTGGGACTGGAGTCATGGACAGTTATGGGCTGCCATATGGGTGCTGGGAATTTAACCTAGGTCCTCTACAAGAGCATGTGCTCTTAATCATCGAGCCGTCTCCCCAGCCCTCCATTTGCTGTATTTTGATGTCTGCTTTCGATATGTGCAACTCAAAATCCTATCAAGACATTGAGAACATTACCGGGCCCCCCAAAATGTTCATCAAATGACTTCTCAGTTAATCCTTAGCAGATGCAACACCTGCTTTGATTTTTCCTAATAGACACACTTTGTCTATTCTAGAACATCATGCACACAGAATAACACGGTATGCACCAACATTTGTCTAATCATTCAATAGAAAATTTGCTCAGCACCTACTCTCTGCCCACATACATGGGATGTCTTCACTGCAATGATCTGAAGGCCAAAGGTGTTTCTAGACCTGGCCTGTGACCTTGTCAGCCCTCCAGATAGGTTCTTCCCAAGATCATCAGCAGTTGGGCCTGCAGAGATGTAGGCCCTGAGTCTGCCCCATCCGAGTCCAGGATTTCTTCCTGCCCACAGCTCTCCCATTTATTTTCAGACTGGGGTTGGCAGCCGCTCACCAGCCTTATCTCACCCACTCACTTCCCACATCACGGCGTCATCCATTATCCAGGTGTAGAGTGGGGGGTGTCACAATCTCAACCCAGGCTGAGTTCAAGTGGGTGAAAGTGCAGTTGGGTAGGCAGCTGGAAGGAACTGGACAAGCAGAGGCGGTGGGAGGTCCTGCAGTCCTGTGAAAGGGTGGGGCAAGGGGTGGAGAATAGGCAACAGCTGGAGAAGAAAGCCCAGGAGAGGAAACATGGCAAGTCGTGGAGTAGTGAGGGTTAGACAGCTAAACAGCATTTACCTGGAGCTCCTGATATTCTGGACATAATGTTCTGGCCCACCAAGAAGGACATCAAGACCGCCTTGGAGGTCCTCGCTCTTTTCCAGTGGGCCCTGAGTGCCTTTGTCATAAGTGAGTCTTCAACTACTCAGGGACATTCAGCTTCATGGGCTTGCCTCGTATTGAAGGTTCTAGGGTGGTAGGATGTTCATTGTTCAAATTTTGTGTTGTTCTAGGCAAACTATAAGAGTTGTTAATCCTGGTCTGTGGCCTCAGCCATCCAGGTGGGGTATTTGTGAGGTCTGTGTGACCACATGGACATGGGCATGGACATGCATGTGTCTGTGCAGGGTTCTCTCTCTCTCTCTCTCTCTCTCTCTCTCTCTCTCTCTCTCTCTGTGTGTGTGTGTGTGTGTGTGTGTTTGCACATGCACATCTTGCTTTAGGTTTGCCTAGTGAGCACCAATCGGGTCTACAGTGAAGTCTAAAGGGCACGCTATGGAATCATTGCAAACAAGTTCACTGAAGTCAGCCAAAGAGAACGGCGTGGCTGCAATCTCAGGAAATCAAGCAATCTGTGATGAAAGAGTTGAATTTGGCAGAGGGAATCTTTAGAAACCTATTGCCGAGAGGAATTGAACTATGTTTCCACCATTTTCAACATCTATACCCTTCATGAAACTTACATGTTGGTCATGGTGTTCTATATACTAGAGCAAACCATCACTGCAGGAGGGGTCCTGAAAAACAATTCTTGCAGGAACAGTAGTTCATGTGAATACTGCCAGGAGCCAAGGGTATGAATTAGGTGATCTTGTCAGAGCTCTGAGAATGAAGACTCTAGGCAGGCCCCGAGAACATGGCCCTAGTACAACGGAATGCCGATGAAGAGGATAGTGGGCTTTTCCTACCTCAACCATCAGACTAGCCACAGAGTAGGAGGCCAAGGGGAGGTACCAGAACCATCTACTACTGAATGATGGGTGAGGACAATCAGAATTGGAAGCAACCAGATAAAGGAATTCTTAAATATTAGTTTGGCCCCTGTGTTGTCACATGTAGTATTTCATTTTAGCTGGGGCTAGCCTTACAAAGTAGAAGCTACTATCATGTTAAAAAACCATACTGGTCGCTCTACATGTAATGCTCAATGATACAGAGTGTTAGCTAACATACACTGGCCTCTTTTTACATGCCAAACATTAGTCTAACCACCACATGTGACTAATAATTTGCATTGTGTAGTGGAAGAGCTGAATTCCATGTAGTAGAAGCCATTTGTCCAAGATCCCAAGCTAGGCAGTGGAGGAGCTGGGCTGTTAGCGAGCACACAAGGGCTAACATTTTTTTTAATTTATTTATTTATTAAGGATTTCTGCCTCCTCCCCGCCACCGCCTCCCATTTCCCTCCCCCTCCCCCGATCAAGTCCCCCTCCATCATCAGCTCTAAGAGCAATCAGGGTTCCCTGACCTGTGGGAAGTCCAAGGACCGCCCACCTCCATCCAGGTTTAGTAAGGTGAGCATTCAAACTGCCTAGGCTCCCCCAAAGCCAGTACGTGCAGTAGGATCAAAAACCCATTGCCATTGTTCTTGAGTTCTCAGTAGTCCTCATTGTCTGCTATGTTCAGCAAGTCCGGTTTTATCCCATGCTTTTTCAGACCCAGTCCAGCTGGCCTTAGTGGGTTCCCGATAGAACATCCCCATTGTCTCAGTGTGTGGGTGTACCCCTCGCGGTCCGGAGTTCCTTGCTCGTGCTCCCCCTCCTTCTGCTCCTGATTTGGACCTTGAGATTTCTGTCCGGTGCTCCAATGTGGGTCTCTGTCTCTGTCTCCTTTCATCACCTGATGAAGGTTAATATTCAGGAGGATGCCTATATGTTTGTCTTTGGATTCACCTTCTTATTTAGCTTCTCTAGGATCGCGAATTATAAGCTCACTGTCCTTTATTTATGGCTAGAAACCAAATATGAGTGAGTACATCCCATGTTCCTCTTTTTGGGTCTGGCTTACCTCACTCAGGATAGTGTTTTCCATTTCCATCCATTTGTATGCAAAATTCAAGAAGTCCTTGGTTTTTACTGCTGAGTAATACTCTAATATGTATATATTCCATACTTTCTTCATCCATTCTTCCATTGAAGGGCATCTAGGTTGTTTCCAGGTTCTGGCTATTACAAACAATGCTGCTATGAACATAGTTGAGCATATACTTTTGTTGTATCATACAACAAAAGGGCTAACATTTTGCTTGAGAGTTTCTTTTTGTCTTTTGCATTTGCTCACTGCTGGTTGGGAGGTTGGGTGTGGAGCTTCGTGTGTGAACTAGACTGGCAGTCTAGTGAGACTACGTTCGTGCTCACACTAGATGCACCAAACAGGTTGGTAGGAGGCTCAGCTCACTGTGGACTTTTGTTCAAGTTGGTAGGGCATTGCCAACTATAACTGGCAAATGAGGCTACAGGGGTTGCCCTAACATAGGAAGGGAAGTATATCATCTCTCGAGTGTACTGTCTTTCTACTCTTGCCAGTCTTGGCTTGTTACTGTCTTTCCACCTTTCCATCATGGTCACTGTGTTCCCACAAGACAGCAAAGTCCCCAAGGTAAAGGAACTGAGTTCGAATTTGGGAAGAATGACTATTCGTTGAAGGTCTAGGAAGCTTGAACCTTTAGGGTGGCTCCTCTTTCCTTCTTCTGTCCAATCATGAATCTCATGCTTTAGACATAGCTGTGATAATTGTGTGTGTGCATAGCCATAAATGATGGAGATTATAAATGCGTATATAACACATACACATATGTATGCACATATATGCATATAGCTATGAGATATACATATAACATAGATGTTGAAAATAGTTTCTGAAGTCAAAGTAACAGTTCAGACTCTAACTCTGTTCATTATCTGGACAACCTTTAGTAAGTTACTTCTCGTTCTTCATAGTATTTAGGGTATATTCATCAGGACACTCTAGGTGAAATCTGGTGGCGTAAGTGAAGGAATGGTCATTTCTCGTTGACACTAAAGGCATCAAACAGGTTGGTAGGAGTCTCAGCTCACGGTGGACTCTATTGATCAAGGTGGTATTGGCACCGTCCCCGGAAAAAGTAGCTTTAAGGGCTACCATAGAATAGAAAGGGGAAATGGAGACCCTATATGCAGTTCTAGTTGCTGTTGATTTAAGTGATAAATAAGGCACAGTCTTATTTTGAATTTCCTTAATTATAAATGAGGTTGAGAATCTTTTTGTATGTTCCTCAGCAATTAGGTAGTTTTTTGTTTTGTTTTGTTTTGTTTTGTTTTGAGACAGGGTCTCACTATTCTGGTTGGCTTAGAATTCACTGGGTAGACCAGGCTGATACCAAACTTACCACCTGCTTCTGCCTCTCAAATGCTGGGTTTACAATTGTGTGCCACCACGCCCAGCTTGAGTTGATTCTTGAGGGGCAAATAAAAAACTTGGTGAAGAAGGGATGAGCCTTGGGGACAGTACATAGGCCCATGAAAAGGCCCGGATGAATGCGAATCTAGAGTAGTCAGAGGGCTGGCGTGAGTAACTGAGATGGGAGTGAGCTCAGACTTGGTACTTAATACACTTTTACGGAAGAAAGGAAGGAAGGATGGGGAGGAGGAACTGGAGGAGCAGGTGGGGGAAAATTACGGCGAACACCGACAAAGGAGCTTGGCTTTTTCTTGTGAGGTCATGTGGCATAGGGTTTGGCACAGGGTGATGACATTAGTGCCATGGTTTTGAAAGTCTGTTTGAGCTCTTGGGAGTAAAGCAATGACAAGGAGGCCGGAAGGGAAACAGCGGCAGCAGTTTTGTCAGGCTGAGAGAGGGTGGTGATTTGAACCAGGCCCGTGGTGCCGGGGATGGACAGAAGAAGAAAAGCTAGGAGGGAGCCAGTGCATAGAGAAGAAGTAATACAATGTGAGGATTAAAAAAATGCCAGTGAGAAAAAGCGAACGCAGGATCCAGCCCACAGGTGCCAGCGTGGGCTGGCAGAGGGCAGGTGGTACAGAAAAAGATCCAGAACGGAGGAAACAAGGGTGAGTACGGGGAAAAAGTGGACTCCAAGGACCTCCTGAACTTCAAATTTGGTTCCGTACTGAAAAGACAGGTAGTGTGGGAAGAGCTCTTGGTACTGGTGACAGAAGATGTCGCACCAAGCTGGCCCCCTTTCACCAACGGGATGTGTGTGTGTGTGGGGGGGTCCTCCTCATCCCCCCAGTTCCTTACCCTTGATGGGGTGCTATATCCATTTGGACCCCAAAGACCTTGTGAGAAGACTTCTGTAAGAGCCCTGACAGGAAAGGGAAGACTGACATTTTGCAGATGCGGAGCTAAGGTTCGACAATGGAAGCATAGATGGAGGATTCATTCCGTCACAAGGTGTTCCCCGAGCCACGCTTGCAAGATGCCTTTCGCCATGCTTGGGTTTGAGCAAATCCTAAGAGAAATGAGGTGTCTTTTGTACTAGACCCATATTCTCTTTAATTATCCAAGAAGTTTTCTGTGGTTCTTGTCCAGAGGCTACAAGTGCTGGCCTTTGTGCTACCCACAGTTCTGTTCCCCAGAATCAGTCACTTTGTAATGTGCTGTCTTTTAAAAAATACTTCTGAATTTTACTATTTGGAACTTCTGAACACTGCTATTGTATGATGTAACAATTTTAGGCATTCTCTGTTGACTTCCCAACACAGGAAATGAGAATTGAGTTCTATATGATATGCTTGAATATATTTGCCTCCTCCAAAGCTCTTATTGCCTCTTCTCCTCCTCTTCTTCCTTCTCCTCCCCATCTCCCCTTATCTCCCCTCCTCCACCGCTCTATCTCCTCCTCGTCCTCGTCCTCGTCCTCGTCCTC
>NC_022026.1:23612096-23625652 GCF_000317375.1 Microtus ochrogaster
TCCTCGTCCTCGTCCTCGTCCTCGTCCTCGTCCTCGTCCTCGTCCTCTTCCTCCTCCTCCTTCTTCAATACAGGGTCTCTACATAGCCCTGGTTGTCCTGGAACTCACGATGTAGATGAGGCTGACCTAGAACTCATAAATCTGCCTGCCTCCACTTTTCCAGCACCAGGCTCCTTCCAAAATTCTTATAGTGCAGTTTTGGTTAAATGTCTGACTACAATTAGGAAATAAGCATACCGATATTATATTTTCTTGTGTGACTTGTTTTTTCTTGGAACTAATAATTGGCTCATTTACATCTTAATTAATAATTTTAAGGATTTATTTAATTTCATTGTATAGTAGAAATGTTTTGCCTGCATGCATGCATGTATGTACACCATGTGGTTACATATTAGATCCTCTGGAACTGGGGTCACGGATGGTTGTGAACACTGGGAATCAAGCCCAGGTCCTCTGCAAGAGCAACAAGTGCTTTTAACTGCTGAGCCATCTCTCCAGCCCCTAATTCTTTTCGTTTCCTAGATAGCTTTTAGTTATTTTTAACTTGCCCGCAAGCATTTCACACCATGGTAATCTTTCAATATGTGCAAAGACATGAGGAGTCTTTAACATTTCTCTCATGTTTTCTTTCCTTGAGGACAATATTGCTGGAACCCAGCATCTCCCTCTTACAGTCTGGCCTTATGCACAGCCGCTATTACCAGAGTGCTTATGGCCACTTAGGCAAAGTTTAAGGCGCTTACTCTTGGGGTATGCAAAGGTGAGGCTGGACTGGAATGTGGCTAAGGGTGGAGGTCTCTTTAAATGTGGACTCTAGGAGCCTTGCTTATTTCCTTCCAGCCCTGCCCATGCTCAGTTTCCTCTTCTGTTGACCCTTTTCCACCGTGGATTCTTTGACTTCTCCCTCATTTTGATGTAGCATGCCATCCAGTAGTGCTCAGGAGCAAGGGCTTGGGAGACAAATTATCTGAGAAAATATATCTGAAATTGGCTGCCCTCTCATCTGAGCAACCATTTCGAAGCATCTAGAATATTTCAGCTCTAGCTAATGTAAGTACTGAAGTTCCCCAAATGACAGGAAGTTGGAAATACTCTGAATCATAAATACGTTAGTCAGGCACGGCATCTTACAACTTTGGAAGCTGAAGCAGGAGAATTGCTATGAGTTGAGGCCAGCCTGGGCTGTCATACTGTGTTGCGAGACTGTCTCAGACCAACCAACTAACTGACAAGAATACATCTGATATACCTAGTGTGTCAAACCCCACAGCTTAGTAACACAGCACAATCTGATATACCTAGTGTGTCAAACCCCACAGCTTAGTAACACAGCACATTGCCCCATGCTGGTTGTATATCATGGTGTTGTGACTGACTTGAAGCTATGGCTTGTTGTTGCTGGCCACCATACAACAGAATGGTACCACATATTGCTAGCACAGGAAAAGAGAAAAATTTAGTTTTTGCTGGATTCCTGCTGGTTTTCCACCACCATAAGCTACAAAACATTGTAAGTTAAGCTGTTTTAAGTTGAGACCCACCTGTATCTGAGTCCAGAATACTTTTTTATTCTTTTCTCATACAGTACATCCTGACCACCGTTACCCCTCCCCCCACTCCTCCCAGTCCTCCTCCTGCACCTCCCCTCTCCCCCAGATCCATGCCTCCATTTCCCTTCAGAAAAGAGCAGGCCTCCCAGGGACATCAACCAAAGATGACCTAACAAGTTGCGATACGAATGGGCACCATCAAGGCTGGACACAGTAACCCAGTATGAGGAAGAGTCAGAGACTCTCACTTTTAGGAGTCCCAAAAGAATATCGAGCTATGCAACCATAATGTATATGCAGAGGACCTAGCGCAGACCCACGCAGGCTCTGCAAATCCAGAACCTTGTTTGGTTCAATTTTTTTCCAGAGAATAATTCTTCCATTAATGATTTGCATAGAGAAGAGAAGACATAGTGTTCTAATTAGTTTCTTGTCAGCAATCCATCCAGGCTTCTGCTGTTTGAGCCTGGGCTTCCTCCCTGCCTCTTGTGATGTCTGGTCCTCCAGATTCTGAGTCTTTCCTGACTTTTCCAAAGAAAGGAGGCTTCCTGTAGGCATCGCCATTGCAAGTGCTTAGAGACCTGCTTGCCGCTTTCTAAGCCTGTTGTGTCTCCCTGCATCTGCTTTATGAACACATGTTTTCCTGATACTGCATCTACTGTTGGCATAGTTCAGACTCTTCTTCTCTTTGTGTACCCACATTCCTAAACTATTTTAATCATTTTCATGAGACTCCAATAAGTCAAGACAAAATGTGTTAATGTGTTCAATTAGAAGGGTTTTTTTTTTGTCTTTCTAACCCTTTGGCCCATTTCCCACACTATCTTACTCTTGGCTGCTTACGTTTCCAGTGTAATTCCAAGTGGATGCGGTACCCACCCGTGGCTCTTTGGTCATTCTTTCCTGTCTTCCTTCAGCCGAGCACAGTCCCTTATCTTATTATACTTTGTTCCTTGCTTTGGGTGCTTCCAATCTGGTGAAGGCAGGTGTTAGCTTTCTCTGGCATCTCCTCGACTGAAAGTTTTCAGCAATGGTTCTCCACCTTCCTTAACGCTGTGACCCCTTAACACGGTTCCTTATGTTGTGGTTACCCCCAAGCATAAAAATATTTTTGCTGCTACTTCATAACTATAATTTTGCTACTGTTATGAATGGTAATGTAAATATCTGATATTTGACCCCCAAAGGGGTCACCAATCACAGGTTGAGAACCACTACCTTATGGGGAAGACATTGAGAAGAAAATGTAAGTCATCAGAAATTATTCTAAGAGTTCAAATATCCAGTGACCATCAGTGGCCCCCTGTCCTTACCTCCATCATATACACAATGCTGGGGCAGGCTTCGGGGGTGGAGGCCATGGGAAGCACAGCTATGAGGAACACATTTGTCTTCTAGACCCAAATCAGGTTGAGAAGGTCCAGGGGCACATGGACATGTGGGCCATCTGTAAGTGGAAGGGTGACTGTTGAGTGGGCCTTGGTCAGAGCGTGTGTGACTTTGGGGTAGATGGAACTCAGTGGGGGTAGTGTAGGCGTGAGGGATTGTCCACAATTCATTGACATTGGGCTGGGGTCTCTCTAGTAACCACGGTGATCCTTGTCAACCTCTACTTGGTGGTGTTCACGTCGTACTGGCCTTTCACTGTGCTGATGCTCATCTGGCTGGCTTTTGACTGGAAGACTCCGGAGCGAGGTGAGTGCCTGGTGGGATGCGTTGCCGTATGTTCCTCTCCTAACCCTGGGAGGCTCTGGGCAGTTCCCAATCAGTCTTTCAGTCTGTCCCTCCCTGGGCTAGGAAAGCTGATGGAAGTGCTCCTTTTAAGGTCTTTGAAAGACCCATTTTGGCGCTGGAGTTGGTAAGAGGAAGAAAGGGGTGGGTGTGGGTAAGGAAGCAGAGGCTGGGCCCATTCTAAGTTGTTCTTGATATGCCCGTTCTAGTTGCCATGTAAGAGGGCAGGAACAGGTGAGAGGACCCCATGGTATCCAGAGAAGGAGAGCGGGGGTGGAAAGAGCTTGTCTGTGTTTTCAGGAGGCCGTCGTTTCCCCTGTGTGAGGAGGTGGCGTCTGTGGAAACACTACTGCAATTACTTCCCAATCAAGGTGAGCCTGGGATAGCATTGGATTGGGATTAGGGTACAGGGTGTGACCACATGGGGGCCTGGAAAAACAATGACCCCTGGGCATGCGCATTGCCCAGCCTGCATGGCTGGAATTCATGAGTTCCAGTTCTCTAGCCAAAAGAGGAGTTTCCCTCTCCGTCTTTAGCTCTCCTGTGTTGACCTTCCTCTACAGATTTTGAAGACGCATGATATTTCCCCCAGCCACAACTACATCCTTGCCTGCCATCCTCATGGGCTCATGGCCCATTCATGCTTTGGTCACTTTGCCACTGACACATCAGGCTTCTCCAAGGTCTTCCCTGGCATCACCCCTTACATACTCACACTAGGAGCCTTTTTCTGGGTGCCTTTCTTCAGAGACTATGTGATGTCTACAGGTGAGTGGCTTCAGGGGCATTCTGCCACATAGACGGCGACCCTAAGGAGAACCAGGACATGTGTAAGAGCAGCTTCAAAGCTGCCTACCAGCTCCCCAGAAACACAGGCTGGAGAAGATGCTCCCTGCTTCCCTGCTCCTTGTAGAGGGGAGTGGGAAAGAATAGTTTGCAGGGGTGGGAGTAACCAAGCACCTTTGGCTTTTTCTGCCCACCAGGGGCCTGCTCTGTGAGCCAATCCTCCATAGACTTTCTGCTTACCCAGAAGGGCACAGGCAACATGCTTGTCGTGGTGGTTGGTGGCCTGGCTGAATGCAAACACAGCACGCCAGGCTCTACTACCCTGGTCTTGAAGAATCGGTATGGCTTTGTGCGCATGGCCCTTCGACATGGGTAAGGACAGCTGCTGGGACATAGGGGTGGGATGGGGTGGGGAGGATGTTCAAAAGCCCATCAGGGAAGAACACCCGGCTTTGCAGTAGTTAAAGAAAAAGAAGCTTGCAAACAATTGTGAATAAATAGAACCATCATTAAAATATTGACGTGTGTGTGTGTGTGTGTGTGTGTGTGTGTGTGTATGCACGCATGCATGCACACACATGCTTGCCCATGAGTCCCTGCATGTGAAGGGCAGAGGTCAACTTGTGTATTTATTGTTCCTCAGGCTCAGTCCACCTTCTCTTTAGAGCCAGGATCTGCCATTGGCTTGGAATTTACCTGGTAGAGTAGGCTTAATCTGCGAGCCTTAGCGATCCACCCATCTCCATCTCCCTGGCATCCCCAACATGCCACCATACCTGACTTTTTTTTCTGGCCATTGAACTCAGGTCCTCATGCCTGCATGGATCATGCCTGCATGGAAAGCACCTTGCCAACTGAGCTAGCACTCCAGCTTCTCTATATAAATGTTATTCAATTTTGTCAGTTCAAAATAAAGAAAAGGGCAGAGGGAAAGAAAACCACCTATGGGTTCGAAGAGAGCTGGAAAGGGTGCTGTCCAGGCCTTGTGGTAGCCTTAGACTCTCATTAATACCAGTCTCTCTACAAAAGAACTGTGGTTGCACCTTAGAGCAGAAAAGGCTTCACTTCTTAACATGTGGGCTGAGGGGAAAAAAACCAAATGAAATGGCCTTTGGGTGTTATCTGACAGTGGTTCAGATTTGGGCATTCCCACGGATCACTGGGCTTTCAGAAGCTACTGTTTCATCCCTAAAGGCAGCCTGGCCTAGGCCATGGGACACCGTAGTCAGCTGACACCTTGGTACAGCTGGATTTGAGGTCTAGGGGGCCTGTAGGCAGACCCAGGGGATCCTGATGTTCAGCATGTCATCTACAGCAGGGTCCCCGTCTTTCTGCATATTCAAAGACTTGCTTTTCTTCTGCAGGGTGTCTCTAATCCCTGCTTATGGCTTCGGAGAGACGGACCTCTATGACCAGCACATTTTTACTCCCGGGGGCTATATCAATCGCTTTCAGAACTGGTTCCAGAAGATGGTACACATCTACCCCTGTGCTTTCTATGGGCGTGGCTTTACCAAGAACTCCTGGGGCCTTCTGCCATATTCTCAGCCAGTAACCACTGTTGGTGAGTGGGCCCTTTTATTGGAAGCCTTGGTTTAAGTTCTAGGATTCACTTCTGTGGCTGAGCCTCGGAATCCTGACTATGGTCAGAGGCAGGGAGGCTCGCTAGGATGGGTGCTGAGCAGAGGGGTCCGGGTGGAGGGAAGCTGAGTTCCAGGATGAGGGCTGTCCTGTGGAGTGAACTATTCTGATGCTTTTCTCCTTCCATTTTCCATTCTCCTTGGCAGTCGGCGAACCTCTACCTCTGCCCAAGATTGAGAATCCGAGCCAGGAGATTGTGGCCAAATACCACGCACTCTATATTGCTGCTCTCCGCAAATTGTTTGATCAACATAAGACCAAGTTTGGCATCTCAGAGACCCAGGAGCTGGTGATAGTTTGAAAGACATTCCCCTGGCTGGATGGTGTGGAACTGGTCACAGCAGGCCAGTGTGCACCTATGCAGCTTCACGCGTGACTGGAGCAGTCCTCACTGGAGGGAGGTGGGGCTGTGTCCATTCGGTTGTTTTCTGTCTCCATCCTTTTCCACTTCCATCTCTTTCTCCTAGTTTTTTCCCTTTTCTGCTGAGACAGAGAAGACCCTAGGCTTCACTGAAGTTACTGGAGGTTGCTCCGAGCAAACCTGGGATAGAATAAAGAGCCCATCTCTGGTACTGTGTGCTCCAGCTAGTCTGTTTGGAGGATTCTAGGACCTTGTGCGTCTGTCATTCTCCAGGACTGGGCACCTCAAGGGCCAGGGGACATTGGGTTCAGAGAGTAGCACATTCAGGACCTGTGATTTTTAGGGGCAATTCATCACTTCTTATCTGTTTTTTTTCAACTCTAAAATGAGACTCATAATCCTTCCTCTGCTCACCTCAAAGGCTGCTGGCAAATTTCAATGTTCCTTACTGCATGTTACTAAACCTGGAACGCTGGAGAGCTACACAATTTTTTTTCTCCTCCAGTCATCTAATCCATTTCCTATCCCTAAACGCTGTCCTAAAGTTCATGGTGTCTTGCTTTCTAAAAGAAAGTACAGGGCAGTATTTTGAAAGGTTAAGTAATTGATACCTTGGTGACTCTTGTCTATACCTACTTTCCACCCTATAAAGCTATACAGGAATGGTCAATGGTTTAGATCTAATTTTCCCATTTCCACCCAGGAAACTTGCCCGCACTCACTACTCCATCCCTATTAACTCTGCTCTTTGATAATCAAATGGGATGCCTGGCTTCCAGCAACTACGAAGAACTTGCTTTCTGAGTTTCTGAGTGGCAAGTCTCTCACACTCTTAGCCCAGCGGTTGTTGTAACCACGTATTACACAATTTGGTGCACAGACCCTCTTAGATGGTTGTCATCTGGTCCAATCATTTTCCTGCATTAAGTTTGTCAAGTTGTTTTTTTTTTTTGTTTTTTTTTTTCGAGACAGGGTTTCTCTGTGGCTTTGGAGCCTATCCTGGAACTAGCTCTGTAGACCAGGCTGGTCTCGAACTCACAGAGATCCGCCTGCCTCTGCCTCCCGAGTGCTGGGATTAAAGGCGTGTGCCACCATCGCCCGATTTTTAAGCCAACCTGTGTACTTACTACAATGTGACATTCCTGCTCTGTCTTAAATGCCTAGTTCGTGTGGTTGTTTGTACACTGTATGACAGAAGTGTGGTCGTCTGCTGTGGTCTTTTCTGCCTGTGCTGTTTCTTGTGCCAGAGGTTCCGCTTTCCTTCTATACGGTGTCTTATTTTTTCTTTTTCTCTTTGGTGCTGAGCATCAAACCCAGGTCCTGACACTAAAGATAGTCTACCACTGTGTGACATCCCAAGGTGTTCTAAAATTTTCTAGGCTTCTGCGACTGAAACCCACTCTCCAAAGCAGCCAGAGGACCAACCTGGGTATCATTATCATCTGACCACTGCAGGCTCAGGTTCATCCACATTACTTGGGGGTCACATTCTCCACAACAGGACAGAGGCTGCTGGGGTTGGGAAAAGTTCCATCTACTATCCTGAGCTACCTGTTACTGGCTGTCTGTTCTTGGGATCTCCTTCCTTAGAATAGAATAGACAGGGTTTCTCCAGCAAACAGCATGGGGCCAGGCAGTAGAGGCAGCATGGCAGAGTGGACTGCACACCAGGGAAAGAGCCAGGCTGAGACTCTTACTAGTTGAGTGGTCTTGGGGGAGCTACTTAACATCCCTGAGCACTGGTTTTGTCTGCAAAGGGAGCCAATTTGTATATTAATGAGGAGCTGGAGGTTGGATCTCTCCAAGATGTTTTGGACAAGGCTTGAGATGTAGAAGCCACGTTTTCAAGTTGAAGGCAGCCCCACACTGTGTGCTCTTGTCCTGTGACAATATGCCTTCTGGCAAGACCTCAAGCCAAGGTAAATGAGCTGGAGATGCATAGTTTGGTGCAAAGAGAGCAAGTGGGATGCACTGGTAAGAATCTTAGACTAGTTTCCTTCTGGTACTCTCATCAAAATGGGTTTCTCGAACCTTCCCCGGAGCTCATGTGTCGTGGCATCACTTATGAAGAAGCATGTGACATGCAGGAAGAGCTCAAGCTGATTTCAAGAGTGGGGAGGGGAGCACTTTATTTGCAAAGAATAAACCGTTAATTTACACAAACTTACATCCCTATTTATATACATTATATATAGTTTATATACACAGTATCTCACACAGGATGCTGACTCCCCAAAGCAGCATTGGCCTGTTCCAGGCCATTCTCACAACAAATTTCCCTCACCCCCATCTCAGCTGGAAGCTTTTTGAATAAAGAAACATACCTCACCCCTCCTAGAAAGAGCCCTGAAGTGAATTAAAAAAAAAACAAATCAGGTTCTGTGGTGAACATGGCCTAGGGAGACCCCAGGCAAGGGTGGGAACTCAGGTAACACTAGGGAGGCCTAAAAACTGCCTGGCTCTGAGTCAGTCCAGAGCCTTCCAGCCCAGAGGCAGGAGCTGCACAAATGCCTTGGGGTAGTGTGTATGAGAAGGCGAGCTCCGATGAAGACTGTGGTCTACTCCCTGCCTGGCCAGGCTCCTGAAAGGAGACAAGCACTTCTAGCCTTGAGTCTGTGGGTGTATGAAAGAGGAGGCCCCATGGGAACTGCTGTGTCTGGAGGTGGGACCTGCTCACTGTCCCTGGCAGGCCATTTTCCCTGTCTGAGCATCATTTTCACACGAGTAACAGGATGGGATGTAGGCTGGGCTGTAGTCCCACTAAGAACCTTTCTAGGTCAAAATTTCTCTAGATCTGTTTGCATCTACTAGAAGCTGCATAAAACACAAGCACTCACATGAGGATCAAAGTTCTCGCCTACCTCTAGGGTCCTTAGCTCTTGTTTCCTAAGCTACAGAGATTTGGCTCAGGATGGATAAAGGGGCAGCTAAGGCAAATGCTACATCTTCCAGGGAACGAGTAGCCAAACAACATCCAGCAGTCACTTTTGTGCCAACTTGGCTTCTGAAGCTCAGGCAGCTGGTAGAGGCTCCTGCCATGCAATTTTCCTTCAAACCTGTCATCTGCTTACTCAAACATGTCCCGTTCTCTCTGCTAGCTTTGGGGTCACTTTACATCCTAACAATTCCAACTGTAAATCTCTATCCCTATTCTTCTATCAGTAAATGCTGCACCACTTCGCCAATGGCCATAGCACAGTAGGCCTCCCCACTCTCTACAATTTCCTCCCCCCAGCCCTCTTCTCCTAGGGCTCCTTGTGAGGGGTTAGGATGAACAGCCCAATTCTCCTATGATCTGCACGCACAGAGTGCGATGGGGTTGGCAGGTCCTGTAGGGGCACAGTTAGGAAACTCATTTCCTCCCAGCCATGGGCTTTAGAAGTGTCTTAGCAGGTGCCCCCCCCCATTCTTGAGAGACTCTGGCAACATCAAGGTCTTTGTAATATGGCAGAAGGAGAGAAGAGTCACACTCAGCTATAGGAAGCAGAACGGCTCCCAGAACTTGTGTCTAGGGTTAGAAATGGAAGTCTTGCCCCCCATGGTAGCTCCCCATCGGATGGCTGCTGCTTTATCAGATGCGTGAAAGATCCTGAAGGCTACCTGCTCTGTGAGACCCAGAGCTCGAATGGAAGATTCTTCTCAAGACAAGAACTCTTAAGGTTGATCACTGGGGCTGATTCCCAAAAAAAACGCCCAAGTCTTCTCCCACAGAACCCCTGGCAGCCAAGAAAATAGGCAGTACCATCAAGTGATGAAAATTGAAGATTGTTAAGTTTCTCCCTAGGACCCCCCAATGATGTCAGTTCCATACAATCGCCTTTATTTGTTCTTCCTGGACCCCAAATTCCACACAGTGCTGTGGTAAGGGACTAGCCTGGGAGTCAGACCTCACTAAAGGCTCAAATCTGTGACTTACACTGGGTGAGACCTTAGTCAAAGCCCTTTACCTCCCCAGCCTTACCTATATAATATAACTCTCATATTCTCTACCCCGCGTTCTTCAAAGAAAATAATAAAAGAGGAAGTAATCTTCAAATACTAAGCAGACGGTTTGGTAGTTCCTGCTGCCCCTGCTGATTGTTCAAGGCCTTCAGGGTCAGATGCAGGTCTAAAGTTTACCTCAGTTCTGGTTGGAAGGCTGCCATTAGACAAAGTCCGACCACCTCCTGCCCTGACCCTTGAAGGACCAAGCAATGTGGCTACTTGGAAATGGAGGCGCACCTGAGAAACCTGTTGTTCTTAATGACATTCAGGGATGCATTTTCCATCTCTTCAGAAAGAAATACATTTCAGGAGCATGAGGAGCAGGCTGGACAAGGCTGACCCTCCCTGCTTTGGGCTGCACCCGACACTCTGAGGCCAGGCAATAGGAAAGAAAGTGTGTGAATAATCCCAGTGTAGGACCATGCCGGAAAACTGGTGGAGGTGCCTTTGGAGCTGAACTAGGGGTCAGAGCCCTGCCCAATAGTCATTCAGGTTTCTGTGGAGGCTGTCTCTAGGAGAGCAGCACAGACCTCTATGGTGACAGTAATCTGCTTCTGAAGGAAGACTGGGCTAGTGGGCCATCAGCTGCTGCTCTTTCAGATGAGACCTAACCTAACGGTCACTGACCTAATGATCACTCGGATTGACTGACTGATTACTGAGGTTGCAATGAACATGAACAAATCTCCCTGCTTTCCAATTCCTACTTCTCCCCCTTTCTGGGCCAGGTAGAAAAGCCCTGCTTTGCTAATGTCCAAGGGAGTCTGGGCTTTGGGAATTTAGTAGTGGTAACTTTCGAGAGCCACAGATATTCAAACTCTAAGGGCCTTTGGAGGTTATCCAGTTTAACCATCTGCTCTCAGACACAATTTGGTTAGAATTGGATGCATAATTGTATTGCTTAATCAAAGGAAAATTCTTTGTGCCCAGGTCATTTAAAGAATACACCAGACTCAGGAGAGATGGGTCCCACACGAGGCACCTGTCTCAGACAGAGGTAGGCACTGTGGAGAGAGAAGATAGGACTTCTAGTCAGTGGGGAGGGTGGCAGGTGGGAAGACTCCAGGTAGTTTTCGGAGAGTGGAGCAGAGCTGTAAACAAAGTGAGACATGCGCAGCCCCGAGTATCGGGCTCTTACATAGGCAGGGGTGTGGCCATGCCTGCAATGATTCCAAGGTAGAGCAAAGTTCCCAGCTCTGGAGTCCAGCAAGCTGCCACAGTGTACCTCGCAGCCTGAGTGGGAAGAGCTGTTTGAGCCTCTTGTAGGTCATAGTGCAATACAGCAAGAATGCCTCCTCTGCCAAGGATGCTTGCTTGGCAGCTAATTGCCCGGGTCTCTGACACAGGCACTTGCCTTCTTCTGACCTGATCCTCTCCTTAAGTTGCAACCTGATGCCACCCCTAGCCAAGAGAGAAGCAGCAGCCCCCTTGGAGTCAGAGGGTCACCCCTAGAATCTGGAGTGCACCTTTGCTTTTTGTGGCCTACTGTCTTGGATCTTCAGTTTAGTGCAACAAATGATGCATCTGCGGAGGGACCTAGGGGTTGAGGAGTCACCATACGCCAGCCAGCAGGGAGCCTAAGGAGGTTCTGCTTCTTGAAAACCCTGGGGCTCCATCAACTGTCCTGGCAACTCAAGGTCATTGTGGGAAGTCGCACCGGCCTTGTCATCCTGGAGTCACTGGGGAATAAATAGCACTGGGGCATCTCTCTCTGTGGCTGCAACGCCAATATACCTCACTCCACAGCAGCACTTAGAGGTTCTGGAAGTCCTGGCTCCCAAACCTGGGGCAGGGGCATGGGACAGGATGGAAAGGGAGAATCTAGGATGCAGGGGCTTCGCCCAGCCTGATGGCCCCAAAGAAGGTGGTGTGCTTGCTCATATTGATAGAGATGTCGGCGTGCACCATCTTCACGGCAATTTTCTGCCTGGCCTTGAGGAGGCACACGCCTGCAGTATAGCAAGTGTTGTAGTTGGTCTTTCCTGTCTCAATGCTGCGGGTGCACTGCAGGAAGGGCTTCTCATCCACCACCACCTCGTAGCTGGCAAAGTCAGTGAAGTTGATGTAGTACACCTGGGTGAGAGGCAACGAGAAGGGATTGGGGGAGAGAGGAAAAAGAGGGTGGGCCCTCCCCTCCCCGGGTGGGCCCTCCCCTCCCCTGCTGAGCAGATAAAACCTCCTCAGATGAGAGCTGCCAGTCTACCCTGTGCAGGGGGGTGGTGCCAGTTGGTCAACAGGAACAGCAGGGTGACAGGATCATTGTCCTCCTACTCCATGGGCTCAAGGGGCTGAGCGAACCTTCCTTATAGACTGCTCATCCAAGAACTGAGCCTCATTCCCATATCACTGGCCCCGCTCCCTAGCCCTGGCACGAAGCTCTGCTTTGCACACTTTCAGTGCTTACTGGGCGCTCCAGATCCACTACCCTCCACTTCCCATCCTGAAGACTGTTTAGGAGAGCGCTTAGGAATCTGTGATGCCTGAGGGAGCTCACAGTAATCACTTCCCGTTTCTCCAGCTTGCGAACAGAAACTTCCTGAACTTGCAACACCCGCTCCACTCCGGTATTGCACTCCTCTCCCGACTCAGCACACCTTGGCCCTCCCACTGGCTGGCTGGAGACGCAGGTCCTGAGCTACGGAGAGCCAGCTCATACAAATGAGATAGCAAATCCTAGGCTCCTAACTTCATTCTCAGGCCAAGGAGGAAGTACGAACCTACGGCCTGCTCTCATGGAGATTTTCTTAGCTCTCACGGGCTATTCCTAATCCTCCCCTGGGTCCAGAAATTTACTTTCCATCCTCCATTACCTTTTGTCGGCACATCCCACCCTGAGCTTTGATTTTTTTACCACTACCAAATGGAATTTAATCCACAGGTTATGCTCACATGTTCCTTCATCTGACACCTTAAATCACTTCATCAAAACGACTCTGGAGGCTCTTTGACTGGAAACAGTGTATTTAAGTGCCACACTCTTTTGGGCCAGGACCAAGCTATGTCAGGACACGTTGTGTGCCTGGCAGGTGTTTGTTAACCCAACTTCTCTGCTGACTTCCTCTTGAGAGCCTTATGTTGGCTCCTCAGTCCTGTTTATCTGCCGGCTTCCTGCCTGCCACCCAGAAACCCTGACCTGCAGGCTTATCTACTTTTTCTAGCTCTGAGGACAGCCCTGATGCAGGCACACAACGAGGGATGGAAATGGATGGCCACTGGCAGACCTGTGGGGAGTGGGCCCAGGGCAGGAAAAGGACAAAAGTGGAGGGGAGAAAGGTCTGGGAGGATGACATCATGAAGGAGGCAAGAACAACAGAAAGAGACAGACACAGATGGGAGAAAGAGGAAGGAAAGACAGTCAGAAATCTCTTTGAGGTAGAGAGAAGGTCTGCAGGAGCACTGTCATTGTCATGCCCAAGCTAGCAGTGCTGTGGGGAGGGGTCTCGGCAGCTCTGGGGCTTAGCAGTGCTGTGGGGAGGGGTCTCGGCAGCTCTGGGGCTTAG
>NC_022026.1:23625752-23669841 GCF_000317375.1 Microtus ochrogaster
AGTGCTGTGGGGAGGGGTCTCGGCAGCTCTGGGGCTTAGTTTCAAAAACTCAGAGCAAGGATGGGTCTGTCTGTGGAACCAAACAACTCAGAGGGGAAACCAGGGCCAGGGGCCCTACAAGAGGGAGTCAGACAGCAGGGTGTGGGAGCGGTCTCTTTACAGTTTTTCAGTCATATTTTGCTAGGGAAAAAAATGAAACAGGTTCCCTTGGTCTTTCCTCCCGTCAGCTCCCTCCCAGTGTGGAATCCACCACCCCTTCCGCCAGCAAAGCAGGAAGTTAGCCATTGGATGGTCTTGGCTTGCTCCACAGTGCCCCTAGGTGGCCTGCACCAGATCTGCACCCTGGATATAAGAAGAGTTAGGCCTAAGACCGTACTCACTTCTACCTGACTATAGATGAAGTAGGTGCCGTCCACCAGTACCTCCAGCTCCCCGCTGCGGGGATGTAGCTTAAACACCTTGGGGTTCATAGTGATGCGAGACCAGTCATTGAGCACTCCACCTGAAAGATCTCAGTATGAGAGAAGGGCAGTCACTCAGTACATGTCAAGATAATCTGGGCAACAGAAACAAATAAATACCAAGCAGTACCACTCCCCCATTCCCTGCCAACCCTATCTAGCCCTGGTGACCATAAGTTTCAAGGGCCATGCTTTAAGAAGAACATTTGGAGGCAGGAGAGGTGTACTGTTTGTAAAGTGGCTTCTAGGCCTGCCTTAGGACCTCTGGATCTGCACACCCGTCTTTATCCTTGCATTCTCGACCTTTTCATCAGCAAGGCTCTTTATCTTCTAGCTGGACTCCGAGGTGGTGATGGTGCAAGAGGAGAGTAAGCACAGAACCAGATTTTCTTTGTTGTTATGGTGACTGCACAGGCAAAATCCA
The DNA here is from genome assembly GCF_000317375.1 of Microtus ochrogaster. NCBI lineage: Eukaryota > Metazoa > Chordata > Mammalia > Rodentia > Cricetidae > Microtus > Microtus ochrogaster. The sequence continues at coordinate 23,626,638 of NC_022026.1, forward strand.
GACACTGAGTGGCAGGCTAAGTCTTAGTATTCAATTTCACTTCCCTAGCAGTATCACCAGAATTCCTCTCTTGTCTCAGAGGTTCGTGTCTTTTTACCTTCTTAATAGATTCTTCTCAATGGCTCCTCCACCACCCACTCCTTTCTGGGAAGCCTCTCGAGGGCACCAGGAAACCACTTAATCAAATGATCCATCTGTCTGGAGCACTACCTAGTGGTAGTTGGGTATTGGGGTGATCACTCACATTCCAAGGCAGCTAGGGATAGTAACCACTAGTAACCAGGCCCTGGAGGTGAGGGGGAACTTCACGATACTCGGGGATAACTTGCCAGGTTGCCGTGGACCAGCTAGGAGGATATGGGAAGGTGCCTAGGAGATGAGGCACCCTTGGCAAAGCATCTTTTCATATCCGTAACTCAGTTGGGGACCCAAGCATGGGAGGATAGAGGAATATTTCTCTTTCCATCCTGCACATAGAAAGATTTTCCTTCCAACCACAAGAGGAGGCAACCTAAGCTCACAGGGGTTTTTTCTTTCAGCCATTTGTTCTTCACACCAAAATACTATGATTTAAACATCCATCCTTGACCAGTCTCAGAAGGTCTGCCTCTCTGGAGTATGAGGGAAAAGGAGGCCATCTGGGTTAGCAGTAGGTTCCAGTTCCAGTATGTCTATGGACTTCTCTGTCTAGTAGCCTCTCACCACTGCCTTCCTCACTTCTGGCTGCCAGTGTAAACTATGACTTGGAATTAGCCCAGAGGGACTGGAAATTGTCTTGCTCTGTTATGATAGTGGGAGCAAAATGAGCGGCTTCTGCCACAGAATGAGCATTAAGGCCACCACTTAGATACCCAAACAAATCTGGTTCCTGTCTGACCATGTTCTTCCAGATGGATGGTGATTATGGTCACCAAGGACCCTGGTCCCACAGAGCTTGAGCCTCTGCAGGGCTCCTAGGGGTTTTCTCTTACTCTGCTCCTATTTGTACTGTGAGGCTATTAGGCTGGGGTGGTGGTTTGAATAGGAATGACCCCCATAGACTCCTGTGTTTGAATGCTTGGCCCATGCTGAGTGGCACTATTAGGAGATGTAGCCTTGTTGGAGTAGATGTGCCTTGTTGGAGAAAGTATGTCACTGCAGGGGTGGGCCTTGAGGTCTCATATGCTCAAGCTATGCCCAGTGTGGAAGACAGTCTCTTTCTGCTGCCTGTGGATCAAGATACAGAATTCTCAGCTCCTTCTCCAGCATCATGTCTACCTGTACACTGCCATGCTTCTCGCCATGATGATGATGGACTAAAACTCTGAAACAGTAAGCTAGCCCCAATTAAATGTTTTCCTTCATAAGAGTTGCTGTGGTCATGCATGGTGTCTCTTCACAGCAACAGACAGTCTAACTAAGGTAGCTGGGTATTCACGTGGCAGTCAAAGGAGGAGCTGAATCTGATGATTAGGGGAACTCAGCACAGACAGGTGAAGACTGACTGCACTCTTAGAAGCTGTCCTCATGTAGCAGGTTTTGTAGCCTTTATTTACTGTTTCCACTCACAGCCCCTCCCTTCCACGCCAAGCTCTGTAAGCATCTGGCATCTTGGCTGGCTTGTTGTTTCCCAAGACTCCTGGGGGTTCATGCATTTTAGGCTTTGGGCACCTTGGAGACTGGACATTATTTCAAAGCACTGTTCTTTAATGAATGTTCATGTCTCTTTGGGGGAAGAAAATGAACCTAATCACTCAGTGGCGTGTACACACACACACACATCACTGAAGTAGCACAGCACAGTGCCAAGAGTCAGCAAGCTGTGGTTTGGAATCTCATCTCCTAACTTAGCTACAAAATATCGGACCAGTTAATTAAGTTCTCTGAGCTTTCGTTTCTGTGTCTGTAAAAGAAAGGAGAATTGCAATACCACATCATAGGGTGGTTGTGAAGGTCAAATGAAACAAAAGACAAAACATTTGGGAATTGTAGGGTGCCTTGCAGACAGAAGGCGGCATGCTTCATTTCGGTATTCCTAGTCTCTCTGGGACTCTCTTTTCCCATCTCAAATGTGAAGGGATAACATGAAATCAGCATTTCTCAGCCCCACTGACATGTTTGCACTTTGGATAGACACTAGTGTCTCACATTTGCTAGAGACTAACATATCCCCTTCTCTGAGATAAACGCCCTTTCCACCCATTTTCTGTATAGAGCAATAAGACAAAATAATCTATTTAATATAGTTCTACATTCCTGAGTTTGCACTTGTGAAAATGCTTATATATATTCCGTGGTGACTCTGACATAACCATCATGACAACTTAGGTAGATGATGTCCCCAGTCCTATTCAGATCCTACATTAGTGGATTCTAAGTGCAATTTAGAGTCCGAGGATGCAGTCCAATGCTAGTGCACTTGGCTACCATTCACAAGGTCCAGGGTTTGCCCCCTTGCACTGCAAAAGCAAAACTAAACGCAATTTGGGTGCAGCAACTTGTCTTGGTGCAAGCAGTTACTTATGACAGCCAGTAGAGGGCACGATAGAGTAGGAAATGCCCTTCTGTGCCAAGGATACTCAGGGACTTGGGAGGAGCTAGGCTGGCTGATTATTAAACTCCTTGTAGGGAGAGAGACTACTTTGATTCTTACCATTCTTGACTTGAATTGCAGACCCTTGGCCCTGCAGATGCACCACAGCTGGCTGGGAGGATGAGAAGAAGAGAGTCAGTGTGGTGGCTGCTTGCTATGTCATGCAGTCCTGAACTGTTACCTCTGGCTTCTAGATCCCTTTGTGTCCCAATTCTGATCCCTTTCCTCTGTTTTGAGATATTAACAGCTGTATTTCTCAGGGAAAAATAGTAGTACTCTGAGCTCTACATGACCCTTCAGCCAAACACGATGCCTCGGAGCGTTATTTCCTCAACTGTAAAATGGGAATTAAAAAACTCTCTGTCTGGCCACTCTCACAAGGGCATCTGCAGTTCTAATAAGTTGCTGAATATAAAATTGCCCACAAAGCCATCAAGGACTGTACAACTGTATAGATTTATCACTGTGGCCAAATAACAGTAGTGAGGGTGGTTGCTGGGAGGAGACAAGGCCAGGCTAGGCAGTAGAACTTGCCAAAAGAGACAGATTGGGAGGCTCAAAGACTAGGAAGGAACCTCTCAGGCTATTAAAAGGGAAGCCCAGGCTGGCCGCAGCCTAGAGCTAGTTGGCTGCTTTTCAAGGACATATTAAACTTCTCAGCTCCAGAGTCCAGGCAGTCTGAGTGCCCTTCGGGTATCTGGGGTGGCTTGGAAGCCAGAGGCCTAGGTTACAGGCAGGTAATTTTTATAGACTACTGAACGTGGCTGTAGCGACCCTCCGTCACTCATGGAGTGAGTAGCATGGTCCAGGCAAGACTGTTCCCTTAGCTAAAGGCACATCTTTGGGGCAAAGCCTTTCAATTCAGACCTTGGCAGTGGCTGCCAGGGAAAACCTCGGAACCTCTAGGGCAACGGAACATAAAGCCTCATGGAATTTCATAGGGAGTAGACTCCAAGGTGACTCCAAGCCTGAGGCCATCCCTCCTCCCCAGAAAGACAGTGATCCCCAGCCAACCTGGTTTTCTCGAGTTCCAGTTTTATCAGCAGCACCTGCAAAATAGGACAGGGCAGTCAGTGCCGGGCTCTTTTCTCCCGCTCGCTCTCTCAGTTCTGCAGCCAGGGGCAGAACTAGGATTCCCATAGCCATCCCTGGAGGAATTTGCTTCTCCAGGCCCACAGCTGCAGGAAGTCACAGCACAACGTGGGCCTGTCAATGGGAGAGAGTATCCTCTCCTTCCTATTCTTGCCCCTGACCCTTATCCTCAGAGGGTCTACATCCCAGCAGCGAAGTTGGTCTCTAGCCAATACTGGCCCAAGACAAGTACCACTGTGCACCCACGGAGAACAAGAGGCTATGCTATGCCTGTCATTGTGTGTCCCCAAGACAATGGCACTTGCTTTTTTAGCCCTTTGTTCTTTTCTTACTGGCTTCACAAGGACCACTGTCATTTATAAAGATCTTGTTTCTTTACGTGTGTCTCTTAGACTCTAGGTCATAAACTCTATGAGACCAGGGACCACTTAGCAATATAGTTCTTTGTACACAGAAATTGCTCAATTAATATTTGTGGAATGATTGGATTAAAAAAAAAGCAACTTTATCTCTCGTGGCCATGGTAACACTGCTGAGCCCTGCTTGAATTGTAAGGGAAAGAATCCGAGTCCTGCGGCTGAAATTTTAGACCTGGAGAATTCAGCTGTAAGAGTCCATTTCTTCAAAAACCTAAGACACAGGATGGGAGCAGGAGAAGGAACTAACAACTAGCAGGAGTGCATGCGGGCTGCTTCCTGTCAACTCTAATTAGGCAGCCTCGCATCTGCAGCTGTACCTGTTGCGTGCCCTGCTGGGCTCCAGCAGAAAGACGCAAAGGGATGGGATGGCATTTGAATGAGCAGCACGGTATTTAAGGATGGAGTGTAGTGTGAGGAGTACTTGGCTCAGGGACAGAGTGGTCTTGGTGTCTGAGTTTGCTACAGCCACAGCCTGAGTGATTCATAAATTTCTACCCACGTGACTAGAAGTGGCTACTGTTCTCACGAATGGGAAAGGACTCTCAGAGTCTATGGGAAGAAACTGTAACAGGGTTACCATTTTGTCCAGTCCCCGACATTCCTCCTTACAAACTATTTCCATAAAACATCATGTGCCACTCCATGTTGAAAATCAGAATAGGCCAAATCTATAACTACAGGAACGCCAGTGAATGGCCAGGACCTCTCTCTCATACCTCTGTTTTTGGCTCATATGAGTTTATTGGCTCACTATATGGAAGTCTAGAGCCAAAGACAGAATGTGATGGAAGGGTTGGCATGGGGCAAGAACAGATGGCCTGTCTGGCACAGCTTGATCTCAACAAGAGTTAGAGCAGGCCAGGCCCTATCAGAGCTTGTTCAGTTTCCAGCTCTCCACTGTACTATGGATTTCTTACTGTACATCACCACTGTTTGAAGATCACCTGCTTCTGCTCTACAAAAGTACAGACAAGGTTTCTAAGGGGTGGGAGACAGGAGAACTCACCAGAAGGTCCTTGGAGGCCAGGGGGTCCTTGAGGACCAGGAGGGCCAGGAGGGCCAGGTGGTCCCATAACAGTTGTTCCTGGAATCCCAGGAATTCCTGGAATCCCTGGGGGTCCTTGGGGTCCTGGAGGTCCTGGAGGTCCTGGGGGGCCATTGGGCCCAGGGGGCCCTGCTTTCTTTCCTATAAGCACAGGATTCAGTGTTATATTTGGAGTTAGTTACTGTTAAAAATGTACTGTCACAAGTGGACCCTCAGGAGTTGTAGAGACTCCCAATGACACAAGGTCAGCCATCTAGGAGTCTTTGCTAAAGAGCTGAACATGTTTATACTCCTCTGTCTGACCCACATTTCAGGGAAGATTTGAGGACACAGAAATAAACAGCCCTTAAGGATCCCAGTGCAGTAGGAAAAGGTTATGAGATATTAGAAGTGCCACATTGATGAGAGGGACCAAATGCTAAAACAGGTCAGGCAAACTTCAAAAAGGAGGCTTTGATCTGGTCCGAAGGATGAGCACTATTAGGAAACCAGACTTAGTACCTTGACGGTTCTTTTTAGAATTTGACGAGTGTTGATAAGTGTGGGGCTTCATTTCATGAGCAGTTGGGTAGACCTGTGCTTGACCAAAAGATAATGGAAGTCTGACCCCACGAACACCGTCAGCTCCAGGAAGATTTGCCAGGAGTCAATTGTGCAGGGGTTGGGGGCAGGACAGGGGCAGCAGTGGCTGCAAAAGGGGAGGGAGAAGGCGGTTTGGAGATGAAGGTGGAGAGAGAGCGAGAGACCGAAGCTATCGAGAGACAACAGAGAAGAAGGAATAGCGGCAGAGACAGACCTGGTGAGGAGGCAGCAGGCTCTGCTTTCTCAGAGGACCTTTCTAAACTCTATTTTTAAGGATTCCTGGGAAAGGAATTTCTGCAGACTCTCTTGGTTTCATGTTCCAGTGTTTATCACCCCTCACGGCTCACTGTTAGGAAGTTCTTTGGTATATTGAACTGAAATCCCTCCTGTGGCCATTTGAACTTTCATTCTATTCTTTGTGTAGCCAGGAAAGAGTAGTTATCACCATATACATAAGACTCATATACTCAAAGATATTAGGTTACCTATCAACTTCCATCTTTGTAGGCAAAATAATCTACTTTCCCAGAGATGTTCATTAGAGGCTGTATTCTCAAATGCATTGTTTATCTGCTCTACCAATTCCTTCTCCTTTTCTCCTCACTGTCTTTCCAGAACAAACCTAGCCCTCCCATTTCATATGCTAGTCCTTCTACCATTTCTTCTAGGGCGCAGCCATGGGAAGTGAATCATAATTGCTCCTTCTATAGACTTGCTTTTGGTTTTGAGCAGACCCAGCAAACGGCTGTAGGTCGTTATGGTAGGTTTCTTTCTCTTCTTTCTATGCTCTTAGAATTCCAATGGAAGTCCTAGGATTGGAAATCTCTTACAGTTACCTTCCCCAAGACAGTTTCTTAGTTTCAAATATATATATTTACTTTCTGTCTTAGGGTCTCTACCGCTATGATAAAACACCATAACCAAAAGCAACTTGAGGAGGAAAGGTTTTTTTTTTTTTTCTTGTTTTTTGAGTCCTTTGAGGGAAGCCAAAGTAGCGACTCAAGGCAGGAACCTGGAGGCAGGAACTGAAGCACGGACCCCGGAGGAACACTGCTTACTGGCTTGCTCTGCAGGACTTGTTCAGACTGCTTTCTTCTACAACTCAGAACCACCTGGCCCAGGTGGTTCCACCCACCATGGGATGGGCCTGCCCACGCCAATCATTAATCAAGAATATGCCTCACACAGTTGCCTCTAGGCAATTTGATGGAGACATTTTCTCAACTGAGGCTCTGCTTCCCAAATAACTCGAGCTTGTGTGAAGTTGACAAAGAAACCAACCCCCCAAATCAACAAACAACAGCAACAACAACAAAATAACTACCAGGACACTTTTACTTTAAAAGTTTCTGACTGGTTCCAACTCTCAGACATTTTAGTCTGGAAAATTCTGTCATGATTTATCAGGTCCTCCTTTAAGAATAATGGTTCATGTCTAAAAAACCTCAAGTATTCAAGGATAGGCCTATAAAGAGACCAAGCATCCATGTCTAACCATACTCTTCTTCAGAGACGAAAGAGCAGTCCTGAGAATATTCCTTCAAGAAAGCCTTAAAGACATAGAGGACCCAAATATGGCATTTGCCCTGAGTTTTGCAGTTAAGATTGGATTTGCCCAGTTTCTATACATATTCAATTTAAGATGCTGAATAGGAAAACTATCTCCCTTTGGATTTGTGTAGCTTCCAAACTAGGCTTATTCGGCACCCAAATTGCAATTCTAGTTAGTGTAGTGGAAAGAACCCAGGATCTGGACACTGGAGACAAGAATGTCAGGCCCAGCCCTGCCACAGAGTCACGTTGACCCTTAGCATCTCCATCTGGGAAAGGAGGAGCTTGGCCTCAGTGCTCTGTCTCTATGAGACTGCGACTGCACAAGAAAGACTGACTATTGTCAGTTGGATGCGTGCTGTGCTTCTTCCTCCTTATTTTCTAATTGAGTAGGCATAGAAGTTGATGCACAGTGGGCTGTCCTGGGTTCCAGTATTTCTAGGCCTCGCAGAGATTTTCCAGCCAGAGGGTGTTCTGTGGGTAGCATAAGCTTTAGCTCCAAGAATGTGAGTCCCCTATAATTGCTTAATGTAATTTTAGAAGAATTCCATCCAGAGCCTCCTCCAGTCCAAGAAAATAACTGCTGCAGTATAAACAGAGAGTGATCACTTATGAAAATGTTAGAAGGCGTCAGAGAAAAAGTTCCCACTGGAATCTGCTTCTGCAGCTGGCCCTCTGCTTCCCTGCACTTGGACAAGGAAGCTCCTCATAGTTTCATTCCTATAGAAAGTTAGGACCAGAGAACAGTATGCAAAAAATTACCTCTGGATCAAGAGATTGAATTCCTTCTTTAGATTCCCTAACTTTGACAGAATACTTCATGATACAAAAGCTTAGAGACATTTGCACTGAGAAAGTCACCCTGTGTAGTCTTGGATGAAAGAACAATCACACCGTTTCAAAGCTAAGGTGCATCAAAGGGGCATTTCCCTAACCTTTCAGCTGAGCTCCAAATGCTGAAAGAGCAACGAATGGAAAGCAAGTGAGTAAAGGGAGGCTGGGGCTGGGGGCGGGAAAGAAAGGGTGCAATGGGAAGGGAGAGGGAGAGAGCTGCGGGAGCACAAGAATTCCATTAAAGGGTGAAAATTAAGTGAACAATTCAATTTACCTCTTCAAGTATGTGCCTGCTCACTGTGTCCAAGGAAATCCATATTAAATGGCTTCTAAATCACTTTTAAACAAAGTGGATGTTTAGGGCTTATGTGAATTTTCTTCCTAATAATGTTTCATACAATGCTAGGCAACGATGTGAGTTATAATTTCTATCTTGAAGAGATGCGATGAGTTAAGAACCAAATACTTGAAACTCAAATTTTCTTTTGTAAAAGACAGAACAGCCTAGCAGCTAACACTTGGGAACAAGCAGAAGGACTCCGTGCTCACTTCAGCTCCCTGGTGTTTACTTTGTTCAGGTCAGGTCTCAGAGAGCTGGGCAAATTTGCAGCCTTTTCTTTTCAGCAGGATGACACGATCGACATGACATGGAGCTAAGGGCACCTGAAGTGGGAGAGCACTCTAGTGCTCGAAGGGTTGCTCTGCTACCCCTGCAGCTAGCTGTTTCAGGCACTTGCAAATGCTCTAGAATGCTCCTTAAATCTAAACAGACAAAAATCACTTAAAGAGCCTTTTGACATTTAACTATTTTATTTTATGTGTTTTGCTGTGTGTGTGCGTGTGTGTGTGTGTGTGTGTGTGTGTGTAGACTGCATGCATGTCTGGTGCCTGAGGAAACCAGAAGAAGGCATTATAATAATCCTCTGGAACTGGAATTACAGAAAGTTGTGAGCCATCTTGCAGAAACTGGGGACCACACCCAAGTCCTCTCTTAACAGCTGAGCTACCTTACAGCCCTGGTAAAGAGTTGTAAGGTCCACAATCCAAGCTACTCGGGAGGCCTAGTCATGCAGATCACTAAGCTTAAGGTCAGCCTGGGCTACAGAGTGAGTTCAAGGCTAGCCTGAACAACTAAGTGAGATCATGTCTCTCTCAAAGAAAGTAAAAGAGGGCTAGTGATGTAGTCCAATAATAGAGCATCTGACCAGCACACCTAAAGCCTTGGGTTACACATTTCTAGTATTACACAGACAGGGAGAAAAAGAAGAATTTTTAAGGGGAAACTCGCTAGTTTTACATTATCCCTGTCTTCCTTTCATGTCAGAACCCAGAAACAAACAGGCGCATAAACTGATTTCATAGTTGGTTCTTTTAGTGCAAAGGAGTGGTTTTATTTGCCTAATCCCTACAACCTGATTTCACTTTGGATTCTCTTTTGCAGGCAGGCAAGCAAGCACTCCATGTGCCCCTGGCGACTTTCCTGTTAGGTGCAGTGGACTTAGGAAACCTAGGACAGCACAGTGAATCACTCCAGCTAGCGTCTATCTCCTTTATAAACATGAAAGGAACAGAGTGACACAGCAGCATAGAGTTTTTCTCTTTTTCTTCATCACAGAGAAAATGATATTGGATTCTCAAAGCAAGAGGTATCATCTTTGATCATATGGGAAATTGAATAAAAACAGCTTTTAGGCTAAGAACCAAAGTATTGATACCTTTCTATAGGTAGCGTTTCTTTTCTCTATAAGTGGCCTTAGGTCTTCATTAGTGCCTGATAACTGAGCTGACAGAGGAGGGAGAAAGGTAAAAAAAGAAAGCAGTGGACAGAGCAAGAAAGGAAATCAATATGAACTGGAAACAAAGATGCCAAAAGGAGCAAGAAGGAAGAACCAAAAAATAAGTGGTAGAGCTTTTGCCTAATGTTCTTAAGGCAAAGGCCCTAGGTTTGACCCCCAATGAAAGAGAAAGGGGAGGACACAAGGGACAAGTCATCATCGTCATCATTATCGTCGTCATCATCCAACAATGATAACTTGCATGTGTTGCTAGAGCCATTCTATCTTCCATGACTTGTTACTGAAAAACTAATTCTTGCTCTTTATAAAGTGCAACACTCAAATAAATGATTGAATAAAGCAATAGATAACCAATGTTTAAAGAAATTAATGCAAAATACTATCCCATTCACTTCTAATTAAAAAGACACAACAATGTAATAAAATCAGGAGCTCAACTTACCCTTTTTCTTGTTTTTAACAGGACCTATTAGAAATAGAAGATGGAAGATTAAGTTAGTAGAAATTTAAAAAATGGTTATTCTCTAGAAAGTCACTAAAGGGGACCCTCAAGGCACTACAAATTTAAGGGACCCTCATAGCCACGCACCAGGTTTTAGACAGGGTATCTATTACCCAACTATCAAGCTTCTCCCATCTGTTTGTTGGCTGTTGAGACCACAAAAATACATGGAGGATTTCTCCCTTAAGACGAACAACTTCCCACTTTAGTTGGGAGTGAGAGAAAGGGTATTCCTTCGTAGAGATGAAATGCCCAGAAACGCACAACTCAACAACCTCAGGACGGCATTCCACGAGCTCTGCAAGTCCTGAGGTTGCAGAGTCATGCATTCGGGGAAGCCGGAAGCCGTGACAGGACGTTTTGGAGGAGGAGACTAGGCGGGAAGAGGTGCTGTTCTCAGGGATGGAGCAGAGCAGCAGCAGCTTACCTTCCAGTCACTTCTTTGTTGTGACCGAATTGGTTAGTTATTGGAACAGAGCAACTGCAGTGCATTCCTGTGGGGGCCACACACTCTCCCACAGCAATTCACCATAACTTAATAGGTGCTTTAAAGGAAATGCCAACCGTTTCTTTGGCAGTGGAATCTGAAGTGTCTTCTTATGTATTGCTTTTAAGGAAAGCAGTTTAATCACTAGAGAGAACTCAAAAAACCAAAGATATTTTTAATTTAGTTAGGTGGTGTTAGGTAACAACCACTACCTAGAAAGATATAGTTTAGGTCTCAGTCACTTTTATTCATAGGGATTCAGGTTTTTTCTTTCTTCAGATGAATCTAAAGCTCTGTTCCAAACTGCCGCAGACCAAGACTGTGCAGCGCTAGCCTGCCATCGCTGTCCTTAGGAGCATTTCTATAGTCTACAGTTTACCGATCACGCTTCCCTCTGTTACCTAGCTTGATTCTTGTAACAAGTCTAGAATGATCTCCACCTATGAGATCAGGTTTCACAGGAAGCTATTAGAGTCTCTGACCTCTTTCTAACTGGATTTCCAGTGTGGCCTCAGAGCTGCGTATGTCCCTTAAAAAACCCAAAGTGTTTAGATTGCCCTCACAAAGAAATATAGCAGCAGGAACCATGTGAACTATGCGGAAGATGTTTCAGGTTCGGTAGAGCAGCTGAAGATCATGAATTTCTCTTTTCTTATCCTTCTTTTCCTCATGTCTTTCTCCTCCTAGTCCTTTGTCATCTTTGTGTTTTAGATTTCTGAGCTAGGGTTTAAATGTGTAGTCTAGGTTGGTCTTGAACTGCAATCTGCGTGCTTCAGTCTCCTGAGTGCTGGGACACAGGTATGAGCTATCCCTGGTTCCTTTATGTTGTTTTTCAAAACACTATTAAGCATTCCTGAGAATGTGCATACATGTTCTGACAGGGAAGCAAGGCTATGACTGAGTAAGGGACAACAACTTAACCTGAGAAGAGCCTTGTTCTTGAATAAGAAAGCTGTTTAAGGGGGGATTTACACAGAAGGGCTCAGCCTCACCAGTTAGCCACCCCAGTGGCCAGTCAGCCACTCCAGCCTCATAAGCAAGAGCCATGGGATGACAGCTGCTGCAGCTGCCCTGCCCTCATAGCCAAGGCGGCCTAGCCCTGGCCACTTCAGCTAGTTCAGGGGTAGTGCTATTGCACCAGATTCTGAGGCAATCAGGCCAGCTGGTCTTTTCTGTATGAAGGTGGCATGGTAAATAGGGCCAGAACACCGTCATCATAGAGCTTACAAGTTGGATAGGAAACTACTAAGTAAGGGGGAGCTCAGGAGTCATGCTGGCTAGTTGAGCAGAGGACTAAAAGTTCTAGGGAAGACGTTTTCCTTATACGTACAAGTGGTAAAAGGAAAGGGGTACATGTTTCATTTGTTTGTTTTTGGAAAGAGGGTCTTTCTATGCAGCCCTGTCTAGCCTGGAATTCACTTGTGTCCCAGACTGGCCTTGAACTCAGAACTCAGAGCAGTTTTCTTGTTTGGACTTACAGTCATTCCACACTACATCTGACTTGGGAAAGGGAATTAAAAAATTATTTCTGCTATAAATCTGACCAAGAATCTCTGACTGGGGAGCTGGCAGGCTCCAGGGGTGGATCTACTACTACCATTTGTTTTACTAAAGGGACACAGAGTCACACTGCTCTCTAAACTGCTATCTCTTTCCACAGAGATTAATAGTGCAGTTTCCAGACCTCACCAGAGAAGTGTGTAGTAGATGGTGGTTCATGCAGAAACTCATAAGTGGGCAAAGCGCAGAGTAAGTGTTAGTGGAATGCTCAGCCATAAAGTATTGTAATGGTCAGTTTTATGTCAACTTGTTATAAGCTGTAGTCATCTGAGAGGAGGGAGTCTCAATTGACAAAATGCCTCTGTAAGACTGGGCTGAAGGCAAGCCTGTAGGGCATTTTCTTAATTAGTGATTGATGGGGGAGGAACCAGCCCATGTGGATGATGCCATCCCTGGGCTTGTGGTCCTGGGCTCTATAAGAAAGCAGGCTGAGCAAGCCATGAGGAGCAAGCCAGTAAGCAGCACATACCCCCACCCCGTGGCCTCTGTATCAGCTCTTGCCTCCTGTCCATTCTTTGATAATGAACTGTGATGTGGAAGTGTAAGCCAAATAAACCCTTTCCTTTCCATCTTGCTTTTGGTTATGGTGTTTCATCACAGCAACAGTAACCCAAACTAAGACAGCTACCTGACCTATTTTCTCCAGCCCATAACCCTCAGTGTCAATCATGGAAGAGGAGTGTGTCTTTTGGACATGACACGGTAGCTGTACTCATGAACTCAGCATCTGGGGCTACCCTGGCAACACTTGGAGAATATCAAACCAGTAAAGAAGGCAGCATGGATGTATGGGGGGAGTCAGTTTTCTTTAAGGACATGATCCCTGCTCTACTTTGTCCCAGTGGATGGTCCCACACCCATAAGTATATGGGCAAGCACAAATTAGACTCAGTGGATTAGCCAAGACATGTAAACAACCTAGGTGTCCATCAGCTGATGAATGGAGAATGAAAATGTGGTACATTTATACAAGGTACTATTCAACTGTTAAGAAAAACAAAATGATGAAATTTACAAGTAAACGAACATTCTGAGTGAGGTAACTCAGATCTAGAACAGCAAATGTCATGTGTTTTCTTCTCATTTACGGATGTTAGTTGTTGTTGTTATTGTTTTCTTCCTTTTGTTTTTGAGACAGAATGTCTCTATGTAGCCTTGGTTGGTCTGGAACTTGCTCTGAAGGCCTGCTTAGCCTTGAACTCACAGAGTGGTAGGATTAAAGGTGTGTGCCCCTACAAAGGATATTAGTTTTGGATCTTCAGATATGTGTTTCATTTGGAATATCCATAAAGGTTAGGGAATTAGGGGCCACGAGAGTGGGGTTTTCAAGGGAGGGGGATAGAATACCGTGGTATAATGGGGTAAAGGGGCATAATGGGAGCTTGGGATAATAATGGGAATAAGGGAGTATGGGAAAAGGTAATTAACACTAAAGACCCTTTCAAAGTGTCATATGGAAACTTACTATAGTAGAAAGTTCCTAAAATATTATTTCATACATACATGCAGACACACACAACACACACATACATACATAGTTTAGAGTTATGCTACTACATGGCAAAATGACCCTACTAGATTCCATAGGCTAACAAATAAAAAGTTCAGTACCAAGAATGAGTTACCTCTTCTGGAGTTGTTGGCTAGTGAGGTCCTTTAGACACCCCACCCCTGAACATTACAGACTCTAGGCTACCTTTCAGAACTTTATGATAAGACCCTTTTGCTGAAGGGACCACATATTTGAGTCATAGAACATGTAGAAATCAAGCTAATACCTGGACACTTCATGCCTACTGGTTAGCTTTTATAGTCCAGAAGGTGTGATGCATGCCATTACCAGAAAAGTAATCCTCAATCTTACCCCAGCTGTCAACACTGAGCGTTACAACCAGCCTGGCAAGACATGTCCATTTGGTACAATTATGGCATGAATGCCATGAAAGTAACCAATCACTTGTTGATTGAACTTAAGGCCCACTCCCAAGATGAAACCTATACCCGGCACCATTATCCAGACCAAGAAATTGTGTCTAAAGAGGTGGCAGGCCCCAGAGGAGAGCCTACTACTATTAATCTGCTAAGTGGGCATAAGTATTAAACCGACTCTGTCTTGCAGTTTATACCCATAGATTAATGCTTCTCTCAACCCGCATCAGAGAAGTTTCTTTTTGTAGTAGATAGTAATTAACACAGAGACCAGACTGCTCAAGGTGCAGTGAATGAGTCTGCAGAGTGTTCAACCCTAAATGAGAAATCTATATCACACTGCTGATCCCAAGACTCAGGGAGCATTGTGGAAGAAGAGGGGGCAGAAAGACTTTAAGGGCCAGACGTGGCGGGGAAATACAAGGAAACTGTTTTCTGGAGACAGTGGGGAAATTGCACATATGAGATCACAGCAGTTGGGACAGCATGCACCAGACCCTCAGAAGCTCAATCCAGATAAAATCCCAACAGGGAATGGAAAGCTGTATATGAAGTCACACCCCTAGCTAGGCAGTTGTTGGCAACTGACAGCTGCTGGGAGAGCGAGAGTCAGTTTTCTTTAAGGGTGTGGCACCTGCTGCTTGACCATGCTCCAGTGGAAGGCCATACAAGAAGAGTATTTGGACAGCACAAATTGTACTTGATGCATTAAAAAAAAAACCACAGAATTGGTTGGGTAGAGAAAGAGGGTGGATCTGGAAGGATTTGGGAGAATATTAACAAAACACATTGTACAAAATTCTCAAAAAACTAATAAAAGTAAATAAAATATATAGTAAAATGAAAAAAGGAGGGACAGGAAGCTGCCATGGGGTGGGCTGAGTTAAGGGAAGAAGTGGGAGTAAATAGGATCAAAGTATATTGCATGCACGCCTCCATGAAATTCTCGAAGAATCAATAAAAAACCATATTAAAATGAAAATATTTTAAAATTAAAAAAGATTATCATTTTTTTTATAGCAGACATTCTTGTTACATGTAAAACACACATAAAAAGGATCAGAGACAAGACCCAGTAATACCACTTTTGGGTAAATATCCAAAGGATGCTCAATCGTGCCACAAGGACATGTGCTCAGCTCTGTTCATAGCAGCATTGTTTGTCATAGCCAGAACCTGGAAACAACCCAAATGCCCCTCAACTGAAGAATGGGTAAGGAAAATATGGTACATTTACACAATGGAGTACTACACAGCAGAAAAAAATAATGACATCTTGAATTTTGCAGAAAAATGGATGAAGCTAGAAAACATTATTTTGAGTGAGGTAATTCAGACCCAGAAAGACAATTATCACATGTACTCACTCATAGGTGGTTTTTAAACATACAGCAAATAAAATCAGCCTACAAATCACAATACCAGAAAACTTAGTCAACAATGAGGACACTAAAAGAGAGACATACACAGAGCTAATCTACATGGGAATTAGAAAAAGACAAGAGCTCCTGAGCAAATTGGGAGCATGGGAACCTTGGGGGAGGGTTGAAGGGGAGGGGATCAGCGAAAAATGTAGAGCTCAATAAAAATCAATAAAATAAAAATAATAAATAATAAAAATAAAAAAGGATAGAAGACAAAGACTAAAACAAGGATGAGAGAAATATAAAGTACCCATTAATAAGCATGCTTAACTTTTTATGCTTATTTAGAAAGTTTGTAGGCATATTAATATAAATTTTTATTTAATGTGATTAAATTAAAATATTGTTTCTTGTTCTCTTTGTATGAAAAGTATTTGCCTGTTTTTGCAGTGCTGTTGATCAAAACCAAGGACTTGAACACACTAGGCAACATCTTCAATTTTTCTTTTTCTATCTAAATAATTGTATTTCTATATTATGTTTGTTAATATTTTTCCAATTTACTTTCAACTGATTCTTTAGTTTATTAGCATATGTTAATTAGACACAGTGGTGTCATTTCACCATTTTCTTCTATGCAATGATATAATTTATCACATTCATGACTTTCAGTACCCTGTGTCTTGTCCCCCATCACTCTTCCTAGTTACACTGTTTTCAATATTGAAGCATTTAATTAATCATCTTTGATGGGCATTTATGTTGTTTTGAGTTTTAATATAATTAAAAATTATAATAAATATAATGTACTATTAAAAGGGTCCTCAAAATCCTTTCTTCTACTTCTTTTCTGGTCACAGAAGGGCTCCCATAGAACTGCTTAGTAAGCAATTTGTCATATTCCTTGTGGGGGACACAAAAATATAGATGAGATTGTTATTAGATTATATCACATTTCCCAAAGCACTAAGGAGTACATCATCTCAACAATATAAGGATTCCTTTTTGTTCTAACATCACTCACTATGGCCAATAAATCATTCTTATGAATTCCAACATGGGCCTCTAAGCCCAGCCCCTATAACAGTCACATCCACTCTGTTCTCTTCAAGGCCATGCTAGGGAGCTAGAGCTGTCTCATACTGGAAGCACTAAGTAAGAGAAACCAAATCAATAGCTCCTTCTCAATTCTGTTTTCTTTTTTCTTTTCTTTTTTTTATTTTTCGAGACAGGGTTTCTCTGTGGTTTTGGAGCCTGTCCTGGAACTAGCTCTGTAGACCAGGCTGGCCTCGAACTCACAGAGATCCGCCTGCCTCTGCCTCCCAAGTGCTGGGATTAAAGGTGTGCGCCACCACCGCCCGGCTTCAATTCTGTTTTCTTAATATGCTTCAGAAACTTATTCTTACCTAATTGGAAGTATTACTGCTGTCACATATGGGTTTCACGATAAGAACCAACATTTCTATATCCTTCAAATCCCCCCTATTTGTAATGGTCATACTTTCTAGATGCACAACCCCGCAGATATATCAGAGTGGGGCAGATAGCTGTGAAGTACTTCGGACTGCTTTGATAAGAGTAAAGTTGAGATGAGCCAGGCTTTGATCGACATGCTCACACAGTCTGCTTTTCAGCCACTAGGAAAAGAATGCCTTATGATAGAATCAGGGTTAGCACAGCCCAATGAGATTCTAGTTCTAAAGCAACCACAGAATGGTCATAAAGAAAGTGAGTTTCTTTCTGATTCCTCATCTGCTCTACCAGGGAACACTACATACTTCATCTTTATTCGAGACCCCAGGATCAATGAAGTAAAACAAACACACTGGAATTCTGTATCCCATGACATTCTTCTTTAAAACACAAACATTGAGGAACCATTTTGCCAGTAGATATACCTTGGAACAAATGTTAACAGAGAAGGGATATATGACAGAGGTCAGAAATTTGGATCTACATAAAGAAGGGAAGTGAGTTAGAGAAGAGATAAAGGAAGATAAAGAAATGAGATGTAAAGAAGTACAAGACAAACAGTCATGCTAACATGGAAAGGGGAAATCTCATAGGCCTCACCCAGACAAAGAAACACAGGCAAGTAACAACTGTGGAGGGGAGAAATAGTCCTTCCCAGAGATGAGCCCCTTAATTGGTTATTCAAGACCAAGTGCTCAGCCCTGAAGTCATATACACACACGTAACATTAAGTGAACTCAACAGCTCGCACTGACTTATTTAAGTATTTATATATGCAACAAAGAAAAAGGCCATGATTTTGGAAGGAAGCAAGGTAAGGAGCAACAGGGAGGGGAAAGAGGGAAGAAAGGAAAAGGGGAAATATGCAGTTAAATTTTATTTTTAAAAGTAAAAATAATAAATTTCAGGAAGTAATATAACTTAAAACACTTTATCTTTCATTCTAAATTTAGTAGATAACAGCTTTGTTCAAAATAATAATAGGAAATATATATTCCATAGTTACGGCTTATGGATTCACGAAGCAAGCAATAGCCAGGGCTGTCCATGTGACGGTGGATATCGAACTATCCACCGAGGCACAGTGGGCTTACCAGCGACTACACAGCTGGAGACACGGACTCCCTTCCCTAAGCTCTGTAAATAGCCAGTAGCTTTCCAGGGGCCAGTGAGCCATACGCACTTCTCTCTCTCATGATGGGTTGCTGACAGACTCCGGTTTGTGCAGGTCCAGTGCAGACAACTGTAGCTGCTCTGAGCTCATAACTGCAATAACGGGATCATGCCCAGAAGGGAGCATTTTACAAACCTTCTCCCTAACGTCTGGTTCTCAGATTCTTTCTACACCTCAGTCATGATGTTCCCTGAGCTTCAGAAGCGGTGCTATTGTTTAGGCCTGAGTACTCAGCAGTTACTTATTCTCAGCTATGAGTCGTCTCCCACTGCTATTTATATAAAACAAAGTTTCCCTAAGGCTGAGAATACCCTGTGTATATGGGTATAAATATAAATACAAATATTTAGAAAGTGGTTTGCTGCCATATTCATTTAGCAAAACAATATTAGAAAACTCCAAGAGTCTTTTTTAAAACAAGGTTTAGAGCACCAGGCATGAATTCTTCTGTGGAGCAGGTCTCAATTTATCACAGAGTGCTTAGTTGCCCTTATAATACTCATCAACTGTTGCACCAATGGATACGTCTTGGCGGGTAAGTGGTATGATAGGACACGAGATCTGCATCTAGGTGAAAGTGTTGATGAGTTTTGTATTGGCGAGTTTTCTCCCCTAGCATCCTACATTGCATCTTCTGGCACAATATATGCTAGCCAATAGGGAGGGAGTTTCCAGTTAAGGTCCAGCTTCATTTGTCTATGTCATATAACCAAGGTATGTGATGTCTTCAGCTACAGAGTCTTCCTGTCTCATTCTGGTGGGAAACCAAGAATGACGGTAATAGCCTGTGTTGCTTTGGAGGGCTGTGAGACCTTCTTGATCATCACCTCATAGGGAGATGTTCATAGATCTTCCATCCTTAGTTTTGCTTAACTCTCTGTCTCTATCTCCTCCTGTCCTTTGTCGGCTCCTTCCTATTTAAACATTACCACCTTATTAGTCTTTCTCCCTGTACTCTCATTCCACACGAGTTCTATTGTTTTTCCCATTCAGGCCTCTTTTCCGAACCCAGGCTTATATAACCCCCTGTTCCCTGTAGATATTCTAAGTCAAACACAAAATCTAAAATTCTGAAATTATGATCTACATATAGGAGGGAACATGCAGTATTTATCTTTCTAGGTCTTTTCCTCAGTATATTTTTTCCAGTTCCATCAATTTTCCTAAAATATTCATAATTTCATTTTTTAGTATTGAATGGAAAACTCCATTGTGAAACTGTTTCATAAATTTTCATTATGCCTTTATCAGTTGATGGACATAAGTCTTATTTGGGGTTTCTATTCCTATAATAGAACACCACAATAAAAGCAGCTTGGGAGGAAAAGGCTTATTTCAGCTTACAACCTAAGGTCACCCCAGTTCATCCCTTAGGGAAGTCAGGGCAGGAACTCAAGGTAGGAACCTGAAGGCAGGAACTGAAGCAGAAGCCATAGAGGATGCTTACTGGCTTGGTGTTCATGGCTTGCTTAGTCTGCTTTCTTCTACAACTCAGGACAGTTTGCTCAGGAGTAGTGACACCGTGCCATAGAATGGGTCCACCCAATCTAGTCTGCTTTCTTCTACAAATCAGGACAATGTGCTCAGGAGTAGTGACCCGCCATGGAATGGGTCCACCCAATCTAGTTGGGTGCATTTTATCATTTGAGTTTTCCTTTCCCCAAGGAGCTCTCACTTGTGTCAAGCCAAAAAAAAAAAAAAAGCAGCCAGCACAAAGATGAGGCTGATTTGTTTTTCTAGCTATTATGAAGAAGTCATGAATGAACATAGACAGATGTGCAGGTATTGCTGTCACAGAATCCTTTGGGCATACACCCACGAATAGCAGAGCTGGGTCACGCGGCAGGTTCATTTTTAGCTTTCTGAGGAGAATAGACACTGATTTCCACAGCGACTGTACGTGTTCACACCCCACCACCAGTCTTCCCCACATCGCTACCAGCGTTTGTTGTCCCTTGTTTGCTTCTTAAAGACACAGTGACTGGGGTGAGATGGACTCTCAAACTGGGTTTTGGCTTACATTTATTTACCTGATGGCTAGAGATGTTGAACACCTTTAAATGTGCTTATTAGCGATTTTTTATTTCCTCTTTTGAGAACGCTCTATTCAATTTCATAGTCCACAGATTGTGTTGTTTTCTTAATGTTTAAGTGTTTTGAGTTCTTTGTATCTTCTATAAATTAATCTTCTGTCATGTTTATAGCTGGCAAAGGTTTTCCTCCCATTCTTCAGGTTGCCTCTTATCTCAATTAACCATTTCTGTTGCAAGAAAAAGCTTTTTAATTTAATAAGGTCCAATTTGTCAGTTGTTATCCTTATTTTCTGAGCAATCAGTGCCTTATTCAGAAAGCTTCTATCTGTGCTTATGTCTTGTGTACTCCCTTTGAGATCTAGCAATTCCAGAGTTTCAAGTGTTACACTGAGATCCTAAATCCATTCGGAGTTCTCTCTCTCTCTCTCTCTCTCTCTCTCTCTCTCTCTCTCTCTCTCTCTCTCTCTGTGTGTGTGTGTGTGTGTGTGTGTGTGTGTGAGAAACAGACCTCATTCCCAGTTATACAAATGTTTTACTTCCATGCATTCTTAATCTAAAATAACACATGAACAACCCGGTTAAGAGTCTTTGCTTCTTTGAAACTTTACAAGTCAGACCTCCATCACCTGCATTTCTCCTAACAGTATCTTCCAAATTCCCAGGACAGTTCATTCAATGGTTTTTCTAGCCTAAAGTTCCAAACTTCTCCTTCCTCCCACAAAGCATTCCGAGGCATATAAGCCACATGGTGAGGTCCATCATGGCAAGAGCCTACTCTCTGGCACCAATTACTATTCTC
Source organism: Microtus ochrogaster (assembly GCF_000317375.1). Taxonomy (NCBI): domain Eukaryota; kingdom Metazoa; phylum Chordata; class Mammalia; order Rodentia; family Cricetidae; genus Microtus; species Microtus ochrogaster. The sequence goes on from NC_022026.1 coordinate 23,647,850, forward strand.
ATTTGTTTCTCTGTTGCTGTGTTAAAACACTGACCAAAATAGCTCAATGAGAAAAGGGTTTATTTGGCTTACACCTCCCAATCACAATCCATCACTGAGAGAATTCAAGAAGGAGAAGAGGCAGGAACCATGTTTACAGGCTTGTGGGATACTCTCTTTCCAGGTGACTCCAGTTTGTGTCAAGTTGACCAAAACTAACCCCTAGTACACATGCCAATGTTAACTCAAAAACAAACAAACTAACTATACATTCTTAAAATAAATTTTCTAGCTCTAGACATTTTATTGCAATAACAGAAAATGGAAAGAGACAACAACCAGGAAGATTTATTCCTTATATGTAAGGCTAGATTAACTTAGAAATTAGTTAATTCAATCTATCTTATATCAGTAAGCTAAAGAGGAAAACCAGTAATATCAATAGATGTAGGAAACATCTTAAATAAAATTCGGCAGCTGAGAAGCTTTTGTAAAGCAAAGGACATGGTCAACAAGACAAAGAAGCAGCCTACAGAATGGAAAAAGACCTTCACCAACCCCACTTTGGACAGAGGGCCGATCTCCAAAATGTACAAAGAACTCAAGAAATTGGTCATCAAAAGAACAAATAATCCAATAAAAGATGGGGTACAGACCTAAACAGACAACTCTCAAGAGAGGAATCTAAAATGGCTGAGAGACACTTAAGGAAATGGTCAACATCCTTAGTCATCAGAGAAATGCAAATCAAAACAACTCTGAGATTCCATCTTACACCTGTAAGAATGGCCAAGATCAAAAACACTGATGACAACTTATACTGGAGAGGATGTGGGGTAAAGGGAGTACTCCTGCATTGCTGGTGGGAGTGTAAACTGGTACAGCCCCTTTGGATATCTGTATGGCGATTTCTCAGAAAATTAGGAAACAACCTATCTCAAGACTCAGCTATACCAGTTTTGGGTATATACTCAAAGGATGCTCAATCATACCACAAGGACATGTTCGACTATGTTCATAACAGCATTATTTGTAATAGCCAGGACCTGGAAACAACCTTAAATGCCCCTTGACTGAAGAATGGATAAGGAAAATGTGGTATATTTACAGCTGAAAAAAATGACATCTTGAAATTTGTGGGCAAATGGATTGACTTATAAAACATCATATTGAACGAGGTAACCCAGACCCAGAAAGACAAATATCATATGTACTCACTTATAAGTGGCTTTTAGACAGAAAGCAAAGAAAAGCCAGCTTATAATTCACAACCCCAGAGAACCCAGGCAACAATGAGGACCCTAAGAGAGACATACATGGATCTAATCTAGATGGGAAGTAGAAAAAGACAAGATCTCCTGAGTAAATTGGGAGCATTAGGACTATGGGAGAGGGTATAAGGGGAGGGGAGATGATGAGAGGTGAGTAAAGAAAATATAAAGCTCAATAAAAAGAATTAAAAAACAAACTGAATCCAAAGTTTATACAGAAAGATAACAGATATAGAATATCAAATATGATATTGCAGAATAAAAATAAAGTTGGAGGCCTGCCATTCTTTAATTCAAAATTAACTAAAAGACTATAGCAATCAAACCACCATGGTATTGGAGAAATAACAGACACAGATTAGTGAAATAGAACACAGAACATAAAAATAGACCTAAAGATAGAGTCAGTTGATCTTTGACAAAGGAGAAAAGGCAACCCAACAGAAAACTGATAATTGGTTCATACAAGGTGCTAAAACAATTGGGCATCTACATGCAGACACATGAATCTTGACACAGACTTTATGCCTTTCACAAAATTAACTCAAAAGGGATCAGAGATCCAAACCTCAAACACAAAATTATAAAAATCTTATGAGACAACATAATAGACCTCTAGTCAACTTTGGCCTTGGTAATGAGCTTTTAGAAAGAAAACCAGAAGTATAACCTGAGGGAAAAATGTTAAGTTGATTTTCCTTAAAATTAAAACCTGTTCAGAAAATGGTATCATTAAGTGAACTTTTAAAAAAGCTGTGGATGCTGGGCATGGTGGCCCATGCACTTGGGAGGCAGAGGCACTGTAAATCTCTGAGTTTAAGGCCAACCTTGTCTGCAGAGAGAGTTCCAGGACAGCCAGGGACACACAGAGAAACAATGACTCCAAAAACAAAACAAAACAAAACAATGACAAAAATAACACACACAAAAACAGAAAACAAAAAGTAAAAACAAAAACAAAAGGAAGCCAGAGAAATATTTGCAAAAACACTTGACACATGTTTTTATAAGCTACTTTTATCCAAAAGATATTTGAAACTAAAGAAGAAAACAGAGAACTCAATTAAGAATAGGCAAATATCTAAACAGAAAACCTGACAATTAGAAAAGAATCAAATTAAGAAATGGGTAAAAGATGCGAGTAGACACTTAAGCAAAGAAGATATTAAGATGGGAAGAAAGGATATTATTTGTCATGATGAAATGGCAGTTTAAGATGATGAGAGAGCCGTACACAAGTGGGTAAAAGCTAAGACACTGACGTCAAATCTGTGAGAGAACATAAAGTTACACGATCTGCCAGTTCACTGCCGGGGGGAGTGCTACGTGGCACACTTGGGAAACCAGTTAGACAATTCTGTAGGAACTGACTCAGAAATCACATTCCTAAACATTTACTCAAAGGGTCTAGAAATGTGCACTCACACAACTTGAATAAAGACATACTTTATCAACATTATTCATTATTGACCCAATCATGACTGCGTAAACAAGATGTGCTATCGCCATACAATGAAATAGTGCTCAGCAATAAGAAGAAATGGGCTTTCAAGCCACATATGGATTCAGAGGAAACTTAAATTCATATCATTAAGTGAAAGAATGCAGGCTGAAAAGTATATCTACTTTTGGCTGCAGGAGGAGGTAATTATGGATGTAAACCAAGATTTTTCAGACTCTAACTTACTGCACCTTCCATTATTGAATCATCCTTATCAAATATATTGACAAATTATTTCCCAAATTGCCCATTTGTACAATCTGCATAATTGTATCAATTTATAGAGAATTTTTCAATGCAAAGAATTGAAAGTGATGTACGTTTAACAAATACTCAATAAATGTTCATTTTATTGTTTGTTGGTTGAGCAGGTAGTATATATTCATGTCTTCTACTCTTTGTGTAGCAGGGACTATTCATGACCAAAATTTTCTCCATACCAGTTGGTAAAGCGCTAAAAGGAAAGAAAAGGGAATGGATGGATGGCAGATGAGCAGGTGTAGAACTAGATATTTTTATTTGAAAGTGAGGGGTGAGGGACTGAGTATATAGTTCAGTAATAGAATGCTAGCCTAGGCTAAATCCCCAGTGCCACAAACCCCAAGCAAATGGAACACCAATCAAACAAGTATCAACACAGTTTATGTCTTCAAATCTTGGAATCTTAAAAGTTTCTTTACTATTCTACTTTACACCATTAGAATTATAAACAGAGAAAGCACAAATCAGTGTGGCAAGCCCAATACATTTGTAGAAGATGGAAGCCATTAGCTTCAAAGAAGAGTGAGATTCTGAATGAAACCACATGGAATGCCCATGTGCAGAACTCAGATTATGATTCCACCATCTGCTGTGAGCATGAGGAAACAGACCAGAAAAGGTAGGGCTGTGCAAGCTCATTCCCACCCTACTCCATCCCACCCCAATCTCAAGTATTTCTGATGTGAGCTTTGCATTCTTTATCCAACAATTTCATTTCTATGCTTTAGAGCAGAGGCCCACCTCTGGGTTCCTGGCTCCACAAACATGACTTAAGTTATGAGCAGCTATGAAATTTTCTGGCTCACTTCTGTCTTGGTTTTGGAAAGACTCAAAAAATATTACTGTGGTTAAGGCAACAGTAAACCAGACCCACTAACTGCTGACAGTTCAGAAGCTTAATAGTTCCTTAAAAATCCATAAGAGATAGGTTTGTTCATGTTATCAAAGATGTGCCCAAAGTGACAAGCATGTGCTCCTGCTAGGGAAACACTGTGCAGCATCGAGGTTTTGGTCATAAGTGGTTAAGATGAAAAAAATCTAGGCCCAGGAAATAATCTATGATGATGATTTGAGAAGTAGGACAGTGTAGTACAGCCTTAAATTTTGTGGTGTGTGCATGCTTGAATATATGTGAGTGCACATGCATGCACACATATCTGCCATTATGTGCATGTATATGTAGAGGCCACAGGTCAACCTTAGGGTCATTCCTGAGGAGCTGTCCATCATGTTTTTCTTTTTTTATTATATTTATTTGTTGCTTATGTTTCTCTGTGTGTGAGGTACAGCTTGTATACGCATGGGGCCATGTGTTCCATACCGTGTGTATGTGGAGGTGAGAAGATAATTTGTAGGTACCTGTCCTCTCCTTACACCACATGGGTCCCAGGGATCTAACTCAGGCTGTCAGCTTGGTGATACGTGTGTTTACTTGCTGAATCATCTTTGGCTCATTTTCCTTCTTGACACAGGGTCTCCCACTGGTGCCGGGGGCTTGCTGAATGTCTTAGGCTAGTTGGCCAGTGAGGCCCAGGGATCTTGTCACCACCTCTCTAGCACTGAGATTGCAATTACTGTACTACCATACCCAGATGCTATGGTGGTGCCAGGGATTCAAACTCAAGACCTTACGTTTGTGCAATAAGCACTTTACTGAGTTGGTAATGTATCCGCCTTCTTTGGGATCTTAAAAAGTGGTCAACAGGGTCTCATTCAGTTGAGGCTGACCTTGAAACCCTGTTCCTCCTGTCTTTATCTCCCAAGTTCTATACTTTTGCTGTCTTCCATTATATGGAATATGAGGGAGCTGTGTGTTATTAAAAGATGCTGTTGGAAAAATGGCTGGTTCAAAAGAGTTTAAGAAACACAACATTCAAGTAAAATAGATTTTTTTCAATGGAAGACTTCTCAAATCTTTCAATAAATACAGTAGTGGGAAAAGGGACTCTATAGAAACAACATAAAGTGCAGCATTTATCAAATTTATTCAGCCGAGGAACCTTTCCCAAGAATTATCTATCTTTTGTTGAGTTAATACTCTTGCTTATACTCTTTGGGAATATTCGGGTTGTAGAAAGATCATGAGCCTTGTTATTCTTTCTGAACAAGGCTTGAATTCTAGCTCTAACATTCAATACCGATATGACATTAGACAAGTTACTTTATCTCTCTGTATCAGTTATACTTAAGAAAATCAATGACAGTAATATCTATACAAAGCTTATGAACTACAGCAATGATTATCTCAACAACATATTCCCAATGGTGACACTTATATTTTGGGGGTAACCAAATATAAGAGGTTAAATATAACCACTGGTCAAATAAAACCAAACTTACGGTTCACTCAGTATGTGGGAGTTCATGCCTGGTAATGTAAACCTAGCTAACCACCCGTGGCTGGTGAAGTCATGGACCCTAGGGGAGAATCTACTACTTCCATTTTCTTAAACCAGTATAATTTCTAGCTGCATTCTAATTACTTATACCCACAGATAAGCATAGTTTTCATCCCTCACCAAAGAAGTTTCTTCTTGAAGCAGATGGAAACAACTACAGGAACCCACACCTGGTCAAAATGTAGAAGGCAACAGACCACAGGGTGTCTAATCTCAAATGATAATCTACAAACACAATCCCGATACCTAAGGTTCAGGGAACATTGTGGAAGGGGCAGTCAGAGTGTAAAGAGAGAGGAATAATATGAGGGCTTTGAGATAGTGTCTTCTGTATATGACAGCGAAGCTGGACCCATGAAATCTCAACAGTATTATCATCTAAACAAGGCCTGAATAATGACAATGGCGATTGGAATGCCATTATGGATGGGCAGAATCTCACAAGGCTCCTACTCTAGAGAAAGAGGTACAGACAATTAATGGCTACTGAGAGAGGGAGAATCAGTCGTCTCTAGGGACATTCCCATCCATGAGGTTATTCACTAAGTGGTCAGTCTTAAATACATACATACACACATATTCACAACACTGAATGGACTCAGTGGATTATACACATATATGTATAAGTATGCTAAATAATTAAAGAATAAGGTCATGACTTTGAGAGGAAGTGGGGGGACATAGGAGGAGTTAGAAGTGAGAGAGACAGAGGGATGGAAATGATGTAATAGAGTTTGCATGTAGGAAATTCTCAAAAATGGCATCTACATCTACCTCCAAAGAAATGGTGAGATAATGCTTATTATATAAAACATCTAAGCACTCGTAGATAACTATAATCTCCACTTTCATTTGTCATTATCAAACCACATACCTAGCTAAAAAGGGTGGTTAAGACAGCCTCAAAGAAATCTGGCCTGAGGAATCAACTTTTTCTAAAACCATATTTCTTTTTGCTTTGGAACTAAGTCTAGGGAGAAGGCAAGGAGAGGTGAACAAGTTGTTCAGACACAGCTCTATAATCTTGTTTTGGTTCTCTGAACTTGGGTGAATCACTTCACCTAGCTGTAATTTTCTTAAATGTAGATGTGCACCAGATAACTTTTTCCTCTAAAGTTTCATAAGCCTCAGCTAAAAAATGCTATATAAGAGATTTATAAATTTATTGTTAAAGAAATCAGTGGTACACATTAAATTCAATTATACAGGACGGTCCTGTATAACAAAGCTATTTTTATGTTCTAGCAGATGGCTGGCAGAAAGAGTGCCTTGCCAGTCTGGTTACAATGAATTTCATATAGTGAATAATTCTGTATCAAAAATGCTTGCTCTCTTCCTTGACCCTGTGATAGTCACTCCCTAACACTGCTCTAATCAACTACAGAAGCTGATTGTGTGTTGCTTTCACTGTATTGAGGAGCTAAGATAAGCTAATCTATAGAGTTTCTAGAGGACTTTTTTGTCCAATTCCATTATTTTACAGATGAGGAAATAGAACAAGAGAGGTTAAGAGACTTTCCAGGGGTCACACAGCAATAAGTGGCAGAGCTCTGAATAAGTTTGTTAAAGATTTTACTGCAGTCTTTTACCCAATCTGTATTTAAAAATGTTAAATAAAACCAGAAAGGGATTACAAAACTATACTGTTTATGTGTCCATATCTAGCAAGATATGCATTCATTCCTCCCGATTATCCCTGCCTTTAAAGCCCTCTTCATAAGATAGCTCCTCCAATTTCATGGTGCATGGCGACACAACTTAAAGCATAATAACCTTTGCTGAAGAACTTCAGTGAAAGGCTTTTTGAAAGTCTAAATAAATTATGCCCATTGATCCCCTTAGATACATGCACAGCTCTTTCCACAAAGCCTCTGATTAGTCATGTGTGTTTTTCTTATTATGAAATCATGCGGCCTTTTTTCCCCAAAAAGCTAGGTTAAGAGACAGAAAATCTTAAGCACTATGAATATCAAAGGTTAGTCTTCAGGCTCCTGTTTTTCTCCTTTCTACACACTTTCTCATGAGTACATTTTGTCCTAAGATTCAACCCTTATAGAGAATGATACTCTCCAAATCACAGCCCATGCCTCTGACTACCGCTGTGACACTGCAATTTGAATGCATCCCTGTCACCTGGAACTTAGATTAAACTCATCGTCTCAGTTCGTGTTTCTCTCAAACTGGCAATACATTTGAATCACCCGAGGAGCTTCAAACTCTCTCACTGCACAGCCTTCTGCCCTGAGGACTCAGATGCCATCACTGTTGCTGGGTGGGCATGAAAAAGTTGGAGAGCTCCTCAGGAGACTGCAATGCCAAGCTGAGGTTGGAAACCCTGACCTAGGTCAAACGCTGAGAGCCAATTGCACTACTCTTCTGTATCTGGGTTGAAAATCTGAAAGTTTTCAGCTTCATGACCCGATGAGACAATAGAAATAAACACGATTTGGGAAAGTGTGAAGTGTTGAGCAGATTCAAGAAACTATCGTGAGCTGCATGCCTATGAATCAAATGGATTGCTTTAGTAGTTGAGATGTGTTAATTCATTAAATATGTTAAAGGTTATAATAGCAATTCATCATCCAAATATTCTTGCCCAACAAAGCGCAGTAATCAGAGACCATCTACTGTTGGAACATGATGTAATCAATCAAAGCTCTACTACCTTCTTGTGGACAGGTTAAACCTATCCATGGGTCGAAGGGTTAAAGAAACCCAGATGGCAGGTAACACGTGCTGTTCCCAGAACTTATTCTGTAAACCTCGCCGTTGTGGAATAGAGCCACAAGTGCTGGGCAGCCAAGTCCCAGACTGGTTACACTGAGAACCACATTTCTGCAATATGGCTCTAGACTGGGTCCCAGAACAGTTCAAGATGGCTAGTTCTTTCCTGCCGTACACATTGTTTCACTTTAAACAGAGACGAGGCTTACCCTGAGACTTGCTGGCTTCTTACAATGGAATGAATGGGGGAGAACTGGTGTTCATTGTGAGTGTATCCTATTCCTGCTCAGTATTCTGGTTTAGAAAGAACCAATCAACTTTTCCCCTGATGAAGCACAGCAATCTAGTTACCCTTCGACATTGCATTTGTCATACCTTCTCTGTTTTCATTATTGACCACTCCACATTTTCCATGTGGATCTGTTTTAGAAACTTAGGAGGGACCATTCTCACCATATTTCACCTAACAGAATTCTGTTCCAGGAAATACTTGGAGGGAAGACTTTGTGCGTAGATGGAAACCAATGGTGGAAAAGGCATGATCTTTGAAGGCACAGAATTACAGTCAGGTTGAAGCTCTTCTCCTTCCCAATTGCTGCATGACACTGAAGAAATGTTGCATCTCTCTGAGTGAGTGCAGCCACACTTGTATATTGGGGATACTATCATTTACTTCACAGAGTTGTTATAAGGATAACACAAGATAACATAAAGAAAATGGATAAGATAGTCTCTGGACACTAAATAAATACAAACTCATCACATTGGAAAATTATATTACTATAAAAACTTCATTCATCTTAAACCTAAGTATTCAGGGAGCTCAAATAACCAAGTCTTTTTATCTAATACAAATTGATGTTCTGGGTCACGATCTCAAGGTATACATGACTCTGAAATGGCCTTAAAGGATTTAGATGCCTATAAAAACTGTTTCCAGGTGAGTTTTTCAACAAATTCAACTCACAAATGTTTGAATAAAAGATTTGCTGATACTGTACTCGCATGAAAAGAAATGGACACACATGGCCTAGCCACCTTGGTGATTTTTATTTACAGTATCTTTTCAATTAGATAGCTTGTGTTTACTAGCTGCAGAATCATATCAGTAAGTGAAGACTTTTATATAACTCTCTAATATTTATATTTCTCATTTCATCATATTAGTGAGAAATTCATGAGGCTGGAAAGATAGCTCAACCGTGAGCACATATACAGCTCTTCCAGAGGATCTGGGTTCAGTTTCCAGCACCCACATGGTGGCTCCCAACCATCTGTAACTCCAGTTCCAGGAGATCTGACTTCCTCTTCTGGCCTCTAATGGCATCAGGTATCAATGTGGTATACATACATACAAGGTTCTTGGCCTTGATGACAGTGCCAGGTATGGGTTCTATCTGTGGAGTTGGCCTTAAATCCAATGAGAAAATAGTTGGTTACTATTCTGGCTAGTTTTATGTCAATTTGACACAAGCTAGAGTCATTTGGGAAGAAGGATCCTTAGTTAAGAAAATGTTCTCCACTAGATTGACTTGTGGGCAAGCTTGTGGTACATGTTCTTAATCGATGATTGATGTGAGAAGGCCCAGCCTACTGTGGAGGGTGCCACCCCTGGGCAGGTAGGTGGTCCTGTGGTATATAAGAAAGTAGGCTGTGCAAGAGTTGGAGAGTAAAGCCGATAAGCAGCACTACTCCATGGCCTCTACATCACTTCCTGCCCTGATTCCCCTAAACTACAGGCTGTAAGAGGAAATAAACCCTTTCCTCTCCAAGTTGCTTTTGGCAATGATGTTTGATGTTTTATCACAGCCATAGAAACTTTAATAAAGATAGGTACTCCCAAGACATTCATGCTACTATTGTACCAGTAGTTACATCTTGCCAGGCTGGTTATTTAAGACTTTTTATGTGAGAAATCTTAAGTTTCTTTCTTAGTGCTGCTTTGAAAAGATTTGTTATCTAGGCTATATGCATTTCATAAGATGAATCAGGAAACATTCTTCTTACTTTTGCGTGTTATAAGAGTTGACAGTATTTGGGAGCTTTTGGTTTTATAGTGTCTTGATTGATTGAGGTCTAACTCTAGATTTTTAGGATGTTACTGGATAGTGTATGCCTGATAGGCAAAAAATCCCAGTAATCCCCATTTTAGAATAGGGTTTGGGGAGGGGTGGAGTGCTGCCCAGTGAATAAAGTGCTTGCTGTGCAATTATGAGGACCTGAGTTCTGTTTTCCATCAGCCACGTCAAGAGCTGGGTATGGCAGCATGTGCTTATAATCCCAGAACTGCGGAGGCAATGACAGAAGAGTCCCTGAATCTGGCTGATTGTCCATCTCAAGATTCTCTCAAGGCCTTGCCTTAAAAACATATAATGTAGAGTAGTTGAGGAAGGTAGCCAGTGTTAACCTCTGGTCTCCACATGCACACTTATACATATGTGCACATATATAAGAACATGTCATAGAAAAAACACACATGCAAATAGGACAGGGTATATAGGTCAACAATACAGTGCTTGTGTTCAATCCCTAGTTCTACAAAGAAATAAAACCAGTACTGTCATTCCTAGTTCATAGCACTTTTTGAGGGATAAATGGCATACAATTTTAGTTTATCTCGTTTTTAATAGTTCTCTCAACCATTCTAGTTAACACACACACACACACACACACACCTACCATCACCACCAGCAGCAACAAAAAAGGTCATGATCTCTTCTTAACTGTTTTCCATGACTTTCTTCTTAGGCACCAATGTTATCATCTCCAGAGGCATCAGAAATAGGAGGGAGAAAAGATGAGAGGCGGAAGGTTTCAAGGAGAAATAGATTCTTGGGAGGTTTGCTATGGAAAAGCATTATGGTGAGGATGCAGCTTAAACAGATCATTGGAAGGGGACTGGTTGCTGGCCAAGGTGACTAATATGGGAATTGGAAAAGGAAATGTATTTTCAATATTTATTCTCATCAATTAATATTTATAGCATTATTAGCATTCCTCATTTTTAATGCATTGCTGTTCCTGAAACAGACATCTTATGGGAATATAGTGATTAATTTTCAAATTACAGGTATCATGCTTAAATTGTAAGTATGTTATGGACTTATGATCCTGTAAATTCCTTCCATATTTAGTAAATTTGATACTTGGGTCTTTCTTCTCTTACTGCATTCACTTAATGCACATACACAAACAGAAGTGAGGCGCACACTGGACAACTGAAGTTCTGGGTATGGGTGTCAGAGAGTGCAGGTGTCATGTGTCTCAGCTACTCACAGTCATTTGAGAAGTCAGTGTTCAGGAACCTCAATACATCTAAGTTTCTAAGTTCATTCTCTGGAGCAAGTCTGATTTGGCTTTAAATTGCATCCTTCTAATTGGTCTGCTCTTCCTCCATCCTTTCTTTGTCTAGTGGTACTCTCACTTGCCTAATTTGCTGGGAGCATCTGGGTCAGTAACTTTCCTTGGACACTTTGGTTTATTCCTCCTAAGCACCAGGGATATAACAAGGTTTGTTGAAAAGTAGGTTGTGATTAAGTGGGGTCTCAAACAGAGCATAGATTTAGTATCTAGGGAAATCCTAAGTTTTGCTCATCTGTCCAAACAACTGGGTGGAAGTGTCTGGGCTCTGGGTGGACTCTGTTACTTCTGGCTCACTGACTGCCACTTCTGGAAGAGAGAAGCGAGGTTAACACAAAACAGCAACAAACTAGATTTGCCTTTTAATAGAAATATATAAAAAGTTGAACACATTATTTAGGAAAACTATTTTTAAACAAAGCCCTTCCCAATATTACCCCAACAGTCTACTGCGGGCTTTTCCCATTCCAAGGAATGAGGTCATGCTTTATGGGAGACATCTGCTTCTGAGGATATTACTGCCCTGAGCACAGAACATGACTTCATTAGAGGGAACAGTGGACTAAAGAGATTCAACAGGAGACTTGCATATGTGACAGTAAAAGGAAAAGGAGCCAATTGAGATTCCTCTCAAGTCTCTAGGCTTCAGGATAGACCAAAGACCTGGTGATTTCACTCTCATATGACTTCCTTTTGTCTTAAATTCATGAGCTATGCGCAAAAGCTTCCAGAAAACTGTAACTCATAGCAACACCACCTGTATTTGTAAATAGAAAAGCTGTCTTCTCTCAAGGGATTGGATAGATTTCATTCTGTGAAGAGACTAGGTGCATGAAACTTTGGGGTGGCTACTGAATGCACACCCAGACAGAGTCAGTTTTGTTTCAAGGAAGCATTGTTTTAAGCAGATGTATACAATGTCATCTTTCAGTTCTGAAAGCAAATTCAGAACATTAACAGGCATTTGGGCTTTCTAGGAAGATGGTTTCCAGAGCAGTTTTATAGGATTTTGACATATGTTGTTTATAACCTTAATTTTTAAAATGAGCAAGTCCATAAATCTGTTACCTACTAACCAAGCTCTGGTCTAGCTGCATCTGTTCCCATTTTACATGATACTGTAAAGAAGTTTCAATAGACAGCTAAATATTTTGGTGTTATTCATAGTCTTCTGTTCCTATTGACTAAGACTTTTCAAAGAAAACCCTCAAAATCACTAGCATTTTAAAAGGCAGTAATTGCTGGTTCAATTTACCAGTCTTTGCTTCAAAGTACTCAGGATGCAGCTGGGATCACAGAAGTGGGAGGGGGTGTTAAGAGATCATGAGGCTAGGTCCCCTATGACTAAAGAGGGGTAGGAATTTGTAATGTTACAGAAGGCTGGCTTGCAGCCTCTTACTGCAACCTGCTTTAGCCAGGAATCCCATTTGGGGTCAATAAATTGTTTCTTGTATATATGGTGCTAAGTGTTCCAGACCAAGTGTGTCTGCCTCATATTTGGCTGTTTGAGGATTATCTGGAGAAAATTAAAGAAATTTCTGGGCCTCATTTCAGATCTACTAAGTTTATATGAAGATAAAATCAGGAGTATGACTGTATTAATAAAATAAAGGTGATTGTTATGAAACTGGTGAAATTTGTGTTGTCTGCAAAGATACTAGTGGCAGAAATATGATAAAAATAAGTAAGAGAATGGCGGATACATGAAAAGAGCAACATGCAGCAACTTACAAAGTGAAATTTCAAATACAATTTTATTTAATTCCAGCATTACCTTTCTGCTACTGTCCAGTTTATAGATAAAAAAGACTGAAATCAAGGAAGAGCTCAAGGATCTCTCAGTCAAAGGTTGAGTTAAGATTGACATGAAATCTCTTTTTTTTCTAGTTATTATAACTTATTAACAGACTTAGAGATTAGGCATTGATTTCAAATGAGGGAAAATGGTAGAACAATAAGAAATCAAAATCCAATTATAATATGAGAAAATCATGCAAAGGCAGATATCATATCAGCATTACATTTGGTCCCTTATTAAAGAAATTTTGTGTCACATATTAAAGAAGAAATCCATTTTTGTACAAAACTTATAACAAGGGTAAATGATTCAACTTTCCATTAACTATACTTTATTTTTGTTTTTTCTCCCCGTAAAAACCTATAGCTTAGTAGAAAGCTCACTGACAGCTAAATTATATATTTCAACTTGAAGAAGTAGGGAATAGAGAAACAGATAAATGAGGAGTCGATGGAAGAGTAACAAAGAATTCATCCTAGGCTGATGTTTCCAACTAATCAAGTACATAAAATGCAGAACAGTCATTTTTTGAACTTGATCATTCAAGGTGTAATGGTCTGTCTTGTCCCTTTAAGAGACAAGCCACGCCCACTCCCCCCACCTCCTCCATCCACTGAAGTAAGCTGATCTTCAGCTTTCAGCCTGTGTCTCTTCTGTTTTCGTCTCTCTCTCTCTCTCTCTCCTCTCTCTCTCTCTCTCTCTCTCTCTCTCTCTCTCTCTCTCTCGAAGAGGCAGCTTCTGTCTCTTCCTTCTCCCCACTTCTCCCCTTTTCCCCTCTCTTCTCCCTTCTCCCCTTCCCTTCCATAATCCACTAAATAAATATCCAACCTCACTCTGCATAGTGTGCCTTGGTCTTGGTCTCTCATTTGCCACACTGCTTCCTGCCTGGGACCTGGCTGCCTTTGTGGCCTGCCATGGTCTCAGGACCCACTGCCTGCTGCCTCCTGCTCCTTGGGAACCTGCAGCACGGTCTCATGGCCCACTGCCTACTGCTGCCACTCAGGGACCTGCAGCATTTTACTTAAACCATTATACAAGGGACAACACTACTTGTCACATAAACTCTACTCATAATGTGCAAATGCCTACATTCCTCATGTAGGGGTGTCATTTTTCTCTTGAATATAGTTGTGATGGTTAGTGTTGCCTGCCAAATTGACAGAACCCAGAATCACTTAGGGGACATACCTCTTGGTACAGCATGAGGAATGATCTAGATCAGGTTAACTGAGGTAGGAAGACACACCCCAACTGTGGGTAGCAACATTCTAGGGTGTGGGGTCCTGGCTGAGTAGAAAAAGAGAACACCAGCTGAGCATGAGAATTGGTATCTTCCTGCTTTCTGCCTGTGGATGCACTGTGAGCAGCAGCATTTTTTTTAAAACATATCAATCCCAGTTCCCTCTCCTCCTTCCACTTTCTCCTCCCTACCCCCATCCACTCCTCAGAGAGGGTGAGGCCACCCAGCCCATAGGGAGTCAACAAAGTCTGTCACATCGCTTGAGGCAGGCCCCTCTCCCTGTATCTAGGCTGAGCAAGGGAATGGGCTTCAAAAAGCCAGTTCATGTACTAGGGACAAATCCTGATTCCACTGCTAGGAGCCCCACAGACTGCCAATGCCCCACAACTGTCACCTACATTTAGAGGGCCTAGTTCAGTCTTATGCTGGTTCCCCAGATGTCAGTCCGGGGTCAGTGAACTCCCACTAGCTCGGGTCAGTTGTTTCTGTGGATATTCCCATTATAATCTTGGCCCCTTTGCTCATATTATTGCTCCTCCCTCTCTATGATTGGACTCCAGGAGTTCGGCCCAGTGCTCAGCTGTTAGTCTCTGCATCATGAGTAGCCATATTAAACTCTTGCCTCCATGACTTCCCCACAATGTATGCCCTTCAGATGGTGAGCTGAAATGAACCTTTCCTTCCGTCAGATATTGTGCCACAGCAATGAGAACAGTAACCACCACAATGGTGCAACAAAGTGCCAAAACAAAGCATTCATTACAATCACACAGAGCTGAATTTGGAATCTGCCCATCCTATTGTGTGGACCAAGACACACTATCTATTTATGTGGAATTGGGGGTTTGAACTCAAGCTCTTGTAGATGATGAACAATCAATCACACTACCACTGAGGTATAGTTCAAGCCTTGGCTCTGCAACATGACTTTTCAAAAGTTTAATATTTTTATCTGCAATTGGAAAATAACATCAAAGTTTCCCCAAAGTAGTTACAAGGAATAAATTAAAATTATCCTAGCATTAACTTGTTCAGCAGTATCTCATACATAATTGGTACCTAACTGATGTTACTAGGTACATAGTCAGCATTGATCTTTATTTCTGTCCCTCGTAGTTCCAGTAATAATAAAAAATTGGTTAAAGATTAAGGTTTTATTTGAAAGATTTTTCATGAACTAATTTTAAATCCAATATTTTAGGTAATTTCATTTTATGGAGTTATTTGTAAACTACAGAGTTAACATAAGTAAAATGGGAGTGTGAAATATGATTGAAGTCTAAATAAATGACAGCTCAGTTATTGGTATTGTAACAATTGGCTATCAATATTGGAAAAAGTAGAAGAGCATTCCTTTATTAGATCATACACAAAACTAAATTACACATAAACACTAAAGGCCTAAATTGGAGAAAAAAACTTTTAATAGATGTAGAGGAAAATATTGAAGGATATCTTTATGACCTTAGTTTAGGCAAAGATTTCCTAAACAAGACAAAAACAAATTCAGAGGTTAAAGATAAATCAAGCTGACTATATCAACACAGGTTTTGGTGAAGCTGTGACAAAATGCAGTATCTCATGCATAGCTGCTGAGCAGTATGGTAATTTCTGATAAAGATGATGATGATGTCTCCTACGGCTTAGCAATTCCACATCAGATGCAGACTCAGATAAACTCTCCCACAAGTACAGTCAGTATCCAAGGAGACATGTACGAAAACATTTACTCTGGCACTGTTTATGAAAAAAAGGAGTAGAATCTTCACTGCCTACCAACAGGTGAATGATTAATAAACTTGCTACATATTCATACAACAGACATTTCCAACTGATCAAGCATTTAAAGTTAATGCACTATATAACCATGTTTACCAAGATAAATGGATATCAGAAAGGTGATATGTAAAAAATTAAATGCAAAAATATAAAGACACTATGGCATCAGTTATTATAATTTAAAATATATATAAGTCAGACTTCTGTTTCTGGACTAACATGGCTCCTCTCCTGGAACTACAACTAAGTACCCTAGGAAAACAGACAACCAAAAAAAGACTTTGAAAAGTAGAAAAAATAGAATGTGGACGAGTTGTGGATTTCACACATAAGGAACTATATATGGGTGAAGTCCTTGGGTTTTCTTTGTCACTTATGCGCTAGACTGGGTACCAAATAAAAGGGCCTACAAGCAGTAATTAGCAGCAAGAAAAGACAAAAATAGAGGGGAAAGTCTGCTATCTGCTCTGGCAAAGGGCAAGAAGAATGGGAGACTAATAGGAGCTCAGCAGAGAAACCTTTATTCAGTGGTGAACACATTTGTTCATTTCAATAAAACTGAATCAGTGGAATCTAGACAAGCCAGCCCATCCCTTGCTCTGTGCCAGTTGGTAGCAAGTAGTTTTGCATTGCAAAGTGTCAGATGCTCATGTGCCTTATAATACTCTACCGAGTCCTAAGGAGTCCTGACCCCACACCAAGCAGTATCAGGTGATATAGGTCTTGCATTTACCAAATCTCTACTCAATATCCCAAGGAACCAAGGTCTGGTGTCTCCTGATTTTTTCCACATTTCATACACTACACCCTGACCTCAGTTTCTCCTCCTTCCACTCCTCCCAGTACCTCCCCACACCTCACTTTTCCCCAAGATCAAATCCTTCTCCATTTCCTTTTTTTTTTTTAAAGCAGGCTTTCCAGGGATATCCACTGAACATGGCCTAACAAGATATGATAGGACTGGACACAGACCTTCATATCACTGCTGTATGTGGCAACCCAGAAGGAGGAAAAGGATCACAACAGCAGGTAAAAGAGTCACTCCCATTCCCACTATTAGGAGTCCCACAAAACCCCCAACCTAAACAACTACAGCAAGCATGTAGAAGATCTAATGCAGACCCATTCAGACTCATGGTTGTGGCTTCAGTCTCTGTGAGCCCCTACGAGCCCTGCTTAGTTGACTCTGTGGGCTGTGCTCTCCTGGTGTCCTCAACCCCTCTGGCTCCTACAATCCTTCCTTCCCCTCCTCATCTTTTAATGGGTAACAGAAGGTAAATCAGATTTAGTGACTCCTGAACCTTAACCTAGTAGAAAAACTCAAACAAAATCTTTGTCTTTTGACACTTGCCCTGGTAGCAAAAGACAGAACAATTAGGTATTTTTTTTCTTTATAGCCACCAGCAGAGACAAAATGTTCTCCACCTCTGGGTGACAATGAAAGGAAACCATTTGTGCTTAGCAATATGGTTCAGTTGGTAGTGTGTTTGCCTAGCATGCATTATGTCCTAGTTCAATCTCTAGTATCACATAAACTGAGTGTGGTAGAACATACTTATAATCCTAGCACTATGGGAGGTGGAGGAAAGAGGATCGGAAGTTCAAAGTCATCCTTGGCTATTTCAATGACCTTTCTTTCAATATGTGGGGCTAAATTTACTAACTTCCAAATACTGAACAAGTCTTGCGTTGTTGGTACTGGATTCTAGTTTAATTGTATCATGATCATATAATTTATTCTATATTACACAAATTCTATTAAATTTGATAAGGTTTGTTTTATGATTCAGGATAAGATTTACATTGGTAACTATTGGCAATTAGAAAAAAAATCTAAGCAGGGCATGGTGGCACATGCCCATAAATCCCTCTATTAGCAAGGCTTAGTCAGGAGTATCATGAGTTCAAGGACAGCCTATACTATGTAGTACGATTCTGCTTCAGAAAAATATTCTGCTATGGGTGGAAGTAGTATTCCATATACACATCAGTTATATCTTGTTGGCTTACTGCAGTGTTTAGTTCTGTATACTTAAATAGCCAATAATTCTATTAATTTATGGGAGTTATTCAAATTACCAGCTATATTTATGGATTTGTCTGTTTCCTTGTTTCATGAATTTGAAGGCTGTTAGGAGTTTTATTCCTTTTATCATTATATATTATACTTCTCTGTCTATAATTGTCTTTGCTTAAAAGTCTGCTTTATCTCCATAACCACTCTTGCTTATTTTTCACTAATTTTTGTAAGGTATACATTTTTCTGTTTCTATGTTCAACCTACCTATTTTGTTGTCCCTAAAATGAGTTTAATGAAGACCATATATAATTGAGTAATATTTTCTAATTGAATTTGCTAACTCCCTCCCTTCCTCCCTTTTCTCTGTTTCTTTATGAGACAGGGTCTTTATATGTAGCCTTGGTTAGCCTCTCCATTATTCCTTATTTTCTAATCTCTTTTAATTGTTATACTTTGATCATTTATATTTACTGCAATTGTTACTCTCTTTGTACTTATTCTAACACTTTATATTTAATTTATTTCATTTCTTCTATTTTCTTTTTCCTTCCTACCTGTGAGTAACTTGAATGGTTTTGAAGAATTCTATTTCTGTTTGTAATATATTTTTAAAATATTTCACCCATAATGGTTTTCTTAGATGTTATTAGTGGTTACCCTGGGTATTAACTTATCACAATCTATTGGCATAGATGACTATCACAATCTATTGGCATAGATGATTTGGCATTTCACATGGAACAACAGAAACCATCCATTTAATTCCATTTTATTACACCTAACTATATTTTTATAAACAACTTTACTGAGATGCATTTCCCATTCAATGTAACGCACACAATTTAGCAGGGTGTAGTGGTGTATGGTTATAATCTCAGTGTTCAGGAGGCAAGGACAAGATGATTGGCACATCTTTGAGGCCAGTCTGGATTGATCAGAATGATCAGAGTTAGAGTCTAACTCAAAACAAAAATAAAAGTAAAAAACCGAACAAACCAAACAACCAAAAAACAAAGAAAGGTTCCATGTAAAATTTAATAACTTTTAGGGCTATGAAAACATTGCCATAAACAATTTTAGATTATTAACATTATCCTGAGAAGGAACCTTGTATTCTATATCTTATCAAACTCCTAATTTTTCTCCAACCTCCATACAATTCAAAGGAAGCACTAATCTACCTACTTTCTGTCTTTATGAATTTGCCTGTTCTGAACATTTCCTAAATAAATGGAATTGTACAATATGTTACATGTGTCTTTCACTTAGCATGTTTTAGAGGTTCAACCATATTATAGTACATATCAGTACTACTGAAGAATATTGTTCTATTGTATGGATATATCATAGTTTACTTATTCATTCATTAATAGATAGTTACTTAGGTACTTTCTGCTTTGGAGCTACTAGAAATAATAGTGCTATAAATAATTATGCTCAATTATTTGAATACTTATTTTAATTGTGTGTGTATATGTGTTTAGAACTCAAGATGTTAGATTAGGTATTTCCTCAAATACATTCAGTGTTTTATTAGATAGTGCTACAATTTTTGTTTCAAGCATCAAAATGATTTATGAAACTCATGAGAACGAGGAAAGCCTATTAAATTTATTCTTTTTTCTACCATTATTCTTTCTGAAGTTCTGAGATTTCTTCTATTATCACTTGTTTCTAAAACTTGTTTGAGATAGTCTTTAAAAATAAATCTGCCAGCCAGGCAGTGGTGGCCTCGCCCAGGAAGCAGAGGCAGGTGAATCTCTGTGAGTTCAAGGCCAGCCTGGTGTACAGAGCAAGTTCCAGGACAGTGAGTTACACAGAGAAACCTTGTAACCAAAAAATGATAGGGGGGAATGGGGGGATATATTTGTCTGCAACAAATAAATACTATGAGGTTTCTTTGCAATTCATTTATTTTATCCTCATTTTGCAAGGAATTTTCTGGGCTATAGAATCTTCAGTTGACAGCTTGTTTTTTTTAGCACTTGAGAAATATACCATTTTCTTCTGGCTTCCATACTTTTAGACAAGGATATAATGACTGTCAAGTTGATATTATTCTATAACTAATGCAACATTTCTCCTGGATTATTTCAAAAGTTTTTTTAATCACCTTTAGTCTTCAGATATTTAATTATGATAGCTGGGAATGGTGGCACACTATTACAATCCCAGCCCTCAGGAAGCTGAGGCAGGAAATTTGTAAATTCAATGTCAGTCTGGGCTACTAGTGAGTTCATGTCCAGCTTGCCTAAACTACACAGTGAGATTCTGCCAGAGAGTTATTTCAATTTATTTTACTTTGATTTCACTCAGCTTTTTAAATCTATAACTGTGTATTGTGCCAAATTTGTGAAGTTTTCAGTAAAAAAGTTTGATTATTTGTAGGTTTCACATCATTCATCTCAATCCCATTCATCTCCCCATCCCTTCATATATTTCCTCTGCCATTGCAGCCTCCCTACACCACATAAAATAAATTTAAAAGAAAAAATTCCCCAAACCAACCAAATTAAGTAACATAAAAAGGGTGGAAGCTGTAGTGTAACACAGTGAGTCACACAGTATATACCCTTTAGTCCACGAATCTTTACTTGTAAGTGCTCACTGCAGTTTAGTTATTGGTCTGCTTTGAGGCCTCTGGTTTCTGCTACACTATCAACACTGGGACTCCTCTTAGATATTCTGTCATTGCCCTGTGTCATGAAGATTCTACATCTTTGGATCTGCAGGACCAGCCCCTTCACATGCTCCAGCAGTTTATAGATGGGGTGGATTTGGGGGTGGACCAACTCATAGCCCCGGTTCTGGGTCTGGGTGGTATCTGGGTTGATCAGCCTGTCAGCTCTCCCTCATCCATACCACAAGGGTGAGCTCTCCAGCACTGCCTTGGCTAGCTCACCCATTGCAGTGGGCAGCAAGGAGTGGGGCCAGTTCTCCTGTTCTCATGACCTTGGGATTGGCTCATCTGCACCCATTCCACTAGGGCCAGCTCTACTGTGCTGCCCAGGTGAGGTGTAGGGCCTGCTCTCCCAGTGCTGTAGTTGGTGAGGTGCAGGACCAGTTCTCCCGCTCTCATGCTCCCAAGGCCAGCTCTCCCACCTGCCACAGGTGGCAAGGGGCGGGGTGGGCATCTTTCCCTCACCCATGCCACCTTATGGCAGACAATGGGGGAGCAGGATCAGTATTGCTGCTCTTACACCTTCATGGCCAGCTCGCCTGTGCCCCTGCCAGCAGGGTGAGCACTAGTGTGTTGTCCAGGTGTGGTACAGGGTTTGCTCTCCCATGTGCTATAGCCAGTGAGGGGCAAAACCAACTCTCCCAGTCTTGTGAGCCTGGGGCCAGCTCTCCCACTTGCCACAGGTGGCAAGGGGTGAGGAGAGAAGAGAGGGCATCTTACCTTCACCCATGCCACCACATGGCAACATGGCAGACAGAAATGGTCAGCTTTCCTGCTGTCACGCCTTCATTGCCTGCTCACCTGAACTCCTGCCAACAGGGTCAGCTCAGGAAATTTGGGATCAACCCACCCCAAGACCCAGTAATACCACTCTTGGGAATATACCCAAGAGATGCCCTATCATATGACAAAAGCATTTGTTCAGCTATGTTCATAGCAGCATTGTTTGTAATAGCCAGAACCTGGAAACAACCTAGATG
>NC_022026.1:23670952-23678638 GCF_000317375.1 Microtus ochrogaster
TTTTCAATAAAAATAAAATAAAAGATAAAAAAATAAATTTCAGTTTTAGAATTTTAAACTTCCTATTTTGATATTTTATATCTTTGCTGAGATTTTTGTATATATTCATTTCAAGAGAATACTTTATTGTTTATGGGATCTTTTTATTATGGGCATTTTATATACTCTTGTCAGACAAAATCTGATTAGTGAGTGATTTTTGAAACTGCAATGATGCAGGATGCCCTTCTGTATGTTGCAAATATGTGTTGCTTTTATTTGTTGATGAATAAAGCTCTTTGGTCTAGGGCAGGACAGAATATAGCCAGGCAGGAAATCCAAGCAGAGAGACAGGGAGAAAGAAGATGGCGTCAGTGAGATGCCAGCAGCCTCCAGGGAAGTAATATGTGAGGTAACAAGTCACAAGGCTCGTGGTAAAATATAGAATGATAGAAATGGGTTAATTTAAGTTTAAGAACTAGTTAATAACAAGCCTCAGCTAATAGGCCAAACAGTTTGTAATTAATATTAAGCCTCAGAGTGGTTATTCATGAACTTGCAGGTGGGAGAGAAACCTTCAGTTATACTACTATATTATGAGACTTTGGATCTTATTTAAATATTTTAAGGGCTGGAAAGATGGCTTAGGAGTTAAGAGCACTGGTTGATCTTCCAGAGGTCCTGAGTTCAATTCCCATGACCACATGGTGACTCACAATCACCTGTAATAGAATCTGATGCTCTCTTCTGGAATGCAGGTATACATGCAGAGCACTCAGGCATAAACTATAAATGAATAAAATAAAAAACCAAAAACTAAAAATAAATCTTTTAAAATCAGGTAGGCTATATATGTACTCTATTCAGATTCTTGTGCTCTATTTCCTCTACTTGTGTACCCTTGACCCAAATGGGTTAAGCATAAGTTCAGCCACTCCTTAACATGGTGGCACTATGCAAGTGAAATCAGAAGAGTAATTCACAAAGCTTCGGCAGCCTCTGAAATGAGGGTGGAAGCTCAGCTCCTTGCTGCTATGCTTTTGTGACAGCAGGATACAGAGAAAGAAGAACGCTAAGTAGTTCTACCTTTTACCATCTTAAGTCACTGCGATGGCTAAAATCTCCACTGTGCATTTCTGACACCAGAGCTGGGGTTATAGGAGTGCTGGCTAACCCTACTTCGTTCTGCCTCTTACGTTTCTTTTTCTGCCAGTGAGTATAGAGCGTCAACTTCTCATTGGGCCTCTCTGCCACTAGGAGTAGGGAAAAGCAGGGAGCTGAGTTTAGTCTTTCAGATGCTGGGTAGGGGTGGAAGCTGAGTGCCTGCCCCATCAGACTCGCTGACAAGAAGACAGTGTTGTGAAGCTGGGCGGTGGTGGCGCACGCCTTTAATCCCAGCACTCGGGAGGCAGAGGCAGGTGGATCTCTGTGAGTTCGAGACCAGCCTGGTCTACAGAGCTAGTTCCAGGACAGGAACCAAAGCCACAGAGAAACCCTGTCTCGAAAAAAACAAACAAACAAACAAAAAGACAGTGTTGTGAAGTCTAGTGGCAACATGACTTGCCTTGCTGCTTGTTGGAAATGCTACCACTAGACCAAGTTAAGACAGGATGGCAGCAGAATAGGGGTGCCATCTGCTTCTGTCGGACAGTGGGAAAAGATCAGCTGTCTCCTCACATGTGCTAGTGGTACCCCAGCAGTGGAAAAGAAGTAAGCTTCCGTCCTTGCTGAGGAAAGAGGTGGTATAGAAGATTAAGAGAATATGCCTCATTGAAAGAGGGAAAATACATTTTTCTCATTGGTTTTTGGCTTGAGTAGGACAGGTATTGGCCAGAACTTTTCTGTTGTATTATAACTCTTAGCTACTTTCCTTTGGATATAGGGGTGGGCTTTTCTATGAAGTTTCTCAAGTTCTAAAGCAGTCGCTCTCTTCTTTCACTAGCCAACCCTGTTTTTTCGATATATCTAGAGTACTGTATCTATTTTGTAATTATTTTTACTGTTTGAGAATCTCATACATGCATGTGTTTTGATCAGATCCACCACAAGTTTCTTCTCCTCCAACTCTTTCCTTACCACTTTTCTCCCCCAGCTTCTTGTGCTTTCTTTTTGGAAACGCAGTAGTGCACTGAGCGTTACCAGTATGTGCATGGGGGGCATCTGTTGTAGCAGGAGCAACCTACTAGGGGCCACATTCCTGAAGAACACGGACTCTTCCTGCCCTAACAGCTATCAACTGCCAATATTCCCTCAGTTAGGGGCGGGACTTCATGATCCCCTCCACCATATGTGCTGGAAGTTGGCTGGCTTGATCTCGTGCAGGCAATGACAGCTGCTGTGAGCTCATGTGTGCAGCTGCCTGTCAAGTCCACCAAGTACTGCTGCCTCTGGCTCTGACAGTCTTTTCACCCCTCTTCCATGATGATTCCTCGTCCTTGAAAAGAGTGAGTGGGATACAGCGGTCCCATTCATTTACAGCTGAGCTCTCTTATTCTCTTTATCTTTTAAGAGAAAAATCCAGCAGAGAACAAAACATCCACAGAATGGATTTTCGGGAACGTCTAAAGTTATTTGTGACAGTTGAAATGGTTTATGGAATAAATGATAGTAAAAGAGTGTCTAAGGAAATTCAGAGAGATGGAGATTTCCTATACTTATAGAAAGGCATGCACCAGAAATTTCTTGAATGTTAAACTGATCATTTTTGGTAAGAACCAAGCTCTTTTTCTACACAATACTCCTTTGTAGGTTTGTAAAGCTCTTTGTTTTCTTGGGGGAAAAGAAATAAGTGGCAGGAAACTTTGGCTCCTTGTGTCTCAAACAAGTTTTGACATTCATAATTACTGTTGAGAAGTTAACACTGGTGGGAGCAGGGTCCTTCTGGAGTTTGCAATAGCAGTGCTTTCTAGGTTTCAAAAGTAATAGCAATAATATACTCATATAAACACAGTCTCAGCGCTAAGTACTATGGATTATGCTTTGTATTTGAAGTCCTCAGAATGGAACCCAAGGCTCCATGCATGCCAGGCAAGCACTGTGACCCTGAGTTCTACCTCAATCTGTACTAGTGACTTTTACTTTTTGGGGATTTTTTTTTTGTATAAACTATGCAATGTCAATGGTTTCATGAGGGGAACTCATATTGTCCCCACTATCTTCATCTTAGAAAGCATGTTCTGGTCCTTTATTCCTCCCTTCTCCATCAGCTCATTTATTTCAAATGATGCTCTATCACTAGACCCAGGCTGATTCTAACACTGTATTCTGGGGGGAAAGGTGTAAGTTATGACAATGCCATGTCATTTGGAGGCAGGATAATTGAAAGGGATTCAGAATAAAAAAGACTTTGGGTCAACTTCTGTATCTGCCACAAACTAGTTGTATGGCTTTGTAAAAATTACTTAATCTTCCTGACCCATAGTTTGCTCATCTAGAAATGAGAATGATAATGACTTCATAGGATTGTTGTATTCAGTGACATGAAGCACTCACACCGAGAGTACAAAGTTGCTATACAAGTCTGAAAAGGCTTCCAGAGACTGACTGACCTCTAATAATTAAGTCTGCATTCAATGAATGCTTCTCCTGCTTGACCATGTAATAGCTGTTTCCTGCTTGTCTTAGACTTGGAATTTGCTACCCATAGTTATGTATGTTATCGCTTATGGAACAAAAAGATAGCAATTATGTGAAATAGAGAAAAGTGGTGTGCTGGCGAGTTTTAGTGCCAACTCATCACAACCTAGAATTACTTGTGAAAATAGTCTTAATATAGATTTATCTAGATCAGGTTGGCCTGTAGGCATGTTTGTGGGTGATGGTTCTGGTTGTTAATTAATGTAGGAAAACTTAGACCAATGTGAGCAGCAATGCTCCCTCAGCTGGGTCCTGCACTGCATAAGAGTGAAGGAAGCCAGCTGTGAGTAAGAGAACAAGAAAACAGCATGGGTGCACTCATTTTTCTCTCTGCTCTTGACTGTGGATGTGATGTGACTAGCTTCTTGAGTTCCTACCTGACTTTTCAGAAATGACAGACTGTAACATAGAATTGTAAGACCAAATAAATCTGTCATTTTCTCAGTTGACTTTTGTCAGAATGTTTTATCATAGCAAGAGAAATGAAATTAACAAATGCTATAATTAGTTCATCTTGATAGTTATAATTAGTTATTAAAGGTATTTCCAGAATGGAAGTTCAAAATGTACAAAACAAGAAAAAAATAAAAACTAAAAATTATGACAAGAACTAAATCTTTATTGCTCAATGCCTCCTAGTTTGTAGCATAGTTTAGCTTAGCTTGTTTATGTAGTAAAGCCTGTTTTTCTATTTTAAGAAAGGGGGAAGTGAGTCCCAGCTTTGTCAATGATATCATACACCATGGCCAATAATGTCCAAGGTCCTAATCATACTAACCTAAAAGTGATAAAGAAGAAGGATACCACCAAGAGCACAGTTTAGGGATGAGTCTTGCTTCTGAGACTTTACTAAGTTCTAAACTTTAACTAAAAATTTCACTTTAAGTTGCTTGTAACAAGAACCAGTAAAGCGGTTTTTTGGCCTATCACTGCAATCGGATGCTTAGGGATAAAAAGCTCCTAGCCAGGATCCAAAGTTCAAAGTTATTCTCAGCTACAGAGTGAGTTTGTGGCCACCCTAGGTAACATGAGAACCTGTCTTAAAAACAAAAACAAACAAAAAGCTTCCAGCCAAGTAGCTGCAAAGGAAGACCAACCTACTCAAGACTCAGGCAACAGAAGGTCAACATTAAGACTTCATTGTTGAGATCAGAACTAGAATCATCTAAAAGGCCCTTCTTAGAGAGGGTAAATGATACAGGGTTACCTTTGTACCTTTTCTCACCACATATGCCTCTGTTCGAATGACTTAACATCTGAAGTTGTTGTTTGGGTTTATATGTAAAATGAGAAAATACGTTGCTTCATGTGCCAGATGCTGTGAGGATTGGAGTACCTGTCATAGTGCCTGTGACATGGGAGAAATGCAATAGACAACTGCTATTATTGAAACATATCTTGAGGGCTTTATTACAGCCTTTGGCTAAGTGAGTAAAGAATAAATAAGTTAAATATGTCAAATAGTTTTTTTATAAAATAATGTTTGTTAACTTTACTCAAAATAATATATTTTATGACTGAAAGAAATCCTAGAGGTTATGTAAGGTTTTTTATTTAAATGTATAACAGTTTTGTTCTGGCAGAAATTTGGGATCTTATAGCAATCAGTTCAGACAAATTCTTTTGCTGAGGCATTCTGTAACTAAGCTGTTCAGAAAAAGCACAGGTTGCTAGGGCCTAACAGCTAACATCATAGCAAAGAATACACTCTATAAACAAAATTCTATCAATTCTTGTTTGGTAGTACTGGAGATGGATCCCAAGGTCTCATGAACTTTAGGCAGGTATTCTACCACTTAGTTACACTTCTCAACTTGAAATTCAATAAATTATTGAAGAGGCCA
Organism: Microtus ochrogaster; assembly: GCF_000317375.1. Lineage (NCBI taxonomy): Eukaryota > Metazoa > Chordata > Mammalia > Rodentia > Cricetidae > Microtus > Microtus ochrogaster. The sequence goes on from NC_022026.1 coordinate 23,676,412, forward strand.
TATATACGCTGGTTAGCTGTTAAGGCACAGATATACCTCAATGACTATAATATTGTTTCATCTCTGTTAAATGTAAGACAGAAAGAATTGGCCCTCATAGAAGTGTCAGAGAGATGAAATATTGACCTCTTGTTTCAAGTTCAGACTCTCTAGTTCCACAGGGAGTCAAACAAAAGAGAAAGGATGATGGCAAAGCTAGACTAGCATTTTTCAAGAAGCAACAGAGATATAAAATCATCACAAAATCATAGAGGCACTTGAATTATGACTGAACATCAAATAAAAGTCTAGTCAAAAAAACTAGACTTCCTTGTGTCACTACAGAAACAATAATAGCTCGTTTGAAAATGAGGCAAACAGTCTCATTTATATTTATTTGCAATTAATTTACAATTAATTGTATATCGCCTTTATATTTCTCTAAAGAAAATATACAATTGGTCAATGGTGCTTGGTATAATTAGTTATCAGGCGAAGTGAAGTCAACCTGCAATGAAGCTATGGATGTGTCCAAGTGGTAGGGTGCTTACCTAGCTCCAACAAGACTCTGTGCTTCAATCCTCAGCACCACAACACAACAAAAACAAAGCTACAATGAGATACACATCACATCGATGAGGATGGTCATAATAAAAAAAAAAGATGGGAACAAGTATTGGTGAGTATATAGAGAACAAGAGCAAAACCAAACAAGTGTGAGTGCATAAATTAAGAAGCAAAGGAAACAATAGAGAAAAGGGACAACTCATCACATTCCTGGTAAGGGGTTAATGTCCAGAATATATCAGCAACTCTAACAACCCAATAGCAAGAAAGCAAACAACCCATTTAAAAGTGGAAAAAGAATTCGAATAAATATTTCTGAAAAGAAAGCTACAAGTGGGCAACATGCATAAGGAAAAAACCATTCAGCATCTTGGATTATGAAGAAAATGAAAATAAAACTACAACCGGATATTTCCTTACTCCTGCAGGGTGGCTCTTGTCAAAATGATACGTGATAAATGCTGGCAAACAGGAGAAAACAAGAAAAAGGAGAACCCTTGAATGCTGCTAGTAAGAATATAAATTAGTATAGACATTTTTGAAAATCGTATGGAAGTTTTTTTTTAAACCCTACAAATAGAATTACTGTCTAACCTAAGAATTCTACTTCTGGTTACATACCCAATGGCACTGGAATTGCTATTAAACAGATATCTGCATATTCATGCTCATTTTAGCATTAGTCATAATAGCCAGGGGCTGGAAACAACATGACTTGTCAACTGATAGATGAACTGAAGTTCAGCCATGGATGGGGAAGGGCTTCCTGCCTTTCCCTGGGAAGCTATTGTCAGCTGGGGGCTGCAAGGGCTGGGAGAGTTATTGTCTTCAGTGAGTGGCCCATGATCCACTGGATAGCTCCACACTCATGGCCAAGCAAGGGACCCTGGATAAGCTCAGGAGGTTACAAAACCAAAGGATGTGAAAATGGGGAGGACAATTCATGGGCTGGGGGTGGGAGGATGAGTACAATCCAAATATATTATACATGTGTACAAAATTGTCAAGGAGTATATTTTTAAAAATAAATGGATATAGCAAACATTTTGCATACACACACAGACATACACAGCCAGACAAAGACAGAGAGACAGAGACAGAAAGGCAGAGAGAAAAACTGAAACTATACAGCTTCAGAAAGGAAATTCTGGGGGATGAAGAAATGGCTCAGTTGTTAAGAACACCTGTTGCTCTTGCAGAGGACCTGGGTTGCTTTCCCAACACCCACATGATGACTCACAGCCGTTCATTGCTCCAGTTCCAGGAGGATCTGATGCCTTGTTCTGATTTATGAGCACTGGGCATGCTTGTGGTGCCCATATATAATGCATGCTAAACAGTCATATACATTAACTTAAATAAATAAATCTAAAAACAAGGGTAAGTTTTGAAAAAAGGTAATTCTGTCATTGATGCTAAGTGACATAGACCAGGCACAGAGAGACAAATGCTGTATGATCTGAGTGCAAACAGTGGAATTCATAAAAACATAGAGAGGAACTGTGGTTGTAAGAGGTAGAGTTACCTGCTCCACCCAATACGGAGACATGAACAAAAAAAAAGATACTGAGCAAAGGATATAAAAGATGACTCAGGTAAAGACACTTTCTGCTAAGCTTGAGGACCTGAGCTTAATCTCTAGCACCCACGAGGTGGGAGGAGAGCACCAACTCCCTGCAAG
>NC_022026.1:23678738-23730750 GCF_000317375.1 Microtus ochrogaster
ACACATGCATGCACACACATACACATGCATGCACACACATACACATGCATGCACACACATACGCATGCATGCACACACATACACATGCATGCACACACATACACACAAATGAAAAAATGAATAGGAAAAACTTTTTTTAAAAAAAATTCAGTTATAGTGGGGAAATATATTTTGGTAATTATGTTACATAGTGCCCACAGTGGATAATAATGTAATATATATTTTTAAGTTGCTAAAATGGACATTTAACATTCTTGGCACAAAAATATTAAGTTGGTGAGATGATATATTTAATGGAATCTTTGTCTAATACAAATGTAGACCAAAACATCATGCTGGGCTTTATAATGTACGTATTAATCAATTTAAAAAGATTAAAAAGGAAACGACTGTCATAATCTTTATTATAATCAGTAAGCAAAGTATTATTCAGTTGCCTAGAAATTTTGCTTTGTGCATACCACATGTAATATAGCATTTCTATTTTAGCTAGTTATTTTAACAAAATGGTCTGCTTTAATTTTTACAAGAGATAAAGTGAGACAATAATCTTTTTCCTCAAATAAAATACATCTTTGTATAAAGGCTGGCATTTCTAACTATACTGACAAGGGCAAAGCACCTTGTGGCCATATCTTCACAGCATGAGGGAAGTGAACAGGAAATGAATATTCTTTTGAATGTTGGAGCTGAAAATGTAACCATATCTGAGGAACCGTATGTGTCTGAAACGTTAGATATACAAATCATTCTCTGGTAATTTTTTATTTTCCCCTTTTCTGTAGGACTATGGGTGGAATAAAGGGTCTCTCATGTGCTAAACAAAAACTATATAGTCCAATATATTTCTGATTAAGTAATCTTGTGGTTTTTAGGCTTAAGTTAGACCATCTCCTTCTACTGTCCATGACTTTAGTCAGGGTTGATATAACTAAGCATAACAGCTAATTAATGGCTGAATTAGATCTGCATTCTATATATATTTCTAACCAAATGCTCTGTGTAACATTCATTCTGTTTAATAGATGTGATCACATAGCACTTCATAAACAGAGTAAGTTTTTATATAGCAAAAATAAAATGAAAGCATAAAACTACTCAGAAAGACAATTATATCTAAAACTATTGAAAGGGATCGTTTGGTGTCTAGTTTCAACTTATCTTTTTTTGTGATTTCTGAACAAGCATAGCTTATAACAAGCTACATATAACAACGAGTATCCAAAATTCCAGGCAGGATTGTGTAAAACAGTTCATGGGTAGAAATTCAAATGAGTATTTTCTTAGCCTGTATATTATATTACTTTGAAGTTGGATGTAGACATTATATTTATTTCAAGGATTGGCAATTGTTCCTGCTAAGGAGGAGGCAAACATGCTATACAAAAATAAACTGGGATTGCTGAGTAAATAAAGTTAAGTTAGAGAAAAGCCATGCTACAAATTCTTAGTTCAAGTGTGCCATTTTTCTAAAGGGAAAGGAACGAGAAGCTCATTGGAATATCAGTAACAGTGTTTTTGTATTTATTTTTCTTTTAGGTCTCAACTAGTGCGGGGACTGGGATCATATAACATATGGTTAATAATCCATTTTGTGGGCTGAAGATATGGCTGCTCTTGTGGAAGAGCCAAGTTATATTCCCAGCACCCACATGAAAGCTCACAGGTCTGCAACTCCAATGCCTTTTTCTGGCTTCTGTGAGTACTCCACACACATGGTGCCCGACATAGATGTGGCCTAAAACACCTGTACACATAAAATAGCTTCAAACATTGAAAAATCCATTTTTATATTGCCTAGGAATATGATGTCGAATGATGAATTAACTTAATTGGAAATAAAAGAAGGAAATATTAAGCTATTTGATACTTGCTCAAGGAAAATATGCAAAATCACTGAATTTGTCAGTCAGTAGCATTAACAAAGAAAATAGCTTTTATAATCTCCATGGTTTCTCTGTTAATGGTTTTTGTATAAGGGCTTCAGGCATTTTGGAAAGAAAAATGTCAAGATCCAGCACATAATCCAAATCTTACCTTTGGATTCTTTTTTCTCTTTTATAAACTACCTCCGATAAGCAGATTCCTAAGAATAGAAAGAAACCTACGACTGAAGGTGAAATGGATACGTCTGATGTCTCCAAACCATTATTCTCCCTTCAGAAGCCTGTTTCATACCCACTGGGAGAAATGATCAGGTACTTTGTTGGAGATCAATACGCTAAAACAGCGATTTTTAGTTCTGATTTTACACTATGCCTCTGGGTTTCTGTTTTTTTCCCCCAAAGGTATTAAGGAAATCTTGAAACATTGATTTGTATTCACTGTGGGTTTTTGCATAAATACAAGCCAAATGGGACATCTTTTGCAGAGGAGAGAGAAGATTAGGTCAGGAAATTAAATCCAAACTCCAATGAACAATAAAGTGGGAACCACCGCTCTAGTTCTCTGCTTGACTCACACATAGACTCACAGCCTTCCACTGCTTCTATAGTATCAGATGAAGTGAGAAAGAAGAGCGAAACTTTAATACTCAAGATCCCAAGACCATAATGTGAATAGAGCTAGAAAACTCGTTTTATTGTTAATATTGCCCGTGTCTAGGAGCAGAGACTTTGTTGTTACTTTCCTTGTGATATGTTATACATTTCTGTAATGTTTAATTCTGTTTTAGAACGAGCATATATTACTGTTATATTTATTAAATATTTCAGTGAAGGCTTCAGAAGGCCCCAAATCAAGTACATGATAGTTATTAAGCTCCCCCAAATACAAACTAAATAGATTTAGCAAAAAACATTCTGAATATAAGGGGGAGGGAAATGGGAGGCGGTGGCGGGGAAGAGGCAGAAATCTTTAATAAAAATAAAAAATAAAAATTCTGAATATATATATATATATATATATATATATATATATATATATATATATACACACACACACGAAGAACAGTGTTACAGAGTTCTCATGAAGGTTCCATATTCCTTATCTGAAATATATAGGGACTAGAAGAGTTTCACAGTTTGGATCCTTCTTTTCTCAGATTTTGGAATAACTTCACATATAAAATAAAGTATGCTGGGAATGGACCCAAGTCTAAATACAATGTTTAATTGTATTTCATAGTACCTTAAATAATTCTGTAAGTAAATCAAAAGCACACAGACTGTCAGATTTTTTTAAAATCTTTATATATATATATATATATATATATATTTTCATTTTACATTCCAACCACAGTTTTTCCTTTCTCCCCTCCTCCCGCTTCCACTTGCCTCCCCCCAGCCCACCCCCCAACTACTCCTCATGGGAGTCCTTGCCTACTGGGAGGATTGTTAGATTTTTGGTATCCTATTGATACTCAGAAGTTTTAGATTTTCTGTGACTGAGGACCTGAGTTCAGATCCCAGTTCCCATATAAAAATCTGTGTGACTGTGTGTGCTTGTACCTAAACTACTGTGTGTGAGAGAGCTGGAGACAAGAAGATTGCTGGGGCTTTGCTAGCTCCTTGCCTAGCTCTGGTTCAGTGCGGGATCCTGTCTGGAAGGAGCAAGGGGGAGAAATGTGACAGAAAAGAGCACCAAAAGTCTTCCTCTTGCTTCTACGTGGGCATGCACGCCTGCATACACATGTATGTATACACTACACATAAAGACACCACCCTCCACACACAAAGAAATAGTTGCAATTAGTTTGCATATTTTATTTTTATTTTTTCCACATATATCTAAAATATGTCCATTTCATTATGTTATCAGTGCAGGTACCTATTAATGTTACTATATATTAATTATTTTACATTGTTTTGGGGGTTTTAAAACATGGGATATATTTTGTATTTAGAGATCCCGATTTACACTGGCTTCTATATAGCCAGCATTTATTTAGTTAGATTTTTAAAAATGTAATAAACATCTAACACAAGCTGGGCTTTTTGTCCATAACTTTTATATTTAGCTTTCATCTCCTTACAGCTCCCCTACCATGGCAAACTTTATCCTGAACCCTTTGTATTTATAATTCTATCAATTTCACTTTTATAATTTTCTCATATGTGTTCATAAAAAGATTAAAAAACCTTGATTGTTTGTAAGGTTTTTTTTTTACAGTGATTGTTAAATGTATTATTTTGGAACTTACATGATTTTTCAGCATCAGTCTTTATTGTATGTTCAAGATGACTTTTAAATTGATGCTCTTTCTTTATTGGTGATGGGGATATGTTTTTCTGATGATGGGAATTGAATTTAAAGGCTCATAAGTACCAAGCCACAAGTCTATCTCTGAGCCCTATGGAACTTACTTTCTATACTCTTAAACTGTACTGGTAAGACTGATCATATCCATAGTATTACTGCAACACTCTGGTTTGACTGGTGTTAAATATTCCTCTATATGAACATATAAGGTTTTCTCCATGTATTAGACTGCTTATGGGCATTTGGGGTTAGATTTTGTTGTTGTGTGTTTTTATATCATATATTTATGCTTTTATATTTTTATATTATCACATATTTTTATATGTGCATTTTTATAGTTTTGTACACATGAAAAAGTTTCTTCTGTGTGGAGATTTATGAATTCACAGTTCATACCCAAGTGAGATGGCTAATTAATTAGTAGATGTGGTAGAAAGCAAAGTAAGGAAACAAAAAAGCTTAAAACCCAGTAGGTTAAACAACTGAAGGGGTATGGCTGTCTTGGGAAGCCTAAAAAAAACACTGCCAATGGCTTGGTCTTAATTTTATGATTTTTCTTCTTCGGCTGGGCTGGAACATGTTGGGCTAGAGGTTGGAAGAGTGGCAACTGAAATATCCAGGCTTCACTATTCAATACACCGTAGGTTAAATTATTCAGCTATCTAGAGAATATGAGTCCTATCTCTGTAGACCCTCCATTCTTGTCATATTCTTGGTGGGTCCCCTAGGCCATCTTTCTGCATTTGATTGTCCTTGAGTATATACTGGAGGTACTGGGAGAACAAAAAAAAGAGTTTGACTGTTGAGTATAAAAGATCAAAAATTCTATTTTTTTCTGTTCCAGACTGCATTAAAGTGGAAGAGTATGGAGCTAATAATAAAAACCTTAAGAACTAGGCTTGGCGTAGGTAGTTCTAATGGAAAAAAATGTGAACTAGGTGAATCAACTACAAGGAAATGATTTTGAAAAGTATATAAGGATTGGAAGGGAAAGAAAGGTAATCCAAGGTCTAAGCCAAGGAAAGTCCTGGCAATTAAAGAGAAATATGCAGGTACATATGGGGGTTTGGAACTTAGATTTTTTCAACATGTTTTTGAAAAACAGTCTTCAAATTGTATTTAATTGCTACACTTAGCCAGCGAAGTAGGTAGCAACATTATTAGCATTTTATGGAAAGTGAGGCTGAGAGATTAGAAAACATGTTTAAAGTTTCATGGCAAATAGATGCAAACTTGAAATGTGAATGCTAATTCTCAAATGGGAAACCAAAGTCCAGTTTACTGCTCCAATGACTTATAACTACAGTATTAAAATGTGTTGCACTTTCTTGCTAAAAATGTGTTAAAGGTTAATGATTTACTTAAAAACTGGAACACATGTAATGTTATTTCTATAATAGCATCTCTCTCATTTGCATTCTGATAGGTTTTAAGGACCAGGAATAAAAGTAGGTCTAGTTATGGGCAATGTGCTAGAAAAATGTACAGAAACCAAATGAAACTCCCAGAAGCATGGGGATGTTATCCAAATTGTATAACATGCCAATAAAAGGTCAGTGGCCCTACACTATCCCTCAGAAAGCAGAGAAGCTATACAAATTGGGGAATTAAGGGAGATAGCAAATATGGCACAATAACTTACATTGTAATATATATTTCCTCATTTATGTTTAAATGTGAAAAAGAAACATTATGAATATTGCACAGTTTTGTCACTTGGAGAAGCCATTTGTGAACAACATCATTATTATACTACAAGAATAGAACTGGAAAAAATCCAAAAATTAGTTCCCCAAGAACTATCTTTTATAAAACCTTCTTCTTACCATTTTAGTCATTTACCAACTGTTTTCCATTATATAAAACTCCTTGTGGCTTTAAAGGCATTGTTTAATGTCTATATCTCATGATGTTCAACATTAAAAGAGGTATGCTTTAACATAGATCTATGGCATGTTTTGTTTAATATGAAAACATAAAGCAACTACCTGACTATTTGTATAAGCTGGTTACCACACTGAGGAAGAAGTAATGCTTAGCAACTTGTAGCTTGTCATGTAGCTAGAAAGATGAAAGAAACACACAGAGAAGACCTAGAAAGTTAAGTATCTTACACACTTGCATAGAAGCAAGTAAACTAAGAAGTTATTGGAGTAGAGCTTCATCATGTTTTTCTTAATAAAAACATGAAGCTTACAGTGCAGTGGTCCTCAACTTTCCCAACACTGAGGCCCTTTAATACAGTTCATGTTGTGGTGACTCCAACAATAAAACTATTTCGATGCCACTTCATAACTGTAAGTTTGCTACTGTTATAAATCATAATGTTATAATAATCATATGTTATAAATCATAATGTACATATCCTATATGGGACTGTTGGGGTTCCTGACCCACAGGTTGAGAACCACTGCTATAGTGGTATCATCAAAGGACACATTAGGGTTGTAACTGAGGAATTAAACTACATGATGCCACTATTATGCTGAATCTAAGAAAGCTGATTTGTTAACCAGGGAATAGGTAGAAAAGGGGATTCTGGTCATGGGGAGATAATGGTCAGTAGGTATAATCTTTAGAGAAATAGCTCCTGTGTTCTATGGCAAAGTTACATACCAACCCCAGTTTCCATTCCCTCCTCTCCTTCCATCCCCCCCATTCACTCCTCAATCGGAGATAACTTCTGAATTAGGGGTGGGGGCATGTGTCCATTTCTCCTTTCAGTTTTAGGGTCCCATCTGGTACAGACCCATGCAGACCTTCTTATGCTGCTGTAGTTTCTGAGCTCCTGTATGCACTGGATGCACTGTGTTTTCTTGGTGTCCTCCATCTATTTGGCTCTCACACTCTTTCTGACTCCTCTTCCTTGGGGTTCCCTGGTCTCTGAGGGGAAGGATTTGATGGAGGATCTCTCACTCTCTGCATACTGTCTGGGTGTAGGTTTAAGTCTTTATTTCCATCTGCTGTAGGAGGAAGTTTCTCCTATGCTGGTTTAGTAAGGCACTGATCTGCTTCCCTGGCTAGAGTGGCCTGTAGGCTTCCAGGGAATCACGGCTTCATTTTTATAGTTATTCTGACATCAGAATTTTTTCTGTCTTCTACAATACACTATGGCATGTGTGTATACACATACAAATACATATGTATAATTTAATACATATACAAACATGTATGTATAATTTAATATAATAGTACAATAAAAATTTTAAAAGAATGTTCATGTTCTTCCCAAAACTAAATGTAAATTCTTAAGGTATCATCTTTGTATACTTTTGCTTTCATTCTAATTGCTTGTCAGACAACCAAGCTCATAACATCAGCAACTAACATTTGTTTCTATACAGCACTAAAACAATAGGTTTGATGCAGCGATGCTATTCATGTTAAAGGCAGAATTAAAGTTGTTCCCATTCTTTTCTATTCTCTCCCTTTGAGAAATTCTGGGCTTTGTGTACCCCACAAATAATTGGGATATGATAAAGTAATTGTATTTTATTTTCTAAGCTTAATATTCTGATATTTTCTAATGTGAGAGGCCAGATGTAATTATCATATGATGCTATAGTAATGGTAACTTGTAATATCCATTTTAAATTTTTTTTGCAGTGTTTGGCATCAAAGTCAGGCATTACACATAGTATGCTAGGCAAGTGCTCTATTACTGAGCTACAGATTTAGGCTCACAATATCTATTTGTTATCCTTTTCTCATTTTTAAAAAATAATTTATTTTTTTAAAATGATCTTATTTTACATACCTATCCCAGTCCCACTTCCTCCCCTCCACCTGCTCTCCCACATTCCCCCACGCACGCCCGTCCACTCCTTAGAGAGGGTAAAAGCTTCCCATGGGGAGTCAACAAAGTCTGACACATTGCTTTGAGGCAGAACCAAGGCCCTTTTCTCTATATTTAGGCTGAGCAAGGTATCCCTCCAAAAAGAATGAACTCCAAAAAGCCAGTTCAAGTACTAGGAATAAATCCTGGTCCCACTGCTGGTGGCTGCAAAAACTGCCCCAACCACACATCTGTCACCCACATCAAAGGGCCTAGTTTGGTCCTATGTGGGTTCCCTTGCTGCCAGTGAGAGCCAGTGAGCTCTCACCAGCTCAGGTCATTTGTTCTATGGGTATCCCAATCATGGTCTTGACTCTTTTGTTCATGTTATTGTTCCTCCCTCTCTTGGACAGGTCTCCAGAAGCTCAGCCCAGTGCTCAGCTGTGGGTCTCAGCATCTGCTTCCATCAGTTACTGGATGAAGGTTTAATGGTGACATTTAAGCTAGTCATCAATCTGATTACAGGGGAAGGCCAGTTCAGACACCTCCTCCACAATTGCTTAGGGTCTTTTTTTCTCTGCAGAATGGTTTATTTTATGTATTTGGAGATGATTGTACCAAAGGATTTACCACAGATTCCATTCACAGGTATCTCTCCAGTATGTGTTCTTTTTTTAAATTGATTTTTATTGAGCTCTACACTTTTCTCTCTGCTCTCCTCCCTGCCTTCCCCCCCCCAACCCTCCCCCAAGGTCCCCAATCCTCCCAATTTACTCAGGAGATCTTTTTTTTTAAAATACTTCCCATGTAGATTAGATCTATGCAAGTCTCTCTTAGGGTCCTCATTGTTGTCTAAATTCTCTGGGATTGTGGTTATGGGCTGGTTTTCTTTGCTTTATGTTTAAAAACCACTTATGAGTGAGTATATGTGATAATTGTCTTGCTGTGTCTGGGTTACCTCACTCAAAATAATGTGTTCTAGCTCCATCCATTTTCCTGCAAAATTCAAGCTGTCATTATTTTTTCTGCTGTGTAGTACTCAATTGTGTAAATGTACCACATTTTCCTTTGGTCGAGGGGCATCTAGGTTGTTTCCAGGTTCTGGCTATGACAAACAATGCTGCTGTGAACATAATTGAGCACTTGTCCTTGTGGCACGATCGAGCAACTTATTCTGGTCTTAACTGGAGTCATCCTTGTGGATTCCTGGGAATTTCCCTGGTGCCAGGTTTCACACTATCCCCATAATGGCTCCCACAATCAAGATATCTCTTTCCTTGCTCTTCCTCTCTGTCCTTCCCACATCTTGACCATCCTATTCCCTTATGTTCTCCTCCTCCTCCCTCTTCTACCCTTCCCTCCCCTTCCATCCTCCCTTGCCCCCACACCTCCAATTTTCTCAGGAGATCTTGTCTATTTCCCCTTCCCTGGGGGATTCAACTCTTAGGGTTCTCCTTGTTCCCCAGCTTCTCTGGGGTCATGGACTAAAGGCTGGTTATCCTTTGCTTTACGTCTAATATCCACTTATGAGTGAGTACATACCACGCTCATCTCTCTGGGTCTAGATTAGCTCACTCAGGATGTTTTTTCTAGTGCCATCAATTTGCATGAAAATTTCAAGATGTTATTGATTTTTACTGTTGAGTAGTACTCCATTGTGTAAATGTAGCACTTTTTCTTGGTCCATTCTTCAGTTGAGGGGCATCTAGGCTATGTCCGGGTTCTGGCTATTACCAATAATGCTGCTATGAACATAGTTGAGCAAATGTCCTTATAGTATAAGTATGATTGTGCATCCTTTGTGTATATGCCCAAGAATAGTATTGCTGGGTCTTAAGACAGATTGATTCCCAATTTTCTGAGAAACCACCATAATGATTTCCAAAATGGCTGTAAAAGTTGCCACTCCCAAAGTTATTTTTGCTATTTGCAGATGATATGATAGTATATATAAGTGACGCCAAAAATTCTACGAGGGAACTCCTACAGCTGATAAACATCTTCAGTAATGTGGCAGGATAAAAGATCAACTAAAAAATCAGTAGCTCTCCTATATACAGATGATAAAAGGGCAGATAAAGAAATCAGAGAAACATCACCCTTTACAATAGACACAAATAACATGAAGTATTTTGGGGTAACACTAACCAAAGAAGTGAAAGAACTGTATGAAAAGAACTTTAAGTCTTTGAAGATAGAAATTGAAGAATGGAAAGATCTCCATGTTCTTGGATAGGTAGGATCAACGTAATAAAAATGGCAATCTTACCTAAAGAAATTAATTTAGATTTTAATTCATTGGCAGGGGAAGAAAAAGAATACTCTTTAAACTTTATTTAAAAGGAAGACTCCTTCTTAATCTTGAGTACCATTACACCATTACATATTTTCTAGGTCTTTTAGCATTTACTATCACTTTTGATATGACAGTCTTATAAGAAAAATAGGATATTTCCTCTTCTCAACTACAAAGTGGTCAAAAGACTGTGATGTTTGAAAATAAAGAGAAAACATTCTCATTCATTCTGAAAGGTAGATGAACTGGTACTATTCTTATAGTATAGTTGGAACTAATGGTCATCAGTTATTAAGCACCACCATTATTATGTGCCACTATTGAAGTAGGCATTTTGTACAATCACGAATTCTTACACTATCCTATCAAAACACGCACCACTGCCAAGTTAATAAAACAGAAAGCTTAAGCTGAGAGATGCTGCCTGACTTGGTTAAGGCCATAAATGTAGAATTTGAAATCAGGTTTGTATGGTTTTAAATTCTATGCTCTTTCCTTCTCAAAACTGTCTCCAAGAGATAATAGGGCTCATAAAGTTTATTTCTTGGGCATTAGTGATGTAATAAAATTGATAGAGGGCCTAATATGTCATAAGCTTTGGGTTTGATCCCCAGCACCATATAAAATGTGTTATTTTGGACACATTAAACACGGGACAGGAGAGGGGAGGAGAGGGAGAGAGGGGAGAAGAGGGAAAGGAGGAGAGGGGAGGACATGGGAGAGAGATGTTATTTCCCAATATACTATGTCAACTCATGTTCTAGTTAGTTTTTATCAACTTGACACAAATTAAAGACACTCTGGAAGAGGGACCCTCAACTGAGGAATTGCCTCCATCAGATTAACCCTTGGGCATGGCTGTGGGTTATTTTATTCATTGTTAATTGATGGAAGACCTAGCTCACTATAGGCAGTGCTACCTTTGGTCATGGGGATGTTGAAGAAAGGTAGCTGAATGTAAGCCTGGAAGCAAGCCAGTAAGCAGCATTCCTCCATGGTCTCTCCTTCAGCTTGTGTCTCCAGGTTCCTGCCTTGAATTCCTGTCTTAACTTGTGTTCAGAATGGACTGCAATCTATAAGATGAAATAAACTCTTTCCTCCACAACTTGCTTTTTAGTCACAGTGTTTATCACAGTGACAGAAAGCAAAACAAGATACTATATCCTTAAAAATTATTTTCCTGCATTTATTTATTTTGTGTGTGCATTGGGGGACACACACCATGGTGGACGTTCAGAGGACAAAGTTTGGGAAAGTTTGCTCTTTTCTTTTACCACTTGGGATCCAGGGATCCAACTCCAGTCATCAGGCTTGGTTGCAAGTACTTTTAACCTTGATGATGGCTGAGCTATCTCTCTGGCCTCTGTGTCTTTATGATTCACTTGAGAAGTGGTTTTTTGTTTTGTTTTTGTTTTAAACAAAATAGACATTTCTAATGTGTGACTTGAAGTACAAAATTCCATTTTTGGAAGTATTCATTTCATACAAATCAGATTTGAGATTTTTTTGTTATATTTTAATTTGGCAACTTCATGCATGTATACAACATATTTTGATTACCTTTCCCCTCTAGCCTGTCTTAACTTGTTCCCATCTTATCAGTCTTCCTTACTCCATGCCTGTCCCTTTCCCATAATCATGAATTTTGTTTTGTTTTGTGACTCATTTAGTTTAACTATATCTTTGTATGACCACTAGATTGGAACCATCCATTGGAGCCTGTGAAATCATCAGTGGGTACATCACTGAAGTCAATGATTCCTCCTCTTCCTGAATCTATCTGCAGCAAATAGTTCATCAGTGAGTGCTAGGACCACCCATATTCTCTCCACCATCCAAAGCTGCCTGTTGATGGACCTACTCTTATGCAGACCCAGTGTAGGTATCTGCAGCTGCTGTGACTTTGTGGTTGCAATGACTGTGTGTTGACAACAAAGTTTAGTTTTTAAAGATGAAATACATTGAAATTCAAGGAGAGAGTCAAATTGCTGTATTTACAATAACTGAGCATCCTTTCAGAAGATACCATGAAGCTATCATAAGAAACATATTTTCCATTTTCCTTTTAAAGAAGTCATATTTCTAAGTAGATTAGGATCAAAATATAGCAAATTACTAAGTCAATCTTCTTTCTGTTCTTCTGGCAAAATATAAGATAATAATGAGCTGAATTTCATCTATAAAGATGACACAATAAACTTTCTGGCAACAGCCCAGGCCCATGACTTGTTTTGCTATAAGGAGAACAGATATGTGTAAAGCCACTTTCTTCTAGCATACCTAACCTGACAAAGCTCAGGCTGGTTAGATCCCTGGCTTAGTAGATATAGAATTCAGGATGGGTGGACCTATAAACAACTGCCATAATGCACCGGAGCACTTAGTGTCATTAGAGAAGTTGTAGAGTGGAAACAGTGGTAGAATGCAGCCAAATTTCACAAGGCTATAGAAAAGCATCCGCAGTACTTTACCTTTTCCAATCATCTCTGTCTATATTTGTGAACATGTTAATGACATAGGATCTATCTATGCCTGCTAAGTTGAGAGTCCTGAACAACAAATGAGGCAGAATCAACTGTTGCTTTTAAATTATAGCATTGCTCTAACTGTATTTTGCTTGCCTGTAGGTTGGCAGGTTGAAGATCAAAGAATGAACACTCCTGCCAATAATAACCATTTTCTATTCAGTAACTAGGAAAACTTTTGTTCACTTTGCTAGCATTTATTTCTCAAGTATATGGAGAACAGAGAAAAGGAAAAGTGAGGCAGAGAAAATATGGGATTAAAACACCATATTTTTTAAAGCACTAGAATGCGTGTTTGAAAGTGCCCTCAGCTCTTTGAGGCTCTTGTTGCACTTTCTCTGTCCAGTAGTTAAGTCTTTTTCTTGGTCTCTATTTCCAGGCTTTGAGTGCCCAAGAGAATTAGCAAATAAAGGGGATTCATTAGCCTTTGAGCTTGCTATTCCCTTTGCTGAAATGAACTTTCAAAGTCGCATTAACCATCCAAAAATCCAACTCAAACATCACCTTAT
The DNA here is from genome assembly GCF_000317375.1 of Microtus ochrogaster. Lineage (NCBI taxonomy): Eukaryota > Metazoa > Chordata > Mammalia > Rodentia > Cricetidae > Microtus > Microtus ochrogaster. Next base: position 23,692,044 of record NC_022026.1, read on the forward strand.
TCATCCTCACATGAATGCATACTATGGCAGTCATTGTGTATTTCTCTTCAGAGATGTATTTAACTGTCCATCGTAACCTTATATATCAATATGCTTATAAAATTTGTTTTTCTATGAAGACTGTGGGTTCTAGAACCAAGAAAAGATGTTTTCATCAGTTTGACGTCCCTTGGAGAACTAGAATAATACGAAGCTTTGCACATAGTAGGCATTAAAAATTTTCAGATTTTTAGTCTGTTCTCTTTCCCTTTCATTTATATTTGGTATTTTATATTTCTTCATCTGGCTTCATTCTGAACCTTTATACCCCAACGTATCCATTAAAACTACTGTCACCAATGTTGTCAACAACATTTTTTTTTTTTACTGAATTCAGTCAGATGGATGAAGCACACTCTTTCTAGTGAGTTTACTAAACTGCTAAGATAAGCTCAGAGCTGCTAACAGCTATTTTTGCCATTTCATAGATAGAACATGCCCGAAGAAGGAGGCCAGTATAAAAGAAAGCATAGATGAAAAAGTCCTGATGACATACATCACTTAAGCCCCAAGGCTAAGCAACGTTCCATTCCAGCTTCACTGAGGTTTTATTAGTTAAATGAGTCAATAAATCCTCTTCTTTCTCTTTACAAAATTATAAACCAGTTTAGACCCACAGTCTATCACTTGGAACTGAGAGTCCTAATACTAATGATCTCTGTATCTGCAGTTCCAGCCTTCATATCTTTTCGTTGCTTCAGACGCATATCTCTGTAGTAATAGGAGCGGTGGGCTGTGTCCCGCCACCCAGCTAGCTTTACCCGAAATAATTACACGGACACTGTATTCTTTTAAACACTGCTTGGCCCTTTAGCTCTAGCCCTTACTGGCTAATTCTGATATCCCGATCAACCCATCTCTAATAATCTGTGAGCACCGGTCTTAGTGAGCACCGGTCTTACCGGGAAGATTCTAGCCTACGTCCATCCTGGGTAGGAGCTTCATCGCCGTCTTAGAGAGCAAAGGCTCTCGCGTCCGCCCTGGAGATGGGAGCATGGCATCTCTGCTCCAGAGCGCAGAGCTGTCGAGTCTGAGCTCACTTCCTCTTCCTCCCAGCATTCTGTCCTGTTTACTCCACCCACCTATGTTCTAAGCTATGAGCCCAAGCAGTTTGTTTATTACTTAACCAATGAAATCAACAGATTGATATATGACACTCCCACATCATATCTCAGACTGATTACAGGTTTTCTCTCGAATTTCCCAGAGGTATCTGTAGTTCAACCTGTGTAAAAGCACACGTCTTCTCCCCCGATCTCAGTGAATACTACAGCACCTTACTAGAAACCTGGGTGGATTCCTTGACATCTGTGTCTTCTTTCAATCATACAACCAATCTCTAATTTTTCCATTTACTAACTAATCTGCCTGCTAGTCTCCATTGCTGTCCCTCTAATTTAGTCGCCCTCAATTCTTTCTGAGTGCTTTCTCTGTTTCTTTATGCCTATTTCAGTCCATTTTCTTCCTATTTTATCCACTTTTAATTAAGTTTTTATATAGTATAGTAGTATATATGCTTATTGTAATTGAAATAATAGAGAACTACATAAGTAATCACATTATAGTCTATTCCATCTCCACCCGACCCCCTGCGACTTGAGATTACCAGTGTTTTCTGTTTGATGCTGCTCTTTCTACAACTGTTTTAATGCTAACGTTTCGATGGATTAAAATATCCTCCCTTTTTTTCTAAAAATAGAAACATATTATATACATCACTCTCTAATTTGCTTTTTTAAAAAGCCTAGTATTAGAAAGAACACTGTTAATCCTTCAGACCCACATACAGAACTCTAACTCATTCATTTAAATAGTTATATGGCTGTCAATAGTATGGCTATATCATAATTTAACCATTACTGCAGATGTTAAAGTCGTTCTTCCTTTTGCTGTTGAGACATCCTTGTATTCAAGATCTGTATACTAGTATTCTCACTTTTGCAAGATTTTCCAAACCATGAGCTCTATGCCAAATATGTTATGATGTTTAATTTGATTAATATACAGAGTGGCTGCAACAATTTATATTTATTCTACCAAAGCATGTATTTGATCTCTTAATTACTATATTATTATATTATGAGATGTTGTAATATGTTTAGCTCTGAGTAGAAAAGTGGCATGCCGTTACTGTTTGTTTGTTTATCTATTTATGTTTGTTTTTTTCTTTTGATAAAGGGTTTCTCTGATTAGCCCTGACTGTCCTGGAACTCACTCTGTAGACTAGGCTGGCCTCGAATTCAGAGATTCACCTGCTTCTGCTTCCTGACTGCTGGGATTAAAGGCTGCACCACCATCATCAAGCATGTTTTATTTATTTTCAAAATTAAATTTTATTTTTTATTTAAAATTTTTGGAAATGCAAGCTAAAAAAAACAAAAAGAATATGGACATTAAGTCAGTTTCCTCCCACACCTGCTGCAAAAACTTGATCTTCTTTCCCAGAAACAACCACTTTTATGTTGCAGATTTTCACAATTTAACCAGTTTCTAAATAATGGACATTTAAGTGATTTTCTGTCCTATAATATTACAAATAGTACAGCAAAGAACATATTTGTTGAGAAACGATTTTCCATGTGTGAGTATATCTAGAAATAGAAGTGGACCTGCTGGATCAGATTATGTGCATTTAGTATTTAAAGACACAAGCCATATAATCTATTCTTGGCATTGATCTTGTGTTTCTCCATTGCCTTTAGAAGTTTCTACGCTCCATAAAATGGATTTCAAAGTCCTGAATGATCTATTCACACTAAACAGCTCATTTATCATCTCTTCCCCTTTAGATCTCTATACTCTACTCATACAAACGCCTTCTTATCCCTTTTTTAAAAATAATATTTATTGATTCTTTGGAAATTTATATCATGCACGCCAATCCCACTCACCTTCCAGTCCCTCCATATCTGCTCCTCAACCCTGCAGTATGGCCCCCAAATTAATTAAAAGCAAAACAACCAAAAACCCCACCATGCTCCTCCATCTTTTCAACACCTCTTCACTCATCCTAATGGCATCTGGAGCCACACCCCTTTTGCCATCTGAGTCATACCCCTTTTGTCCAACCAGCCCAACAAACAAAATGTTCATTGCAATGAGTTTTTGGTCTGCCTCAAGACCTCTGGTCTCTGGCGCACTGTCCTCACTGGGCTGGGCCTTCATCGAAACTCTCAGATATCCTGTTGTTGCCTGAGATCATGAAGATCCTGTGCTTATCATTTGGCAGGACCAGTCCCTTCATGTACTCCAGTAGGTCAAAGATGGGGCAGTGGTTAGGGTGGGATGACCCAAGGCCCAGGATGTGGGTCTGGGTGAGAGTTGAGCTGGTTGGTCTAGGCCATTGGGACCACCCCTCAGGTGAGGAGCAGAGCCAGCTCTCCAAGGCCCATGCCATTGGAGTCACCTCTCCCACACTTTTGGTGCAGGATGGGACTATCTCTCCAGAGTGTTGGGGTCAGCTCTCACAATGGGGGGACAGTACTAGCTCTCCTGCTATAGTGTCCAGCAAGGGGTCATTTATCTGGGGACCGGTGAGGGACAGGGCTGGCTCAGTACAGCCCTCAGATCTCAAGACTCATTGTTCGTATGCCCCCTGTGATAACATGAGCAAAGCCATCAGCCTAGACCATGGTGCTCAGGATGGTGAAAGACACTGGGGCAGCCCGAGTCCTCAAAGTTGCCTGAAGCTTCTTATTCCCTTTTAAAGGAATTGGGTTGATTTGTTTTTGAAAATTTTATACATGAGCATTGCATGTACATCACTTCAGCTCTTCCATCTCCCCTTAGTTCCTCCTCCTCAAATTCATGATCTCTTATTTATTATCATTACATATATATGCATATGTATATATGCAAACATGTATATATAACCTACTGAGTGCATTTAGCTTTGCTTCTATGTGCATATGTCTAGTCTAAGAAGACCCCCAAAACATAGGCTACTGCCATTGCCTTTGGTTGCCTCTCATAATTTGAAGGTAAGGCCCAATTACTAAAGACAACACACAACTTTGGACATGGGACTTGGAGAGATCAAGCTGGACCTGGAAGCCTCTTCCCTGAGAAGTGGCTTTCATAGTATCACTAGGTGCTATGTTACAAATGGAAAAAAGCAAACAATAATCATGCCGATTTGTAAAGCTTATGAACCACAACAATGATTGAACTTACAAAATATCCACAGTGAAGTAGTGGCACTTTTATCTCAGGGGTAACCAACATCTGTATAATTGGACTTAAGGCCTGTTCAACAGGAGGGAATTCATAGCTGGTACTGTAAAGTTAGTTAACTACCAATGGCTAGAAAGATCATAGACCCAGAGAATATACTACCTGTTTCCTAAACCAAAACAATTTCTTACTGTTTTCCAAAGGCCTATTCTTAAAACTACAGGTAAGTAGTTTTAATCTCTCATCAAAGAAGTTTAATTTTAATCTCCATAACAGATGTAGACTCTTACAGAGATACAAAACTAATCAAAATGCAGAGAATAAGTGATTGTGGGATGCCCAACTGTTACATCTGCAATGCAACCCCTAAACCTAAGGATCAGGGAAAATCATGGAAGATATTGGTGGAAAGATTGTAAGAGACAGAGGCCCAGGGCACCTGTTAGTAGACCATAGCCCCTGGATATGACATAGGAAATGCACTTATGAACACTCAACAATATAGCTGTCTGAACAAGACCAGTATACTGACATGCAATTGCCAGCAGGGGAAATTTCTTGTGGTTCCACACCTATGTGAAGAGCTACAAAAGGTGAATGGATGCCGAGACAGAGAGAATTGGTTGCTTCTAGGAACAAACTTCCACAGAGTTTTTTCAATATCCAAACCAGGGAAAGATGCAACAAAGAATGAAAACTACAGGCTAATACCTCTGATGAACATAGGTGTAAAAATCCTCAATAAAATACCTGCAAGCTGAATATAGGCATATATTAAAAAGATCATTGGCCATGATCAAGTTGACTTTATCCAAAAGATTCAGGTGTTCAATATAGAAGTCAATGAATTAGTAAATCATATAAATGGACTTAAAGAGAAAACTACCTGATCATCTCAACAGTGCAAAAAAAGCCTTTGACAAAATTCAACATGCCTTCATGATAAAAGTCCCAGAGAAGGTAGAATTGGAGGGAAACATACCTCCAACATCGTTCTTTCAGTTTCTTTTTCTCTTTTTTATTGTTTTTATTGCGCTATACATTTTTTCTCCACTCCCCTTCCTCCCTCCCCTCTTCCCTTCTACCCTCTCCTGTGACCCCCACACTCCCAATTTACTCAGGAGATCTTGTCTTTTTCTTCTTCCTATTTAGATACACGTGTCTCTCTTAGGGTCCTCTATGTTGTCTCGTGAGTCAAGTTGACTTTTTACGCAAAACTTTTTAAATTTATCCCGAGTCTTCATTTGGCTACTTCTGGCATTTTTTGGGTTGTAGTTCAGTTACCCTCATTAGGGGACCTTCTTTGACTTAAGTTTAGATCAGGTATCAGTGTGTTTAATAATGCTCCATGTTTACCTCATTGTACCACTTAGTACACTCCATTATAATCATCTACTGTCAATTTGGTAAAGGGTATCTAAGGGCTAATCTTATTCACCATTATGTCCCTAGTATCTGGAGCAATGAGCAATAAACACTGTACTTAATAGTAAACATGCACTAAATTAATTAAAACAACAGCAGCAGCAGCAGCAGCAACAACAACAACATATAGAAGTTCCTTAACTTTTCATGCCAAAGAGGCTTAGAAGGTTAAGAAGTAGAATCTAAATAAGGCAGGGTGAGCCAACAGATGCCTTCTGCCTACACATCTACATCTGTTTACGATATTTTGAGGAGCCATACAGAAACACTTCACCACTTAGCTGACAGGTTAACATTCTTATCCTTCACTTCTTAAATCCATTTGCATCCATTTCATTCCTTACTGAGCCTCTTCATGGATGCTAAAGACTCATTGACCAGGCAAATAAAAATTCCGAGTCTTTAATCGTTCAGACACCATCTAATTAGTTAAAGCTAGCCTAGATATTATTACAATATTATAGAAATCAGGAATAGTTAGAAATTGCATCAGAACTGGAAAGAAATAATAAGACTTTCTATTGTAGTAATTCCGCATCCTTTTATTATCCCTGTATTTTTGAGGAGTATGATAAATTCTCATCAGTAAATTACCTATTCCACTAGAGTTTTCTCAGCATGGTATACAATTATTAGAATTTATAGAGTTGCAAATACTTGAAAAAAATTCCTTACATGGTTTTGGATCTCTGATATCTATCTCAGAACTTCAGCTAGAACTAATAGTTCTAACCCATCAGAATAAACTAAGGTGGAAGATGTGAAATAGGAGTTATTGGTAAACTATTAATGACATTGTGATTAGAATCCAAGTCTCTTGGCTTAGAGATCACAAATCTCCCTAATACTAACAAACAAACAGCTCTACTGAAAAAAGATTGGATAAACCTTTAGAAAATCTCAGGACATCCAGGCTTATTGTCTCTTCAGGCAAACTACCTTTATAGCATTTTTCTAGTTGGGATGGCATATTCAGCTTACTTTACCTAATTCTGTACTGCTAAAATCATTAATTAATGTTTATTTATTGATCTGAGACAGATATGGCTGTGTTGTTCGAACCCATTCCAAACTCCTGAATATGAATGATAGCCTCCAAAACAGCTGGCACAACAGGCATGTACTAACATGCCTGGCTCTTGGTTACATGTAATTTTTTTTACAATGAATGTGTACTGTTTTTATAATTATAAAAACCCTATGAACAGGAGATCTGGCTGTAGCTCAGTGGTGGATTGTTAGTCTAGTATGTGCAAGACCCTAGGTTTAATTCTCCACATTGCATTGTCAAAAAAATAATCCAATGAATATTTTTAAGAAACTTCAACTTCTATAAAAATTTGAATTTACTTTTTAGGTTTTCATACAAATATATACTGTATGTTGAGTGTATTCTGCCCACCATGCCCTCCTATTCTGCTTTCTCTTACTTCTCTCCACTCCTGTCAGTGCTCTTTGGCCTCCTAGACATTTACTTTTACTTCCATATCATATGTGTATACATGATTTTATGTAGTAATATAAAATTTAGGAACTGCAAACAACAGAAAGCAAAAATATGTGTCTTCCGAGACAAAAAACTTAAACTTTAACCTTGTATATTCAGCTCAGCTTAGTCTATATATAACAAGAATTGGAGTGTGGTAGCTATGCCAATTACAGAGTCTAGAATAATGATGCCTTCTTGATATTCTAAAAATTAGTTGTTATTCAAAATTCTTGTTAACCAAGTGTTAATGGTGATGTCCTATTGAGATAATTTACTGTGGGGCAAGTTCTATCAAAGAAAATAGCTTTAAAGGCTATCTTGGAGTAAGAGCAAGTTAAGATATTTTGGCTTGCTTAATGTCTTATTTGATATAAAGCCACTTTCTAGAGTGTTCTGATGTGGGCCCTTAAGCTGTTGGCAGCCACAAACAGCAGGTAACCTTGGGGAGTCTACAGCTGAAATCAACAATCCTCTTCAAGTCCATACACGGCAAGCTTTCAAAGGCTTAAATTTCATCCTGTAAATAAGCTTCCAAAACTATATCAGTTATCAAAATGATTTGAGTCTCTCTCATTTGACAGTAGTCCAGTGATGGAGCATTGAAAAGCAAGAAATAAAATAGCATTTCCAGAATAAGGGCAATTTTTAATACTAGCTAACAATTGTATAGACAAAACATCTGTATTCTCTGATGCTATAACTTTTCATGTCCAGCTATAAATAATCTATATTGATATGGATTTTGCTTTGGTAATTTAAATTTAAGGTCAATTTTGTTATATGTATATGTATTTCTGATATTGATTAAGGTGTTGTGATTGTGTAGTTCATTTTAAAATGTACTGTATAATTAGAAAATGTAGGTTGTTAATGGATAATCATCAATAATAGTCAAGCTTGTAGTCATGTTAGTTGGATTTTCTGGATATATAGAGATATATTTCAGTTAGATAGGTATTCTTCATATCTTTCAAAGACTACAGAATATGGCATTTAATGTTTTAATAATTTAGGGCTTTTCACGTCTGCTCCTGGCAGCAGCAATCTACTTCAAGAGGACGTGAAGAAAGGGGTACACTCATCCATTGCTGGTGGGAATGCAAACTTGTTCAACCACTTTGGAAAGCAGTGTGGCGGTTTCTCAGGAAATTCGGGATCAACCTACCCCTGGACCCAGCAATACCACTCTTGGGAATATACCCAAGAGATGCCCTATCATACAACAAAAGTATATGCTCAACTATGTTCATAGCAGCATTGTTTGTAATAGCCAGAAACTGGAAACAACAGAGATGCCCTTCAATGGAAAAATGGATGAAGAAAGTATGGAATATATACATATTAGAGTACTACTCAGCATTAAAAACAAGGACTTCTTGAATTTTGCATGCAAATGGATGGAAATAGAAAACACTATCCTGAGTGAGGTAAGCCAGACCCAAAAAGAGGAGCATGGGATGTACTCACTCATATTTGGTTTCTAGCCATAAATAAAGGACATTGAGCCTATAATTTGTGATCCTAGAGAAGCTAAATAAGGAGAACCCAAAGAAAAACATATAGGCATCCTCCTGAATATTAACCTTCATTGGGCAATGAAAGGAGACAGAGACAGAGAGCCACATTGGAGCACCGGACAGAAATCTCAAGGTCCAAATCAGGAGCAGAAGGAGAGAGAGCACGAGCAAGGAACTCAGGACTGCGAGGGGTGCACCCACACACTGAGACAATGGGGATGTTCTATCCGGAACTCACCAAGGCCAGCTGGCCTGGGTCTGAAAAAGCCTGGGATAAAACTGGACTTGCTGAACATAGTGGACAATGAGGACTATTGAGACCTCAAGAACAATGGCAATGGGTTTTTGATCCTACTGCACGTACTGGCTTTGTGGGAGCCTAGGCAGTTTGGATGCTCACCTTACTAGACCTGGATGGAGGTGGGTGGTTCTTGGACTTCCCACAGGGCAGGGAACCCTGATTGCTATTTGGGCTGACGAGGGAGAGGAACTTGATTGGGGGAGGGGGAGGGAAATGGGAGTCGGTGGTGGGGAAGAGACAGAAATCTTTAATAAATAAATAAATAAAAGAAAAGAAAGAAAAAAAGAGGATGATGAGCATTGAAGAGGCTCCTTATGGAGTTTGATAGCCATTTGGACAAGAAACTGCTCTTGCCTGGACTGCTGCATAAACTGGACACAGAGAACCTGCAGAGAGAGGACTACTGAACTTAACTAAAGGTGAGATGGTATTTTGGGGTTCCTGACTCATGAAAGAGTCTGTGAGACATTCTGCAGGACACAGCAGATAGTGACTGAACTGTCTTTGAAATTGCCTGCTTCATGGAAATGTCTGCTGGAAACTATGGGCCTGAAGACCAAAGATGGATGCCCCAATGGTACAAAGGAACTTTGGGTGACTGTCCAGACAGCGAGATGTCTCTGTCATTTCTAAAGTTTGGAAGTTGCTTATTTCTTGTTTACTTAGGTAATATTATATCCTTCTGGAGTCTTTGATGGACTTGAAGAATGAATAGTTATAGTTTTACTTAGTTATGATAAAAGATAAAATAGATATAAATATTGTAACTGTAATTCTTGCTTAATAACTGTTTTGTTATATGTAATTTTACTATGTTAAAGTTAAAGCCTTTCTTTTTTGTTTAAACAGAAAAAGGGGAAATGATGTGGGAAAGTCTTCTGTTTTATGTTGATTTCATTGATTAATAAAGAAACTGCCTTGGCCCTTTAATAGGATAAAAAATTAGGTAGGCAGAGTAAACAGATCAGAATGCTGGGAGAAAGAAGTCAAGTCAGGCAGATGCCATAACTCTCCTGTCTGAGATGGATACAGGTTAAGAATATTCCCGGTAAGACACCACCTCATGGTGCTACACTCATTAGAAATGGGTTAATCAAGATGTGAGAGTTAGCCAGTAAGAGGCTAGAGCTAATGGGCCAAGCAATGTTTAAAAGAATACAATTTGTGTGTTGTTATTTCAGGTATAAAGCTAGCCGTGCAGGAGCTGGGCGGGAACTTAGCCTGACATTCCATCTACATCCAGCTGTATCAATTTAATGGTAGCCATACACCATTACATTGTTATTTTTAAGAAATAAAAAGCAAATGATACATTTTGATCTTAATTTATTTATTCTGCTTACTCATCTATAATAATAGGAAAAAATACTAACTTCTTTGATCAGCCCAAAAGTAAATATCAAGTAATAAAAATTTCTGAGAGGGATGGACGGACGGACGGATTCACACACACACACACACACACACACACATTATAGGTAGACAGATGGACACAGATGTACAGGTAGAGTGAGGAAGTGACATGGAAAAATGTGCAGCTGTGATCAACCATTTGTTGTGACGAGGTAGGCCAGAATCTGAGGCCTAGAGTCTTCCAGCCCATGGCTCCTTTGGGCTATTTTAAGGAATAACACCAATGAGGAGAAAGAGCATTTTGCTGAAATACAGCATCACTGCTGAATTACAATTGTTGTCTACTAGAGTAATAACAATGCTTGAGAGAACATAGTACCAGTATTTAGTATTTTCTAATGGTTATGTTTTTTAATCGATTGACACTTTGGATCAATACAGTAACTGCATGACTTAAGCCAGGTTCATCGTCGCAATTTTATAGACAAGAAAATGGAAGCTCAGAGAAATGTGACTTCTCCAAGATCACAGGCAGATAATATAGTGGGGATATCAGGATTAGAATCTACAGACTGCAACTTGTTCAAGTTCCTTTCTTTTTTTTGGTATGTATAAATAAAAGTTTATTTTTTTAAATTTATTTATTTATTAAAGATTTCTGTCTCTTCCCCGCCACCGCCTCCCATTTCCCTCCCCCTCCCCCAATCAAGTCCCCCTCCCTCCTCAGCCCGAAGAGCAATCAGGGTTCCCTGCCCTGTGGGAAGTCCAAGGAACCCCCACCTCCATCCATTTCTAGTAAGGTGAGCATCCAAGCTGCCTAGGCTCCCACAAAGCCGTTACGTGCAGTAGGATCAGAGACCCATTGCCATTGTTCCTTTCTTATCATACTATCCTGCACTTCTCTTTCACTTAGGAAGACAGGAATACTAGGGAAAGAAGGTTATGGAGAGACATTAATTGATTTTTTTCATTGATTCCTGAGATTGATCCTATAGGAAGAGAATAAAATGTTTAAAAAATAGTATTTGTAAACTATGGAAACTCCTTGATAATCCTTGGTATACATTATCAGATTTTAAGACCTCACGAGCCCCTGAATACATTCTATAGTTCATGTAGTTCCCTGCAAGAGATGGCTAAGCAAGTCACTCAGAGCAATTATGACTTCAGAGAATGGGCTTAATCAGGAAATATTGACACAGATTTCTATATGTATTGTGCCTCAGAATATACCAGGAAACGATCATGCTTTTCTTATAGAACAACAAGGACCCCAAATCACAGATACTCAAAAACTATTCAGAAAAATTCTGACCAACTCAAGAGAAATGAATTTAATATAGATATGTAGAACAGAAGCTGGCTGCTCATGCAGACAACCGGGGTTCAATTCCCAGCAACCACATGACATCTAATAACATTCTGTATTGCCAGTTTCAGGGGACTTGACACCAATTCTGATCTCCATGGGAACTGCACACACATGGTGCATAGACAGACATATTTGCAGGAAAAGCATCTATGCTAATAAAATTTTAAAATAAAACAAAAAGAAATTCATTTTCAAGATTTGCTATAACATCACAAGATTTATATTGGAGAGAAAATAACCTTGTGTTTGTGATTGCTATTTACGAATCAATGCCTTCACTTAGAGTACTCAGAATTGAGAAACAGATGAATCCAAACATTTTTAAATTGTGGGTTAGAAATACATTCTGGAGACAGATGTATTTTTAAAAGAGAAGTTAATGTTTATTATGTTAATTAATTAATTTTACATGTATGTGTGGGTACCTGAGTGTAATGTAGTACAATGCACGCATGGATGTACCCTCAGAGGTCAGAAGAGGGTGTCAGATCAGCTGTAATAGGAGTTGCACGTGATTGTGAGCTGCCCAGTGTGGGAATTAAACCTAGGTCTTTCGTAAGAGCAGCAAATGCTCTTTAGTGCTGAGCCAGTTCTCCAGTCCCCCTTCTTTCTCCATATATAAAAAATATGTGTATATATATATGTGTGTGTGTGTGTGTGTGTGTGTGTGTGTGTGTGCATGTGTGAAGGGAAGAGAATAAATTTAGGAGTCAGTTCTCTTCTCCTGTCAAATGTAGGCACAGAACATTAAACTCAGGTCTTCAAGGATTGGCAGCAAGTGCCTTTACTTTTTGAGTCATCTTTATGGCTCTGCTCGTCTCTTGAAGGCAAGATAGACAGTGCCTATATTATGCTTCTAATCACCTAGTTTAAGAGAGCAATGGACCAGGAAAGTAAGTGTCTTAGTTCTGGATTCTATTGGTATAATAAAACATCATGACAAAAAGCAACTTGGGGAGAAAAGGATTTATTTCTTCTTCTACCTCTCAGGTCACACTCCATGACTGTGGGACAGCCAGGACAGGCAATCAGGTCAGGATCCTGGAAGTAGGAACTGCACCAGAGGGCAGGAAAGAATGCTACTTAGTGGCTTGCTCTTCGTGGCTTGTTCAACTTGCTTGCTCACCAGTCCACAGTGAGCTAGGCCCTCTCACATCAATCCTTAATCATTAATACCTCACGGACTTGCCTACAGGTCAGTATTATGGAAATATTTCCTCAGATAATATTCTCTCTTTTGGGGAGAAATGCTGTCAATCTTATATAAAAATCTAGGAACCCACCACATCACCCTATATGTGCTCACCCTTATCTATTGCCTATAAATCTATCAGCTCCTTTACCAAAATTTCTCTGTAAGATTCCCTGAGGCCTTATTCATGTTTTCATTCTTTTCAACTGCGTATAGAAAACTTACTGAATAACTGTAAAATAGCTGGGGATTGAAGCACTCTGAGGAATATAGGTTACAAAACTAAAACAAATTTAGAACTGTTGTTTCCTGCTATGTTTTAAAGGTTTCTGTTTTTAGTGTCTGTGTGTATGTGTGCGTGTGTGTGTATAACACATGCACCTGCTAAGAAACAAGTGGAGGTCAGAGAACAACTTGCAGAAGTGGGTTCTTTCCTTCTGTCATGTGGACCCTTGGGGTGAACTCAGACTGTCAGCCTTGTAGTAAGCACCGTTAACTGTGGAGCCATCCTGCTGGCCCTTCTTCCTGTTTTGAATCTTTGAAAAATGTTTCCTTCTGAAATAATTTCTTAATTACTTAAGGCAAATCACTTTTCTTTGACACTTGTGAGGGAAACGAGATAGGTATCTTAATTTGTACTGTAACATATCAAATAACTATGGATTTAATATTAATTGCTGATAGACTCACTTTTTTTTCTTTATTTGTATAAAACAGAGTCAGCTCATTATCTTGAGATAGTGATGTTGAATTATATCTGTTTGGCAGTCTAAACAGGCAACCCAAATTTAACAGGCCTAAATAAATTCTTTTATGTTTTGGTCTTTTTAATTAAAAATACTAATATATATTCATTGTACATTGTGACTAGTTTCAGAAAGACAATTTCTTTAAGTATGCCATGTACTTTGGCTGCATTCATCACTGGTACCCTCCCTCTTCTACCCATCCCCTCTTCTCCCGCTAGTCTAACTTCTAAATCCTGAACTCACTCCCCACACCTCTATATATCTCCTCCCCCTTCTTCTCCACCTCAGAAATAGCAAATCTACTCATTTCGTTCTTTATATCCCAAACTCTCGAGGTCATTTTCAGCTCTTCTCCGTCTTTCATATTCTTTGATAAATCTCAAAATTTGATTAGCCATTTCTTCAAAATCCTTCTAGAATCATACCATTTCCTACCAACTATACTGCTTCCACGCTATTCTAAGCCACTATCATCTCTTGCCTGGATATTGTCCCCTTTGGGTCTCCCTTTTCCTACTCTTTCTAAAACATTTTCAATAGAGAAGTCAGAAGGATTCTGTTAAAATGCAAGTCAAATCTTGTCATTCCTCTTCAGACTCATTCAATATCCCCCCACTGCATGAGGAGTAAGAAACTAGGACCAAGAAGCCAGTAAAGACCTTGGCTCCCCAGGCTCTAAAGGCTGTAGAGTGAGTTTTACTGCTTGCCCTCATTGCCTTTATTTCTCTTACTCTCATCCCAGTCCTGCTGATCTTCCTGAAACACACCATGCATTCTCTGTTTCAGGGAAGGTTTGTTTTGTTTAGATTCAGGCTGCTTTTTCCCCTCAGAAATCTACTTGGCTTACCTTCATTTCCCTCAGGTCCTTCTCAATTGCTCCCTTATCACAGAGCCCGCCCTTGATCACCTTATAGTATACCCTATTATTACCAGTCTCCCTGTCTCATTGCTGTAGGTTTCCTCACAGCACTTATCAACACAAACTTTGTTTTCTGTTTATCTGTGCTATCGAAGTAAAGCCCCCTGGGGAACAAGAAATATTCATTGAGGTCTGTCATGTACCAAGTTCTTTTCTAGGCAGTAAGAATATAGACATTAACCAAACAAACACAGATATTCTTACCGCTTCTAGCCTAGTGTGATATAAATTGGCTGTATTTACTCAGTAAATATTTGAAGGATGTGTTGGAAAAACACAGTACATAGTTGGCAGAATAACAAGAATGGCTTTCAAAAGGAGACTTGGATTGGCTTGTCACCTTTTAACCAAATGAGACACTCATCACATCTAAAGAAATGGTTTTATAGCCTCTTAGGAGAAAGGTTAAATATCGTAGACAATTCTATGATCCCCAGGTACTCTTTATCCTTAACTCTAAGGCAGTACTAGCCCCGTATCTTCAATTGATTCCACTTTTTGGAACTGCTTCAATCATTGGCCCCTACTCACATTGACAAATGTCAGCTTAAAAATCTCATTTTCATCTTTATAAAATCATATTGCTTTGTAACCCCCTATAGACACATATCATCAGCAGATGTAGCCAGACACACTGTCTTTGAATCCAGATGGCTTTTCAACAGCCCAGAGCTATGTTTCCTATAAACCTCTGGCCAAAGGGGTAGTGTTCTGTCAACTGACAGAGTAACATTGAAATATAGCGATTCAAAGACCTTGCCCAGGAGCTACCTCAACATTTTGTCATCCAACTGAATATACTACTAGTTAACTCAAAGCTATTAAACCCACAATGGCAATGGTTTTCACGGGTAAATCACTGCCTAGCTGAAGGGATAGTAAACACTGTCAAGTTCTATTACAACACAGTGAGGCAAATATTATACCAAATTCTAAGGTCATATAAAAAGAACTGGATCCTTGTCCTCAAGGAACTTACATGCTTTAGTTTATATTTGGACATAGTAACAGATACCAAAATTGTTATAATTATCATTGGAAATAATGCACCATATAAATGATAGACTGACAAAACACTATCAGTTCCAAAAATAGGATTAAATTATCTTGGTGGACATGGCAAATATGTTATGTCCTCAGGAGAGAGGAAGTCTTTAGGGAGAGTGCCCTTTAGGGACATAAATGCTACCATGGCCCTCAGCTACCATGGTCCTCCAAGCATACTGAAAAGGGACTGAGGGTATCTGGGGTTAGAGGATCCTTCCATTGTTAGTTCTATGGCAAAGGACTGCTCAGCAGGGTAGGCTGGAGAAATCAGTGATCTTCGGATAACACAAGAGCACTAAAGAGTGTTTTTATTAACATTTCAAAAGTCAGAGTGATAAAGGATCACTTGAGTAGACTCACCATCTGCTCCTTCACCACTTTTGCTTCTTTTATTGCGGCGAACACGCCTACTTTCCTCTTCAGAATATGCCTTTTCATCAGGAAAGAAGAAATTCAGGAGGGCCATCTGTAAAATTAATAAGTAGATATGTCTTATGTTAGCTATAGCCAACATAAGAAACCAACTAGCTGTCTTTCAACAGATAGTCCTTCTTTACCTTAAATTCAATATATCTAAAATCTGAGCTCATCTTTCCTTCCACTTTTCCAGTGAATGGAATCATTACTCCCACTTTTCCAATCATGGAATCATTATTATTCTAATCATGTAGGCATGAAACTTGTTAATCGCCAAAGCCTCTCTATTCACTCTGAATAGCTATGAGAAATCCCTTAGGTTACATCTGTCCACAAACTTCTAATACTCCTCCTACATTGCTGATGGCTATCCAGAACTAGCCTTGGATTTTCTATTACCCCTTGGACTTTATTATCATATACATCGGATTTTGCCATATTTCTTACTTTTGCTCTGCTTTTAATTTGTTTCTAGAGTGGGGAGAACCCAACTGTGAGGTGTCATGTATGTCAACTCTCTTCTAGGAGTTAAGTCATGATAAAGTGCACACTAGTCCACTGCCTTTCCCAACCCCCATCAGAACATGTGCTCTATAAGACTCAGTTCAATGAAAAACAACAACAGTAGACTATTTTTCCTATTCTGTTAGTTTTAAAGGGAAACCTAAACTAGTTATCACTCAGTTACTAAGTTTTTATACAGTAATGTATCTGAAAAAAATAAGTCTTGCATTAAAAGGTCCTCATTCTAATATTTGGTCCTCTAATGTCTTATAACCATTGCTTATGGCAATATAATATGTTTTTATGTGAATGGATCTGCTTTCACTAACAATAATCATAGCTTAAGTATATCCTTGAGGTGAAAAGATGTGCCTAAGGTAAACAATGGACAGAGTTTTAGACTTGAGTGATTCTAAACTCAATGCTATCACTTGCTATCCATGTAACCTTGAACAAGTTTCTTTAGTTTTAATTTCCTCATTTGAAAACAGGGATGATAATAGCACTTTACTCATAAAGCAGTTGTAGGATCATCACAGTAACCATTTCATGTAATAAATACTCAATAAGTGTTAGATATTGCTATTTTAAGTACATTATTTTGAAACATTCTATTGTCATTTGGAAAAAATAATAATCCCAGAGTCCTCATGTCTGGTGAATTTCTAGTTAAAAAACTGGGTTGGACCCAAGAAAACCCTAACAGTCTACATAAACTTTCTTCAAATACCTATGATTTATTGTTTGTGTTAAACAATTCTATCCAGTAGCCTTAAGGCACAGACATCTGGGAGGATACATTCACTGATTAACTATCAAACAATAAATGAATATGTGTAATCTATAGATTATTAATCATATCACATTTAAAAACATTTAGGTTGATCCACTTGAAATAGTCATTTTCCAGAAAGCCGCCAGACTCTCCTAAAACAATATAGGCTGTTGCCACTGCTCTTGGTTACCTTCTAGAACTAGATGGTTAAGACCCTATTGCTGAATACAGCACACACTTAGGTTAGGGGACACACAGAATCAATCTGAAAATGAGTTAGAAGCATCCTCCCTGCTGCCTAACATTTATAGTACTAGAAGTTGCTATGCAGGCTGTTTAGGAAGAAAAATTATCATCAATGGTCTTTGTCACCCTACACACAAAAAACTGACCATTAAGATAAGATATGTCCACTGGTGCAATAGTTGACAGCAACCAATAGCTTTTTGATTGGATTTGAGGCCTACCCCACAGGAGGAAATGCATACCTGGTAGTTGAAACCCGGTCAAAAGCCCATGGTTGGGGAAGTCACAGGTCCTAGGGGGAAGCTTACTATCTTGATTTGCTAAATGAACATGCACCTAAATTGCCTTCTAAGTATGTATACTGATATCTATAGACTAGTGGTTCTCTCAGTCTTTAGAGAAGGTTTGGTTCAGTAGGTAGAAGTTAGTGCAGTGACTCATAACTGGCTAAAGTGTAGATAAAAGTGACTGTTGAGTGCTAATTCCTAAACAGGACTCTACATTACTCTCTCCAAGGTCCAGGCAACATCTTAGCTAGAAGATGGGGAAGAGTGTTGTGAAATATTGCCTTCTGTATATGACATGCCCATTATATATATGAACATATAGTAGCCGTGGTTATCAATACAAGATTGGGTCCTTCAATATTCCATTATGTATGGGGAGAGGCTCATGAGATTCCAGCACCCTCCCTGGGGAACTATTGGCAGTTAATGGCTGTTGGGAGAAGGAGAGTTTTTTTTTCTTCAGTAGTATAGCCTCTGGTAAGTTGCCATAGTCCAGTAAATCCATCCCAATTAAACTCAGTGTATCACAAAGTAGACATGAAAGTTGGAGGGGGACCAGCTTGGAGGAAGAATGGAGTCATCAGGAGTGGGAATAAGAGAGGATAACAAAAAGATAACTGTAAACAGAGACTGTACTTTTGTTTCCTGGCCACCCAGACCCGAATAATCACACAGAAACTATATTAATTACAGCACAGTTTGGTCAATGGCTTAGGCATAGTCCTAGCAAGCTCTTACATCTTAAATTAACCCATTTCTATCATTTTATATTTGCCATGAGGCTTGTAGTTTACCAGTAAGGTTCTGGTATCTTTCTCCTTCAGCAGCTACATGGCAACTTCCTAACTTTGCCTTTTTTTTCCCTGCTTTCAGTTTAGTATCCCTGTCTATCTATACTCTGTCCTGCCATAGGCCAAAGCAGCTTCTTTATTAACCAATGGCAATAAAACATATTCACAGCATACAGAGAGAACTCCCACATCAGAGAATATGATTATAGTACATTGTATATATGTAAGAAATTGTCAAAAAATAAAAAAGTTAACACACACATTTTTGTATGCAAAATAATTGGGGTTTGGGAGATAGCTCAGTTGGTCAGGAAACCATGAGGACCTAAATTCAATCTTCAGGCCACACATAAAATAGCTAAATGCAGTAGTCTGCACTTGTAATTCCAATACTGGGGAGCTTCCACATGCACACATTCACACATGCATCTATACATACACATGCACCCACAGAACATACAGACACACACAACTGAATATCAGAAGTTTCACATGTTTCAAATGATTAGTATTTTAGAGTCACTAGACTGGAATATAAAATGTAGTTTCCTGTAGAATCGGCATAAATCTGGTCAGGCCCACAGAAATGTCACTTAAACAACCATATAAATAAGCTAATACAACACTAGTAATATAAAACCAAATTAGTATTTAAAATAAAATCTCAAACACGCCTGGTGTGGTAGCCAATATTAGTAATCCCAGCATGCTGGAAGCTGAGGCAGAAGATAATGAACCAAAGTCAGGCTATGTTACTTAATAAAACCTGGTCTGGAAACCAAACAAACAAAATAAAAACTCAAACAAACCCTCAAACCAGAAAGACTACCAATAATCTTGGGATAGAACAAACTTTTGTTTTTTGATTTTTTTTATAACTTTGAGTAATAGAACTTGGGCTATCATGGATAGAATTTAGTTTTACTTTTTACTTGCAGAATAAGTGTAGGCCTATTTGCTTGTACACTAAATGAGCCCAGTCTACTATCCTGAGGGGTTTTTGGTTTTATAATTTCATTACAGATAAATACATGCTTTGTTAAAAAGGAGCCTAAGATTGTCTGGGGGCAAAGAGGAAGCACCTAATATAGATTGCTAATAAATGAGGCTTCTTAGAGGAGATGTTAACATTACAAGTCCTGAATGATGTCAAGGATCTAGTGACAAAAGGAAAATAAAAAAGTGCTGTGTTTAAAGTCTCAGATGCCCCTCAACCAAGAACGGCTAAAGAAAATGTAGTACATTCACACAATGGCATATTACTCATCTGTTAAAAACAGTGACATCATGAGATTTGTAGGCAAACGGATGAAACTAGGAAAAATCATCCTGAGTGAGGTAACTCAGACCCAGAAAGACAAACACAGTATGTACTCACTCATAAGTGGATATTAGGTACAAAGCAAAGGACTACCAGGCTACAATCCTTAGTCAAAGAGAAGCTAAGTAACAAAGAAGGACCCTAAGAGGAATGCATTGATTGCCCTGTGAAGAAGAAATAGATGAGATGTCCTGGGTAAACAAACTGTGGGTGGGGGAAGAGGGGAGAGGACGGGGGATGGGAAGACGAGGAATCAGGATGGTCGAGTTGGGGGTAGGACAGAGCGGGAGAGTAATGAAAGAGATACCTTGATAGAGGGGTCAATTATGGGGTTAGGGAGAAACTTGGTGCCAGGGAAAATCCCAGGAACCCACAAGGATGACCCCCGTTAAGACTCCTCACAATAGGAGAGACAGTGCCTAAACTGGTCTTCACCCTGTAACCATACTGGTGACTATCCTAAATGTCACCATAGAGCCTTCATCTATTAACTGATGGGAGCAGATGCAGAGATCCACAGCTACGCATTGGGCTAAGCTCCAGAAGTCCAGTCAAAGAGAGGGAGGAGGGGTTATATGAATGGGGGAGGGGATAGAGTGTCAACATCATGATGGGAAAACCCACAGAGATAGCTGATCTGAGCTTGTGGGAGCTCATGGACTCTGGACCAACAGTTAGGGAGCCAGCATAGGACTGACCTAGGACCTCTGCATCTGGGTGACAGTTGTGTAGGTTCGTCTTTTGTGGGGCCTCTAGCAGTGGGACCAGGATCTGTACCTGATGCATGAGCTGGTTCTTTGGAACCTACTGGGATGCCCTGCCCCGCCTTGATACAAGGGGGAGGGGCTTGGTCCTGCTTCAACTTGATATACCATGCTTTGTTTACTCCCATGGGAGGCTTTACTCCTTCTGAATGGAGTTGGAGGAGGAGTGGATGGAAGTGGGGTAGAAGGCAGGTAGGGGGAGAGAATGGGAGGAGAGGAGGGAAGGGAAACTGTGGTTGGTATGTAAAATAAATAAATAAATTTTGTTTTAAAGTTT
This sequence comes from Microtus ochrogaster, assembly GCF_000317375.1. Classification (NCBI taxonomy): domain Eukaryota; kingdom Metazoa; phylum Chordata; class Mammalia; order Rodentia; family Cricetidae; genus Microtus; species Microtus ochrogaster. The sequence goes on from NC_022026.1 coordinate 23,713,002, forward strand.
ATTTTTGATGATTTCATACATGTATATAAAGTATTTTCATTATATTCATCTCATTCCCTTCTTTTATCTTCTTCCCATTCCCTCTGAAACTCCTTTTTCCAACATGCCTTCTTCCTAGTGTCATTCCTTTCTTTTTCTTATTTCTTTTTCTAATTCTTTTGAGCTTTATTAGGGTTGCTTGCACATGCATGGGTATGATGCTACTAATGTAGCCTGGGGTCCTTATCAGTGGCTAAATCCCCGAGGAAAAACGGGTCCTCCAGAAGGCATTAACTGCCAATAGCTCCTAAGATGCTGGAATGTTAATGGGTCCAGTTTAGTTCAGGTCCTATGTAGGTAACCACAGACGCTATGAGTATGAGTGATATATCCATGTTCTGTCTAGAAAATAATGTTTCCCAGCACTCTGGCTCTTATGTTTTTTCACCCCACTCTTTTCAAGATGGTCCCCGAGCTTTTAGCATAGGGACTATTATTCTTTCCTAAGTGCATCCTCCTACTGATGTACATATGGGTCACTTCCAGTTCTGACTATAACAAATAAAGCTGATGCAAACATTGATGTGTAAGTTTTGTGTGAATATGTCTTCATATTTTTTGGAAGGAACCGAAGAATGGAATTTCTGGGTTATATGATGTGTCAAACAGCTTTCTAGAGTGATTGCAGTGTTTTTTGTGCCCACCAACAAAGTTTGTGAATCCCAGTATTCTCCATCTTCACCAATATTTGGTAATGTCAGTTATTTTTATTTTATTCATTCTAGTAGATAAATAGTATTTCATTGCAGCTGTTTTTTGAGTTTTTAAATGTCTTTTCTGTCACCTTGCTGTCAACTAACAGATTTCAAGTCACCCACCTATGACATATTTTTTAGATCCTTCAAATTTGCTGCTACAGGCTTGACATCTAATTAAAACACCAATTAAGCTCATGTAAAAATAATAAACAGGCAGCAAATGTAGTTTTGAATGGTGCTTTCTGCAAGATGCACATTGACTGGGTTAGAGATCACTTGTTTTCTGCTTGAATTGTGGCTATAATATGAGTCTGTCTATACCCAAATACTGGAAGGTTAAGTTATTACAATATGATGCTTGTACTCATAAATACAACTTCTGTGTGAGGTCTGGTATGGAGTTTTGTGCTTTCTCATAACTTGGTGGTGGCAAAAAGAGAAGTTGTTCACATGTTAACTGTTCCCAAGTGTCTGGTGACAGCTTGCAAGAATTCAAGCTTCTAGAACAGGAGCAATGGGGGAGAAAGGAACTTATGCAGACGGCAGAAACAATTCCAGCTTCCACGGGTATAGGAGTATCTCAAAATCCCTCAAGAGGAGCTTTGATGGTACAGGATATTCATAAGTCAAGTGTTCATTAGAAAGGGACTGCCTGAATATGAAAATTCTTTGAATAGGTTATATTTTCTCAGACACGAGAAGAAAACAACACAAAATCCTTTTTAATCAAAATGATTCCCTATTCACAGTGCCCTATTTGAGTCTCAATTAGACAGGAGTGAAAATTATACTCTATATAGCATAATGGTAAAGACAAAAAAAATCAGTAGCTTCTCATACAAGAAGTTTGAATTCTAGCTTTAGTTTTGCATTCATTAGCATGGCCTCCAGAGGCATGTTGTAGAATATGAACAAAATAGCCTTCTCTTTCAGAATATTGCTTTCCTATTGCACAAGGAGAAAGCACCAGGAATGTTGGCCACAGTCAGGCATTTTGCTCAAGGGAAAGAAAATCTAATTCTTTACACTTTATTATGTGATTACATTCTTGTTTCTTATGGTAAAATTACACGGTAAACAGCACCTGCAGATTACAGGCATCGCAGCTAGAAACAATTTGTTAACAGCGAGACACAAGGGATACATACATTATTGTTAGTGACTCTCCAGATATTACTACTGCAAATATTTTTCTAATATCAAAACCCACAAATTTATTGGATACATTTCACACAGAATAGAATGAATTTAATTCAATTCATTTTCTATTTATTTTATCACTAACATATTGGATTGTACTAGATGATTCACAGGAAATGACTCACAAGCCTTTTGAGGGAAGGAACCCATTTCATCCATTTTTGTATAAGTAGTGCCCTGGCCCTAGCACACAGTAGGCTCCTCATAAATATCTCTCTGTTATGAGAATAACTGAAGTATCTTAGTCTATTTATGCTGCTATCACTACGCACTTAAACATGAGTAATTTATAAAGCACGGAATTACATTCTTTTCTTAGCTGTGGAAGTTCAACAAAATTAAGGTTCAGATGACTGGTGAGGGCTGCACTCTATTTCCATGATGGTGTCTTACCAATATACCCTCCAGAAGAAAGGGATGCTCTGCGGTGGAAGGTAGAAGGAAAGAACAGACTGTTTCACAAAGAATCTTTTATAGGGCCTTAATCCCATTTATAAGGAAGGAACTCTCATGTTCTAATTTAATCTTAAAGCCCCAACCTGATGATGTCATTGTATTAGCAATACCTGAATTTTAGGGAGTCCACATTCAAACTGTAGTATAACTCATTTCTTGAAGTCATAGTATGGTTTCATCCTAATTGGGCCTGTTTTTAGAGACCAGCCATGAAGGGAGAGGCTACTTCCTATATGATTTATAGGAATCAAATCACTGGGACCCTAAAACTGAGACACCCTGTAAGTCAGTGTTTTCAAACTTTGATATACATCAGGATCACGTCATATAAATATTAAAGTGCGGAATCCCAGGGCTTCATCCTCCCAAATTTAGACTAAGTAGGCCTGAGGTAAAACCCTAGAATCTGACCTGAATTTGCTCTTTAGGGGATTTTAACACACATAATCCTTGATTCGCACTTCAAGAAAACTTGTGTATTGTCCATTCTGTAAGTAGTTTATAACGTAGACTGAAGAGGCTATGTTCTCTTTCTTTTCCTTAGTAAGCCGGGGTTCCTGAACAGCTAGTGTTTCACACCTTTCCTTCTGTCAATGGTAATATGGTCATAAAAAGTCAATATCTAATTTCTTGAAACAGGAGACACGTACATACCAGGCTTTCTAAAATTAGCACATCATTTACTTACATTTTTTCTCTTTCAATATTCTGGAGTTAATTTATTTAACTTATTTTTTCTTATTGCAGCCGATGTAATTTCATCGTCTACCAATAATCAGCTGGGATTTTCTGAAACATTAAATGAAGAGAAGACTCAGTGGCTAAAAGCACTTGTTGTTTTTACAGAAGACTAAGCTCAGTCACCAGCACCAATTTCAGGGAGCTCACAACTGCCCATAACGCCACTTTCATGAGATCCAGTGTCTGCTTTGAGACTTCACAGGGCATGCAATCAAAATAAATCTTTAAAATAAAGTAATTTATTCTCTGAAATGTCAGTCTTTTCTTCTTGCAGTGTTAGGGATCGAACAGGGCTTAGCAAATGCCAGGCAAGCATTCTACTACTGAGCTAAGTGTCTTAAATACTTAGCAAAATCTTCAAGTGCTTCCACCGTAGCAAGATAGGAGTATCCCTGTAGTAATTAGTGAGGCAGCATTGTCCAATAAGCTTGGTAAACACATTATAGATATAAAATGAATCAAAAGGTGTCACTGACCACTCTTAATCTTATTAAGAACCCTTAACATGCTGTGATTATAAACAGGAAGTCTGGAGAGGGTCAAGCAGAGTGTTTTCTTTTGAATAAATATTGAGTACTCAGCACGGGGAAGGTACTGAACTAGACAGTATTTTAAACATACATAGACAAAATGCAAATAAGACAGTTTCTTTAGAGTGCAATGACAGCACTTCATGAAAGGAGACAGAAAAGTTTGTAACTCGGCGGTAAGACGAAAGGCAGAGTATGTGCTGATTGCAGAACAGAGTGCAGTGCAGTGCAGTGTGCCAGTTTCTGGGCATAAGCACACAAGAACATTCAACATCAATCAAAGCATCATCCACAGGACATACAACCAGCCGAGTCAGTTGTACCAATAAGCCTATACGCCAAATGAAACTGGCTCCTTGGATAGCTCTGATGTGGATGCTTGGATTTACTATCCATGCTACATTGGAATACATTGGATGATTTGTGAAATTTTATAGTAAGGCTAAACATGGAAGCCAAACACAATGAACATTTTACATCACATAAAGAACTAAAAGCAGTCTCTGAATACTGACTTCTGGGCAGTCTGACTGGAAAAAATCACTGTCAAACAATGCAAGTTACCACAAAATAGGAAATTTTAGAAAAAACAGTATTCTGCTTAAGAAGATTATCCTACTGTGATATCAGTGTCAGATTACATAACTAGCTCAATATTTAGCTTTTTCTTACCCAGTTTTGGCTTGTACAAGTTGCCTAATATTTATCAAATAATGCCTTATATATCTTAATATAAATTTTATTCTCCTTAGAGGCACTAAACACCTCAAAGAAGGTTCAGAATGTGTTTAGACTTGTCCTTAGGACAAGTATGAAATCTGTTTAAGATGCATATCAAGGGGAAAGGTGAGCTATCATAAACACATTACTACTAACGAAATGAGAAAGGCACCCCTCCTTCAGCATCCTACCTCTTATAGTCAACTCTATTTCTAATATCCAGAACAGCAGTGGAAAAAGACAAGCTTCTTGAATTGATTTGTACTAACGGGCAATACAAGCATGTCCAGCTTTTATATGACTTTGAAATTCATAACCACCACAGATGTCACATTTACCTCATTGATCTATTTATTGTTAGAGTCAGAACCATGCTTAATGTGAAATGGCAAGAGAAGACCACCACTACTGAGATCTTGGAAGTCAGCTGGCCTATCAGCATTGAAACTATGCTCATTGGTGACATATGTGGAGATGCATTGACAGAAGGATACCCAAGCATCTTTGGTATGGCAAGCTTTATAGCCTAACCACAAGCAGGCAGAACACAAGACATATTGTAAAGGATGCACTAAAGCATAGCTTCAAATAACACAGCATAGCTGTGGATTGCTGGGGGAAAAAGCAGCAGAGACCAGCTAGGAATACAACAATATGGAATTTGGAAACTTTTTTGGAGAAAGGCTTTCAGCTGACCATAAGTTGAGCACAGAAATATGGGCAGTGACAGGCTGTACAAATAGCAGCTGCAGGCATAAAAAAACCAGTTTGTACATATGTCATATAGAGAGGACCTTTCGTTGAAGATTTAGTCTTTTTGTCTCTTTAAGTATGGGTGAAATCAGAAGTGGCATATTTAATTAAGAGGAAGGATAACAATATATACTGGATGTCACTTCCTTTCCTTAGGAATTGTCTGCTAATTTAAAGCACTTTGTTATATTAAAGGACAGAGAAACACCTCCAGCGTAATACTTGGAAATCACTAAATATTATTATTTGTGAGTAGGATCGGATGATAAATCAGCACTGTGGATTAAAAAATAAATTCAAACACATCCTCTGGATTATGAATTATTTAAAGGCTACTGAAAATTCTATAACTGTGTTATAGTTTACCTTCATAAAGCTGGACTAATTTAGGCTAGAGCAGCAAGGTGACCAAAATGAGATTGCTTCTGTAATCTATTTATTTTAAACTAGGACTTTCTCCCCTCTTTAAAATTTCTTTGTCATCAGCAATTACAAAATTTGTTTTGTTCTTCATGGATACCTAGGCCATGTAAGATATGTAAATAAAAATATATTTGGCAATGGTATTCAAGATCAAGTATGGAAGAAGAGTAGAAGTGAGGTAACCAATGACTGGAAAGTACAAATCATGAGAACTTTCCAGAAAGGACTAGGTAAGGACAAAATTAAGAAACATGACTATTGGCTCTGGAAAGAATATTTTAAATATCTGAGAGAATTTAAGCCGTGGGAAGGATTTGAGGAAGGCATGAATCACATTCTGTTTGTGTTGATGTTGAAGTAAGTTACAAACTAGTTTTAATGCAAAACTGGCCCTCTAAACTAAGAATATAGAAAATAAACATCAAGAACTATGGTAGCGCAGACCTTCAATCCAAGTACTTGAAAGGCTCGGGTAGGAGGATCATGAGGAGAGAGAGGGAGAAAAAGAGGGAGAGGAAGACACAAATAAAAGGAGAAGGAGAGGCAGAGAGAGTTAAGGACAGGAGAGAGGGTATAGTGGGGAGGAAAAGAGGGAGGGAGAGAAATCTCAGAGACCAGTTGGTAAGTTTAAAGAGAAAGGCTAGGCAAGATAAGAGATGCATCTAAGATACAAAGATCTTTAGACGGGCACGTTATTCACTGGCCATGTGATCAGGAGAGATTCAGCCCCTAATAACTGCCTGGAACAATCCTGAGGAATAGAAAAACCAGTAAAAGGCCTGGGGCTCAAATTCAGAATTTTAAATACTGCAAAACTAGAACCACCAGGGCCATAAAAGGATTGGTAAGAAAATTGCAAGGCTAGAAAGAAAGAAAGATCATTTGACTGTAAGATTAGACAAACCCAAAGACGCAATTCAGTTCTCAGTTAATTTGGCAGTTTCCTTCCCCTTCTATCCAAGTGGGCCCTGGCCTCCTGGTGAGGTAAATACCAAATAACTGGTTATGTGATATAATGACAGGCCAATATTGTTCCAGTAGCTGTACAACAGACAAAAAGGAAAAAATCAATAGGGCTGTTGATTAGAATCCAGTTCTAGAGTATGTATATGGAAAAATCTATTTTTTTTTCCAGGGGAAAGTTCCTGTCTCTCATTTGTGACCCTAACACTGGGTAAAGAAAGACTGTTGCTGAATATTATATTATAAGCTTTTCCCATAATATCTCAACAGAGCTATCCACTCAAAAAGAAATTAGGGTAAAAAAGAAGCAAATGAAGTGCAGCAAAACAAAATTTCCATTAGAGTTAATTTTATGGATATCCTTTGTTTGGCTGTTACTGTTAGGGAGCAATGGAGAATTAGATTTCATCACTGTTGACTAGCTCTTTCATAGAATGTCTACACTAATGAATCCTCTATTTTCTACTAATTGATAAATTGGGAGATTTGTCCAGCTCACATCTAGTTGTCTCTAACTACAAATATTTCCAAAAGAATCATCATAAAACTAATAAACTTTAAAATTTAACAAGGAAATAAACATCCAGATCAAGGTAGCTGACTAACAAAACCATGTTAGTGCTACTGCTTCCCAAGACTCCATTAAAATGATATTAAACAAATAAAGAAGATATAAATAGTATTAGAGGGTATCAGCAGAAAAGAGATTTCAATACGTTTATGAAAGACAGAAAGTGGACAGAATGACAAGTAATAAAGATGGACTAAAAAGAGAGAGCATCGGAGGGAGCTTAGAGCTTGGGAAGATGTGGTTCTACCCAAATTGACAATGGGTAGAAGAGGGTGAAGTGCATCATGGAGCACTTAGGCCCCGACTTTGATTCTTAGTGCCCCCAAAAGGCTGGGTTTGTGAGAATGAAATGTGAGAAATTCACTGAAGATCTGTATATCAAATAATCACATCTTTCCCCATGGATAGAATCTGTAGCAATCTGGTATTTAGTCTCAAGTGTTCCCCCTCTAAATCAGGAATAAATCGTGAAAGAATTGAGGCAGACAGTATGAACACGACTTTTGCAGAGCAAAGGCGTCTACATTATCAGTTTTATATTCCCCAAGCATAATGACCACACAGATGGCTGTGGCTTATTGTCTTGCAGGCTTCATATGTAGAGGATGCTAGGCACTTCCCTCAACCCCTAGACACATAACATTTCAGAAGATCAAAAGAGAAAGTCCCTAAAAGCTTTCAGAAAGGAAAAACAGCAACAGTTAAATGGACAGGATTTTGAATGAATTGAACATCTTGACAGAAAAACTATTTTTAAGAGAAAACAATGGAAAAATACCTTCAATGATCTGAAGGAAAATTATTTTGAGAATGTAATTTGTCTCCTAACTATAAATTGAGTCTAAAGACATTTTTTAGTTTACAAATAACTCAAAGTTCATATTTTATATTCTATCTCTAAAAGGTTATTTAGGAATATATTACAGAAAAAAATGTAAGAGTAAACAAAGAGTGACACATATATTAGATTCTGGAAACAGTGGGCATAAAACCAGAGACCAATGCAACTAAGCCCAAGGTGATAGTTGTACAGCAGGCTTGACGAACATTGCAGTAGTGGAGAGGGTGCCTGAACTGGCCTTGCCCTACAATCAGATTGATGACTACCTTAATTGTCAGCATGGAATCTTGATCCAGTTACTGATGGAAGCAGATGCAGTGATCCATAGCTAAGCACTGGGTCAAACTCCTAAAGTCCAGTCATATATAGAGAGGAACAACATTATGAGCAATGGGGACAAGACCATGATGGGGATACCCACAGAAACAGTTGACTCGAGCTAGTGGGTGCTCATTGATCCCAGATTGACATCTGGGGAACCAGCATAAGACCTAACTAAGCTCTCTGACTGTTGTGTGTCATGGGCAGTTAGTGGGGCCACTAGCAGTGGAACAACTATTTATCCCTAGTGCATGAACCAGCTCTTTGGAGCCCATTCCCTGTGGACGGATACCTTACTCAGCCTTGATACAGTGGGGAGGGCCTGGGTCCTGACTCAAGTGATGTGACAGACTTTGTTGACTCCCCATGGGAGGCTTCACCCTCTCTGAGGGGTGGATAGGGTGGGGTGGGGAGAATGTGGGGGGAGTGGAGGACAGGGGGGAGAGGGAACTGGGATTGGTATGTAGAATAAAAAATAAAAAAGGTTAAAAAAAAGCAACTTGGAGAGGAAAGGATTTGTCTTATCCTACATTTCCAGATCACAGTCTACCACTAAAGGAAGCCAGGGCAGAAATAAGACAGGAATCTGAATGCAGAATTACATGTTAATCCTCACAAGATAACCTTTGACAAAGGAAACTCACAGCTGATAAATTACAGCAGGAACCATTGCTTTCTTATACAGCTAGCCTTCTTATAAAGCCCAGTACTAACCCCCTAGGAACAGCTCCATCCAAAATATGCTGGTCCCTCCTGCATCAATTAATGATCAAGACAAGACCCCCCAGATTTACCCACATGTTAATCTGATTTAGGAAATTCCTCAATCAAACCTCTCTTCTTAGATAACATGAGGCTATTTTAACTTGGCAATTAAAGTTGACTAGGATAGTGCCTACAAAAAACAGTGATTGAGGGACTCATAATTAAATTCATCACAAAGAAATTTGAGAAACCTGTGGGTGGTCATAGACAATACAATAAGAAGGGTATCAGGAGATTTAAAAAGTCATAGTTGCTACTTTAAAATTTGACAAGAGACAAAAATTGTAATTAAAAACTATTTAAAATTTTTAACTATTTTAATAGCTAACAGCAGTATAAATAATGTTTGTTGATTTTCAACTTAAAGCACTAACCAAAATACCAAAACTTAGGATACTTAGCTATAGAGATAGCTATAGATGTGGAACAAAACATAAATGCTATCGCCTTGGCAATGTATAAAAGTACAAAACAAAGGAGTTGATAAGCTGAAGGGGTTAGAGACAAAGAGAGGATCAAGGACTTCATGGCCTTTTCTTAGTTAAGAGATACTTTCCATAGTTTAAGGAACAAGGACAGTCTAGGTATGTTCCTCAGACATAAATGAATTTAAGAACATAGTAACTACATTGAGACACCATAGAGGATCAGTGATATAAAGCTTCATTTGTCTTATCAAGAAGATGATATTGTCTAAAATAGAGAAATCAAAAAATAGCAGAATACATGAGAGCAACTGCCAGAGGAACTAAACAGAAAGAGTTAATACAATGAAAGGCAATAATGGCAGAGGATTAAGATTGGAACAGTGCATTGCATGCATCCTAAGTTTCTATGTACATAGTTCATACTTTTTAAAACCACATGCATGCATTACTTCATAAGATATAAAAGCAATCCTATGGTTATTTCCAAATCAACCAGGAATCTTGAAACAAAAATCTAAATTCAAACTGGCCTCTGAAAAACTTCACTTGAAAGAAGTGTTGGAAAAGGCGCCATCTATGCACATCTCTCTCTATCATATGACTTGCTTCTTTCCCTTTGTCCATGCCTTAAAACCTATGCCCTTTCTCTCAAAACACTGAAACTTAAATTATGGATACTATTATGACCATCATTATTTTCATCTACAAAGGTCATTTTATGATATTTTGCACATATAAAAATCTGGAAATATTTTAGTCTAAAACTTAAGTTTTGGCATATGAAAAATTATTATCATGATCATAATAATGATGACATCCAACATCCACAAAAGTCTAGTCTATTCACGCTCTTTAAGTATTTGTTTTGCACGGTGTGTGTCCGTGTGTGTGTCCATGGAGTCTCCCTTGATAGCACTCCATCTTACTCATTGAGGTGGAATTTAACAATTAAGCTCACAGCTTGTCAAAATCAACCTGTCTACTTAGCCAGCTTGCTCCAGATATCCCTTGCCTCTGCCTTCCAAGGGCTAGAATTATAGGTGGGCTGTCACGCATTTACGTGGGTGCTGAAGATCTAAGTTTTAGTCCTCACAGTTTACAGCAGGCACTTTATCCACTGAGCCATTTCCCCAGTCCCTTCAAGGTTTTTGTAGTCCTTTCCACTCAGTCAGGTCTCTGATACATTTTGCATGGCAAGTAACTACTGGTCTGCTTTTTGTCACTATAGGTTTCATGTTCTAGCAAACATATTTTATGGTTCTATAAATAGAACCATAAAATATGTGCTCTTCTTTTTGTCTGACTTCTTTTATTTAGCATAATTATTTTGAGATCTAGCTATGCTATAACATATCAGCAGTTGATTCCTTTCTATTGATGTGATGGGGGACAGAGGAGGAGTTGTTGGGCATGAGAGCTCTCCTCTTTATTTATTGGAGACAGAGTCTCTCACCAGATATAGAGCTCACAGCTCTAATTAGACTGGCTGGCCATCAAGCATTAGGAGTCTGGTGTCCACCCTCTCAAGAACTAAAATGATGTCGCTGTGCATGGATACATACACAGCTACATATTTTTGAGAGTCCCATACATGCATATAATGTGTTTTGATCAAATCCACCCCCATTCACTCTCTTCCAATTCCTCCACTATCCCCCCTACCACATTTCCCTCCCAACTTCATGTCAGTTCTTTTAAAAATTCCATTGAGTCCTGTTGTTGCTTGTATGTGCATGGGTATAGGATCACCTACTGGACCATAGGTAATTTCTCAGGGGCCACATCCCCAAAGAAAACTGTCTCTTCCTCCCCTGGTAGACAACTCTCAACAGCCCCTAGGTTGGGGGTGTGACTTCATGACCCCTTCTCCTACCCATGCTGGAATTTTGTGTGACTCTATCTTGTATAAGTCTTAAGCAAGCAATCACAGTCACTATTAGTTTATGAGTGAAATGGTGGCGTCATGTTCAACAAATATCATTTCACTGAAGGCACTCACAACCTTGACTCTTACTATACTTATGTTCCGTCTTTCACAATAATCTCTGAGCTTTGGGGTATGGATGTGAGAAAGATGTCCTGAAATCTCATATTTTCTGCATACTATTAGTTGTTATTTCTGTATTAACTTCCATCTGCTAAAAAGCTTCTCTGATAAGGGTTGGAAGAGCACTAATCTCTGGCTATAAAGATAAGAACTTAGGGGATGTTTAATACTAAGTCCAGTTAGCAGAGTACTTAGCATTAGCTTCTCCCCTAGAATCTATGACCTAGCCAATCATGGCTTTTTTTTTAGCCAGTTGATGGTGTCAGGCATAAGTTCCATCTTGTGGAGCAGACCTTAAATCCAACCAGAAAGTGACTGGTTACTCTCATAACATTCTTGACACTATCACACTCGTGAGGCTATCTTGCCAGGCGGATTGTTATTATAGCCTGTAGAGTTCACAGTTGGGTAAGACTGTTGATGTCTTTCCTCCCCTGGTAGTGCATAGGACCTTCTAGAACTACGAAAGCTGGTAGTAGGTAGGATTGCTTCCTCCATGCCTCATGACACAAGTATGTGTTTTTAGCAATAGGTCCTACCATTAAGTTCTGGAAGGCAACCAAGAGCAGCGGCAATAGCCTACAGTGCTTGGAGGAGTCCATATGACTCCAGTGACAACTACTCAAAAGGAGGGAACTATACCTTGCACTGGGTTTTCTGCTTGATAGCCTATCATGTCTGAGAGAGAGGTATTGTCCCCATGTGATGGGGCAACTCCATTCAAACTCCTTTTGTATATGTATGCATGTGATGCTATAGGAAGCTTCTAGAGCAGTAGGCTTCCACATGGCATTTTCAAAAGCCTTTAGTGTTCGCAGACCTTCCCTGATCCATCCCCCTCCTCATTTAGTCTTTCCTGTTCCATCATTCCCCTTCCTTCTTTCCTAACAAAACTTTTTAGAAATTAAAAATAGATTGTTTTCTCATACTATACTTCCCAACCACAATTTCCCCTCCCCCACTCCTACCAGCCCCCCCCCAACCTCGCCTCTCCTCCACATTTATTTTCCCTCCATTTCTCTTCAGAAAAGAGCAGGCCTCCAAGAGATGACAGTCAGACAGGACAAAACAAGATACAATAAGACAAGGCAAAATCCCTCATATGAAGGCTGGACAAAGCAGCCCAATAGGAGGAAAGGACTCCCAAGAGCAAGCAAAAGAGCCAGAGACACATCTGCTCCCACAGTTAGGAGTACCACAAAGACACCAAACTAACAGTCATAACGTATACACAGAGGATATGGTGCAGGTCCATGCAGGCTCTGTGCTTGCCACTTCAGACTCTGAGTCCAGGTGAACCTTACTTAGTTTTTTAAAACAGAAGTGGGACATGCTCTTCTGGTATCCTCTATCACCTCTGACTCCTAGAATCTTCCTTCCCCCTCAGAAGAGGGGTTCTCTGATTTCTGAGGGGAGGATCTAAATTGAAGATCTCCAATTTAGACTTTCATACCACCTGTATTCTATCCATCTTCCTTAGAAATCATCCACCTTGGCTCCTTATTAGTTTTCTGGCTATGGGTACTCTGATCTGGACACACATCTCAAACCTTATATCCACCTATGATAGAGAACATGTGGCTTTTGTCTGCTCATATGATTTGTCTGGGTCTTCTTACATAGAATGATAATTTTCAGCTCCATCCATTTACCTGCAAATTTTATAATTTCATTTTCTTTATAGCTGAATAATTATTCTTAGTTTTCTTTTTATTGCTGTGATAAACATGACCAAAAGCAACTTCAGAAAGAGAGGTTTATTTTACTTTACAGCTTACCGTCTATCATGAAAGGACGCCAGGGCAGGATTTCAAAGCAGGAACCTGGAGGCAGAAACTGAAGCAGACACCATGGACCATGGATAAATCCATGGCTTATTAAGTCTTTTCTTTCTTTCTTTCTTCCTTCCTTCCTTCCTTTCTTTCTTTCTTTCTTTCTTTCTTTCTTTCTTTCTTTCTTTCTTTCCTTCTCTCTCTCTTTCTTTCTTTCTTTCTTTCTTTCTTTCTTTCTTTCTTTCTTTCTTTCTTTCTTTCTTTCTTTCTTTCTTTCTTTCTTTCTTTCTTTCTTGATAGAAGAGAGCATTTAATTAGGGGGCTTGCTTACAGTTCAGAGGATGAGTCCATCATGGCAGGGAGCATGGCTACAGGCTGACCGTCATGGTACTAGAGAAGTAGCCAAGAGCTTAGATGTTAAGATAGATAGATAGATAGATAGATAGATAGATAGATAGATAGATAGATAGATAGATAGATAGAGCAAGCACTAACTGAGAGTGGTGTGTAGACTTTTGAAATCTCAAAGCCCACCCCCAGTGGCACACCTTGTCCAACAAAGCCACATCTCCTAACACTTCCCAAATAGTTCTACCAACTGTGGACCAAGCATTCAAACGTATGAGCCTATGGGACTAATTCAAGCCACTCCAGCCATGGCGTTTATCACAGTGATAGCAAACACAATAATTCTCTTCCCCCGACTCCTCCCAGGTTCACCCTGCCTTCTCTACCAACCCGTCTTTGTTTTCTCTTGAATTTTTTTTTAGTTCAGTAAACCTGATTTGTTTTGCTCATATGTCCTTTGACATGTGGCCTTTCACTACAGCATCAGCCTGCTTTCTTATACAATCCATGACTGCCTGTCTAAGGGTGTCACTGCCCACAGTGGGCCAGGTCTTTCACCCACATCTGTCATTCAGCAATAAAATGTTCCACAGACATGCCCACAAGCCAATCTGATGGAGGTATTTTCTTAATTGAAGGGTGCTTTTCCCAAAGGATCCTGGTTTGTATCACATTGACAAAAAAAATCCACCCAGAACATATTAGATTATGTATATGCGCCATATTTTCATTGTCCATTCATTAGTTGATGAATGACTAGGTTATTTCCATTTCCTGACTGCTGTGAATGGAGTAGCAATGAACATAGAAGATTAAGTATCTCTGTAGTGGAATGAAGAGTCCTTTGGGAATATGCCCAGGAGTGAGACAACTGGAGTGGTCTTCTTATATACCAAATGATGACTATACTACAAAAGAAATCAGGCTAACAACCCAATTCATAATAGCCTCAAAAATAATCTGGGAATAAATCTAAACAATGAAAATTTAAAGACATTAAAAAAATGAAAAAAAAAAAGATAATAGAAGACAGAAAGACCTCCTGTGCTCATGAATGGGTTGTATTAATATCATGAAATTGTCCATCATAACAAAAGCAAGCTATAGATTAAATGAAATACCCATTAAGATTCCAATGCAATTCTTCACGGCAATCTCAAAATTCATATGGAAACAGAGAAGGCCAAGATAGCCAATACATCCTTTAACAATACCTTTAACAATAAAAATACTGCTGGAGGTATCACCATCCCTGATTTCAAGTTATATTACAGAGCCATAGTAATCATACTGATATGAAAAACAAACACACTGATCAAGGGAACAGAATTGAGGCCCCCAATATAAGCCCGTGTTCCTACAGATACCTAATTTTTGACAAAGTGGCAAAAATGCACATTGGAGAAAAAAAAAGAATCTTAAGTATGCAGGGCTGGTCAAACAAATTGGATAGCTATATGTAGAAGAATGAAATTAGATTTTTATCTTTCACCTGCACAAAACTCAACTACAAAAGGATCAAAAACTCCTACATAAGACCTGATATCCTTAATCTGTTAGAGGAGAAAGTAGGAAATATATTTCAAATTGTAGGCCTAGAAAATAACTCTCTGAATAGGATACTTGTAACACAGGCAATGATACCAATAATTGAAAAATGGGACCTCATGAAACTGAAAAGTTTCAGTGCAGCAAAGGACATCATCATGAATGAATAGGTAGCCAACAGAATGGGAAAAACCATTAACTCTTATATATGACAGTGTCTCGAGTACGTAATGAAGTAAAAAAATGAACATACACATAAAACCACAAAGAAATCAAACAAAAAAAATTAATAATTATTGTATGGAAATAGAGAGTTCTGAAAAGAAGAAATATAATGGCTGATAAACTTTTTTTTAAATGTTCAACATCCTTAGCCATTGGGGAAAGGCAAATTAAAACTATTTTGAAATTCCATCTTGCCCCAGTCAGAATGGCTAAGAAAAACAACCAAAATCAAACCTGAAAACAAAACCAAAACCATCACCAAAGTCAAACAAATGATAGCAAATGTTGGTATGGATGTGAGTAAAGAGGAACACTTGCTTCCTGCTGGTGGGAGTGCAAACTGTGCATCCTATGGAAATCAGTGTGGAGGTTCTTCAAAATGCTGGCTTTTAAGCAGGTGCTTGGGGATTGGATTTAGGCCCTTTTGATTGCATGGCAAGCACTTTCCAAATGCAGCTATCTGTCTCTTCAGTTGTTTTTAGTTTGTGTTTCCCCAAAGACTAATGTGCTGAAAATCTTTTCATACATTTCTTTGGAGAAATGTCTGCTCAAACCTTTGCTCATTTTCAAATACTGAGATATTTATTTATTATTCAGGTTTTAATAGTTCATTCAATAATCTTGATATAAGTCAAATATGTGCTAGGCAAATATTTTATTTTAATCTAAATTATGTATTTCAATTTCTTTTTTCTTTCTTTGAGAATTCCACACAGTTTATTTTTATTACATTCTTTTCCTGTCCCTAAATTACTTCCATATCCTCCCCCCTTCTCTTCATCCCCAACTCTATGATCTTTTCCTCTCTTAAAAAACAAAAACAAAAAGGAAAAAGCAACTGAAAAACATGGTGTCTTATTTGTGTAGGCTCTCTCCTACTGAGCATAGATCTGTCCTGAAGTGTGGTTGATATATCCAGTTTCGTTTCATTGAACAAAACTGATTTTCCATCTCCCAACATGAAGCGATTGCAAATAGCTCTTTGTTTAAGGGTGGTATGTTGTTTCCCCTTCTCTCTTTTATGCTGGGATTTTTATTAAAACATTGTCTTGATTATTATAACTTTCTAACACATCATGAAATCAGATAGCCTAAGTCTTTCAACTTTTCTTTTTTGGTCAAAGTTGCTTTAGATATTTTGTGTCATTTGTCCACATAAAATTTAGTTTGGGAAACCTGAGATTTTAATATTGCAAAATTTTGATGTTATTTATCAAAATGTTTCAAAGTTTATGATGGCTTATTATTACTATATAAGAATATGATTACTTTGAGTTTTACCAGTTTATTTAATTTTTGAATTGGAATTACTATCAAGGAAAACTTAAATAATTATATTAGCAAGCCAAAAAGATCTTACATCATACAAATGTGAGGACATACATTTGTGAGGACCATAAAAAAGTAAGGAAATAAGGCATGGATGAATCTCAGTGGTAGGGTATATGGCATGCTTAATATGGAATATGCATTGATTTACATAAGTGATCTAACATCCTGTGAAGCAGTTATACTGACTTACTAGTTCTTGCAATTGCTTTGTAACTTTCCAATGACTTATAAGATCATATTGTCTACATATAAGGACAGTATCATTTCATTTCAAAACTAGTCTTTTTTTCTATATTTTTGGCTAGAACTTCTAGTACAACATTAACTAGAAGTGATGAGAGTAAACATCCTTGTCTTTGATTTTAGAAAAAAAAAAAGTATTCAATTTTTCATCTTAAGACATGACACTAGCCATAGGGTTTTTGGAGATGTCCTTTGTAAGAGTGAGAAAATACCTGTATATTACAATTAGTTTGATTTCGTTCAGCACTTTATTCGTATGAACTTTCTGAAGTTTTTTTTTTAAAGTTAAAATTCCTTAATTTTTTATTCCTGGTACCACTACCACAATTTACAGGGCAATATACCTGATGTAATGAAAAGAAAAAGAATGACAAAGCTACAGCAGATAAAAGACCTCAGGAATGTACATCTAATTGACAATACATTGCATTAATCAATAGCTGCACTTTTTGCAAACTGTGGCTCTGACAGTCCTGAACAAGAAGGGCTAAGCTGCAGTAACTTTTCTGACTATGGATCATCGCTCCTTCGGTGGCAGATTTTTACAGTTCCTCTAATGCATTTAGGACGACTGTCTCAAAGTAACCTGCAGCTTTCCTGACAACTCCTTGCTCTCTCTCCTGCTAAGAACTGTAGCCCTTTTCTGCTGTTTTTTTTTAAACCTTCTGCTACCATATCCACCACTTCCACCACCTGATCCATAGCCACCACCATAGGGACTGCCTGAGCTTCTTCCACCAAAACTGCCCCCTTTCATGGGTCCATAATTTGATTGCTGTTGTCCA